>NC_056736.1:800557646-800795146 GCF_019279795.1 Protopterus annectens
CACGACAGCTGTACTCAGAAATGCAGTAATAGCAAATATATAGGAATGAATAGAAAGTGGAGCATGACAAAGCAGGTTTTGTGAAGTGGATACAATTCCAAAATGGCCAATCACATATAAGTGCTGGAAAAACGGCATATATATAAGCCCCTTAGGCGGGAATACAGAGCATAAACGATTATAGAACTGACTTGCAGCCAGAATGTCAGGTGTAAGTGAGGGTAGTTGCTTTCGAGCACAGAGGTGGGGCATTGAGGAGTACAGATACATGGTCTGGCTCCTAGTCCACAATCATGAGACCCAACTCATGCAGGGCCAGGTCATGTGGGGAGCATATAGGGCTGAGGCGTGGGACCGGTTGGCTCATGATCTCACCAGTGCCAGAGGGATTCCAAGGACTGGTGAGCAGGTCCGTCACCATCATGCGGACATGAAGAGATGCACGCAGGACCAATTGAACCTTTGGATCCAGGATGCCCGGCAAATGCCCAACGCCCCACTACTGAGTAAGTTACATTTAATTATGTATGTAAGAAATTAAATCAGCTGATATTATGGAGATTTGTATTCCAATATTACTTCATTTATATTACAGCTGCAGGTGTCCGTTCTGCGAACCGCAGAGCCTATGGCGATAGGCTGGTGCGGTTGCACCACCAGGCAGGTCAGTAATCCACTCCCAGTAACTGTAAAGAAATATCAAAGTATCACAGTTAGCAAAAGAGTGCAGTGTAGTCACTAAGTAATAAAATGTGCAAGTAACAGTGTAAAAGTGTTTGCAAGTATTGCTTGATTAGAAAAGTGTGTTGCAGTCTGTAATCCAAACAGAAAAATGAAAATGTCTGAAATAAAGTCTGAAATAAAGATGCCCCACTTGTAATATAATAGTACGCAACCTGCAGCAAGCTGAAAAGTACAGCTGCAGAAGATGAGCAAATCACATGTGTGAAATATATCCCTGTTGAAATACTGAAACATGACAGAAGTGAGACTGCTGGAAAGGATTGTAATAACTACAGGTAAAACATGTCAATAAAGCCTAGAAGTAAGTACCATCCTGAATAGTAAAATGAAAACAAGTGAGAGAGTGTGAGAAAGAGTTATGAATCCACCAATAAAGTAGTAAAAACCCCTGAATAAAGTATACTGCAGTCAGTACAGAATGAAATGAATGTGACAAGTAGAACCAAACTGCGAAATGTGTCCAAAGTGTTGCTGCAGCTGGAATGTGTATTCCAAAATATGGATATGTTGCTCTCAGTCTGCAATATGCAGATAGTATGATTGTCTGAAATATCAAACATCCACAGTTGTCTATAGCTATATAAAGCAAATGTAGCAGGATGATGTAGCTGAACAAAGCCAGATATGAATGTGTATGAATAACAAAAAATGTTTATTGATGTAGCAGTAACAGTCCTATCACCAAATTGAAGTAGTTATCATATAGGAAACTGTAGTTAGAACAGTAGTGTGTATATATCTGTAGCTATTAGAAATGTACAGCATATGTATTGGTATTCAAAGGTGTTAATAATATTTTCTTCACCCCACCCTATAACCACATATAATCCATTCCACATGAAATTGGTATGTGCAATCACAATTAACACCCCTGGACATTTGTCCTGTTGGGTCATATATATTTGCATGTCCGTTGATGCATCTGCCCTGTTCATACATCCAAACCTGATGGCCTGTTGCCATCAATCAACCCTGCATGTTGTTGGACTGTGTATTGCTGTTCAAATTATGCATGTGTTATGCTCGCTCTTCAATGGTGTGAATATCTGGGTGTTTGGTTAATGGGAATACTAATGCATGCTGTTACAACTAATTGCGAATGGTATTGTATGTTACTAACCCAAACTGTCATGACATAATGCAAAACATAGGATGACAGGGAAGGTGGGTTCCAGCAGACCCACCTCTCCCACCTCAGCTGGCGAGTGCACCTGGCACTAGTGGCCAGTCTGGACCCTCCTCCAGTGGCCCTGTGCCACCTGCAGGTGGAAGCACTGCAGGGGATGGGGCCCATCCCCCCTCTGCAAGCGTGGCCGGAGGAGAACCACCACTCACCCTCCATAGCATCCAGACTGTGGTGCGTAGGGAGATCCAGGACTCTGTTCTTGGGCCCCTACACCAGCTTGAGGCACAGGTGGCACAACTTACGGGCATGCCTGTTGCCCGGCCTACACAGCCCCCAGCACAGCCCCGTCCTGGGCAGTGAAGGAACAGTGGCAACTGCCCATGGGTGGGGATATCAGTTCCACTGTTGCCATCTGTGGGCTCATGGGCTCTGGATATCCAAACATCCATCCCCGTCAATTGTGTAACCCCCCCCCACGTGTCATACACTGCCCCTGTATGCATCCTGTTTGTCTTGTCTGTTGACCTATCCAACCTACCTCCCCAGCTATACCGACTTCCTTCACCTGACATACCACTCTCACCTGAAAAAAAAAAAAAAAGGGCACTCTGTACCCACAAAAAAAATACGCCTCATACATAGCTGCCCATTCCGCACATATGTCTGCTGGACATGGAAACTATCAATTGCAATTGGCTGTACAACAAGTATTATTGTTGTCCTTACACCTCTCTCAGGGCTGGAAGGTATCAAATGTCACACCAAATTACAAACATATGCACAGCTGTTGCTGATGAAGAAATGGGCAGCTATGGGCCCTACCTACATCCCTCCTGCAAAACCCAAGCTTGTTTCCCTACTGTCTTACCCTCCTTGTGACCCCTTTTTCACCACTTTCCTGTCTCCCCATTTTCATTTCTTTCAAAGAAAATAGCGCGGGTGTGCAAGAAGAGTAAGCACTGTTAGCGGTTGTAGCGGGTGTCTTGAGCTGAACGCCAGTGCGCATGCGACAGCTGCGTGCAAACCAGCGCTAACCCAGTTACAACTACTTAAAAGTGCCTTAGTCACTCTGATTGACAGGTCCTGTAGTCAGTTCGAAAGCAAAATAAAATCCCACTGTCAGTCCCGAACCCAGGACCTTGGAAACAGTAGTCTGCATGACTTACTACTAAATCATGACTGTTATACAAGAACATTGTGCTAAAATAAATATATCATGTAATAGTAGGAATGAATGTAAAGGGAATATAGGATGTGTAGTACACAAAGCATGTCATGTATATTTACTGTCAAATCTAGTGGATATCTATGATAGTAGTGTGTGAACAGAAACAGCCATGCTAGTTGGTAGCTAGTAGGTAATAATGTCACTGTAGCACCATGCAAGCCACACACATACTCACAGCAGGATAATCACTGCCCATACCCCACAACCTGTTACAGGAACACATCCGGACCAAGTAATAAAATATGTGGAGCAAAGGGCCAAAACCAGGGACACATTACAAATAATGTTACAACAAACTTAGACAGTTCAGAGAATAACAGGTTCTGCATTTTGTGGGATGTTTGGAAGGGTATGAAGTCTGAAACTTAAATGTTTGTCACTATATTCTGACTTGAGCCCAGAGTGATTTGCCATAAAAAGCTGTGCATGAGATATTGACCAAAATATGAGGTAGAAATGTGGACAACCTGCAAATATTTGTACACATGAGAGGTCTGACACCACCATATTTGAATAGTTAAAAGCCTAGACATAGCAACAGTGAATGAGTTACAGGGATGCCCCACAGACTCCATGTGAAATGTACAAACAGTAGGCAGAAAGGTGTTACAACACATGCAATGGTAACTATGGAGTCCTGAAAGTATGCACCACTTGCATAGCAGAAAAAGTGTAGTAATACATATGCTCATGCTATCCCACAGTCACAACTGCAGCATACCAGACAATTTAATGGGTGTACCCCACTGATATGTACCATTCCATGAGGCAGATAACAGATGCACCTGAGAGTCTCTGGGGCCTGCTCAGCAGCATACTCAAATACCCTAATAGATGTCAAGGCCCACACCATGGCCAGACCACACTGCATGCTATAACACCCTAGCAGATATAGCAAGCATTCCAAGGTGTGAATGTACATGGAAAATAGGAAAGCCACAGCAGCACACTACAGTCAGGACACCTAGCAGGCATACAAGTAGTGACTGTAAAGGGCAAATATTGAAGCCATAGCAACAAAGTGCAAGCAAAAGTGCAAGGAAAGCACATACACACACACACATTAACAGCAGTAGTAGTCGTAGGTGTCAGTGTACATACACAGTTAGTACAGGAAACTGGAGAAATGAATGGAGAAATGTTAATCTACAACACAGCTAGAAATATGAGAGAGATACCAACCTTTACACTCACAGAACATTGTCCACAGCATACCAGCATGGTCCCTGCCCTTAAAATCTGAAAGGGCTATGCCTATCTCACATACCTTTTTATAGCACTGTTCTGAAATCACAGTGAGAACTGCAATCAGTACACAACTGGCTGCCTGCAATTAGCAAATGCTGGCTAACAACTGGTGCAGAGGCCATCACATGGACATATGCAGATACCTACAAAAGTATACTGTACTCCCAGTCCACACATGCAATACTTTCATTGCACCCTGAGGAGGAAGTGAGAGACAAAGAGAGAGAGACAGAGACAGAGACAGAGATAGAGATAGAGGAAAACGAAATTAAACATACACAAACAAAACTGTTCAGCAACAGCCACCTGAAAGCTGACAACTGGGAAGTGGAGCAGCAGGACACAAAACCAGACAGCAACACAAGCAGCTGTGACAAACACAGGTAATGTAAAGTAATACTATAAAGGTCTACATACTGTGAACCCTCCATATGTGTCATTGGTCTGTATCCATATGTATATGAAGATGTGCAAAGGGCAGGGGACATACAGCAATGTAGGTTGAATGTAGGTTGTAGTGCAATGTACAAAGTAGGTTTCACAGTTATGTATGTTTAGCAGTATGTTAGTGTGTGTATACAGTATGGTAGACAAACATGTTGATATACCTGTCCATCATATGGATACGTATGTATGTCAAAATATGTATGTATGTGTATATATATATATATATATATATATATATATATATATATATATATATATAATATGCATATATATATACATACATAGAGAGAGATGTAGGAATACATAGACAGATGTAGATAGATAGAATATGTACAAACATATATATGTAATACATACAGATATAGATATATGTAGATACATATACATAGACAGAGTGATCTGACTATCTACAGGAATGACTGTATATAACGACCTCAACACCCCCTGTCCCACCCCCTCTGTCACTCTCACCCCCTCTGTGTCACTCCCCCCTCTCCATATCTATAGCAATATATGTACAACAATATATATATGTGTATTTGTATACAGACATATATATACATATATATATATATATATATATATATATATATATATATATATACATATATATATATCTATATACATATATATATATATATATATATATATATATATATATAGAGAGAGAGATATGTATATATATTCTGAGTGAGGCACATGGGTACAGATGTATTGCAACAGGTGCCTTGTGACAAAGGCATGGAATGAACACCAGTGTTAAAACTGGAGTGCCATACCCCATTTCAAATCACCTACACCAGTAACCACCAGATATGTGATTGGTTGCCCACCACTGCATGTGTCAGGGGTGAACAGGGTCATAAATGTGTACAATAGTCCCCCCAATGATATTCACAGTGGCACACTATACTAGGAATACCTGCACATGGTATGTGTCAGCAGACATGGTGTGTCAGCTATGGACATGTAGGTCAGTGTACCCCTCCACACCACATAATGGCTGCCATGGTATGTACCTCACATGACAGCTACAGCTATGGATAAAAACACAGTGACATGTACAACACTGTGACAATGCACTCAAACACATTACCAATGCACAGTGACTGACAACACCACAGAGTACACACATACTACCCACATAGAGGTTACCACTCCTGGATTTACATACGTAAGTCACACCCATGACAGATGTCCAACAACCATAGTAACACCTCACACCATCCACAACCTAAATGACTGCTGTGTGTCGTCCATGCCACTGCAATAGAGAGCACATGTGGAGGTAAAGGTTCCTACCCACAGATAAGACATACCCTGCAATAAACCACACAGTGTTAAGAAGCAAGACTCCCCATGAGTACATGTCACACATACCCCTGCTGAATGTTAGTCAGATAGGTAATATGCCATATGAGTCACCCTGTGTAACTGTGTGACAGCAGCAGGTATCATCATACCACATGTGTCACAATGGTCAGGGTAGCAGAACAGTATGCTGCTGTAGTCCCAGGGGCAATAGCATATTGTATAGTATTGTATTGTAATGTATTGTATTGTGTTGTATTGTATTGGTATGTTGAGGTGCGTCCTTCGTGGAGTGGAACCACTGCTGCTGTGCACCAGTGTACAGGTAGATATCCTGTAGTCAGGCTAGTGTTACATAGCACTTCTTTATGTGTGTTTAGCTCCTGTCAGAGTTCATGTAGCATGCAACCGGGGATACCATCAGGTCCCAGTCATGTTTTGTATTCTGCTTTCCTGAGGGCGGCTCTCACCTGGACATCTGTGATGACAGGGAGGTTACAGTCAGCTGGGATAACTATGTCTTATTTTGGGGGAGAGGGAGGGGTGACACCTGCACTGAACCTGTCTGCCACAATGTTGTCAATATCTGTGGTTTCAGTGAATTATTTGTTGTTGTGTACTAACTATGAGCATAGTGGAGGGATTCTGACCAGGTTGCTAACATAACTGAAGAAGGCCTTCTGGTTATCTGTAGTGTCCCTCTCGATTTCCCTCTCAAAGTTGCCCATGGATGTTTGTATGAGGGAAAATAGATCCTTACTAGTGCTGCTCAGACATGCCTTCCCTTTATGGAATTATGCTCTGTCTTGCAGTAGCTTCCATCTTTTGTAATACAATCTGTCTATGGCTGGGGTCCACCAGACAGGATGCTGTCTCTTTGTGGAGAGTGTCTTGGTCATATATGGGATTGCATGATCCATGCATTCTCGGAGATGTCCGTAGAAAGCATTTGTGTAGGGGTCAGCATTGTGGGTTGTGTCTTCCACTGGCCCAGTGGGCTGAAAGGATACCATGTCACTGTTACAAAGTGTAAAGTTTGCATTTGCAATGTTATTCACTATAGTCGTTTGTGCTGGTGGTGGAGGTGGGATATGTATATCCAGGGCAATTAGTTTGTGGTCAGCTCACAGTAGTTGATGGTGTAGGCCATACAGTACCTAGATACAAACCCCCAGAGTGAGGAGGTGCTCTGGACCTGAATCAGTGTTCTGACTGCTGGGGTTTGGTAGTATGTCGTATGGAGTGTGCCAGGTACTGTTGCACAGTTGCTGGCTGAGCACTGATACCTGGCCATTTACATGTGTATCCACCAATAGACAGATAGATGCTATATATGTGAGATATGTTGTATCATAACAGTCGAGTAGCATGTGTAGTATGTGTGCCAAATTCTGCTGACATATATTGCTGATATCAGGTTATTTTCTTTTCAGGAACATGGCTCACCCACAAATCCAGCTTACTCTGCAGCTGAGGATGAGGAGATACACCAGAGCCTGGTGCGGGATTATGCAATACTGTTTTCCCGCACCAGCCAGAATCAGCAGGAGAGGGATGCACTGTGGCAAGACCTGGTCCGTCGGGTAAATGACATAGGCACGCATAATAGGACATATGAGCAGGTACGACATCACTGCAGTGATTTAATCAGAAATGTCCGTCAGCGTGCATCGGATATCCACAGGCAACAGGTCGCCACAGGTGGTGGGGTGGCTACACATCCCCACTCACCACACTGGAGGACTACTCATGAGTGTAGTGGCTCCAGCCCGCCAACAACAACAGCAGCAGACATGCATTATGATGGAGGCTGGAGCCACGCAGCAGCAAGACTATGAGTGTGCAGGTAATATGCCATATGTATAGTTGACTGTTGTGTACACTGGTAGTTAATGCATGTGTGAGGTGTGTCCTTGGTTTGTAGCTGTCATCATCGTATTTAATGTGCAAGTGTGATATCCTCAATATCAGCAGCTGACCTGTGAAAGGCGACTGTTGTACTACTGACCTGTATCATACTCAGTAACAATGGCACAGCTGTGCCCACTGACATTAGTTTCCTAACTTCTGCAGGTCCCTCCGGTGTAACAGCAATGCAGCCTATTCATGCTGGTGAGTGTGTATTAACAGTACCTTTAATAGTCTTGATAGTAATAGTAATATTAGGCTCACTTAGTAGTGCTCTGTGTATGCATGCAGGTGTGTCTGTGTGTTAATATCACGCATACTGAGTAGTGTACAACTGTGTGCAACTGTATGCATGTGTAAGTGTGCATGTGTGCATGTGTGCACCTGTGCATGTGCGCATGTGTGCATGTGTGCACGTGCACATGTGTGCATGTCTGCACCTGTGCATGTGTGCATGTGTGCACCTGTGCATGTGTGCACCTATGCATGTGTGCATGCGTGCACCTGTGCATGTGTGCATGTGTGCATGTGTGCACCTGTGCACATGTGTGCATGTGTGCACCTGTGCATGTGTGCATGTATGCACCTGTGCATGTGTGCATGTGTGCATGTGTGCACATGTGCATGTCTGGACCTGTGCATGTGTGGATGTGTGCATCACTGGTAATATTGTGTAGACATTGTAAACTCTGTTTCCTGTTTCCCTCCCACAGGTTCTGGTGCTGCTCTGGTGTCATGCAGCAGGGAATCTGAAGCATGTGCCATGGGTACTGATAATGATGACATCTGTGTAATGGCACAGGAAGGTATGCCAGGGTCCATCATTGGTCAGTCGATTGACAGTACACAGCTGTCAACCCCATCAATGCGCACAGTTATCCTGCCAATACACCCTTTGTCACCAATGTCCCTAGGTGATGGACAGCATACAGTGGGCATTGACCAGGGTAATGTGGTATCTGTGGCACATGCCTCCCCACACAGCAGCCATGGGCATGGCCCTGAGATGGTACCACACAGACAGATGTCCAGGGGTTCTCGTGGAAGCATCCGTGGGCATACTGCCCTTGTCAGACATGCCCACAGAGGTCTTACAACCTCAGCTATGGTTCAGGCTGTCATGCAGGCACAGTCACGTATGGAACGGTACACCAGACAGGGTCTGAGGGAGCTGACAGCATGTTGCACAGCCATGACTGACAGTATGCGTGACATTGCGGCTGCCATCCGTAATTTCACAGATGTCATAGACAGACATTGTGGGGACATATTTGACCGGTTCCACAACTAAATGTCCACGAGCCAGGGCGATGGTGGACAGTTGAGGTGTCGACGTGGGTGTATGCCAGCAACAGCAGCAGCTGGCAGTCGTCGCGGACGACATCAGGGCTGCGGCCACCCCCATAGTGCCAGCAGCAGCCCCAGCAATGCTGGGTCTGTGCTGTCATCAGACCGCCCCAGGAGACCACGTGCTTGTGGCTCTGGCCAGGCCCGACAGGGATCTGTGTCCAGTCAATGAACACCTGCTTCTGATGACAGTACCCAGTCTGGGTTGGTACCGGATACGGTAAGTAGCACCCCTGCAAGGCACAGGTACCGTGTCCGTGGCCAGATACACTGATCTGTATGACCTGGCAGGTACAGTCTGTGGCTGTCCACAAACACCAGTATATGGCAGCCATGAGGTGGAACTGTGTTCATCCATACACACATGCGAATTGACAACACCTAGGACTACTGCATACACACACACACTTCATCAACATTGCCCCACCTTGTACTGCTGTCCCTCACCAACACACATACACATACATGTCAATTGGTGGTATTGGTGGCTGACTCAAGCATACCAAGTTCACACCCTGTGCATATGATGAAACTGTGCCACCTCCTGCAATCTGTAACATCAGTGCAGGTACAGGTTAACATGTTGCTGATGCACAGGGTGACTACATAGATGTGTAGTAATAGTATCATGTTGTTAACAGTACTGTGTGCTGAAATAATTGTGGGTATATCACAGCATGCCTGATGCAGTAATGGTATGATTGTCATGCACTGTTGTCTACACCCATGGTAAGTACCATAGTGTATCATCTGCACATGTTGGCATACTGGTGGTAAGGATGTCAACAGAAGTCTACATACATAGGTAGCACAGGGGATAAGGTAATGAAAGTATTAATATGCAATTATGGACATGTAAACTGCAAGTGGCATGTTGCCCACACTGGACTCTGCAATGCGGATGTTTGAGGATGTTGATATGTGTGCAGTACTGCACGATTGTTACAGGACACACAGGAGCACCCTAGCACTGCAAGCTCACATCTCATACCATGCTAGACAGCCCCAACACACAAAACTAACTGTCACAGGAGGGAGAGTCCCCATACATGTCAGGGATACTGTGGTGGCAGACCAGGTAGCATACATCCTACTAAGTATGGAACCACTGAGTGAAGGCTCAGTGTCTGTTATATGACATGTGTATTACTGCAGGTATGAGCACATGGGTTTCCATCCAGTTATTGTACATCCTGACGGTACATGGTCTATACACTTGTGTGCACTGAGACTGGACCCTAGCCATCTGACCTGTGTATTTCCATGTACGTGTGCATAGTGCCTGCATATTTGCAGTGTTACCTACTGGAAGTGGTACAGCTTGTTTGTTGTACAATGGACTACATGCAGCCCTGCTTACTGTAGCTTTGTTTGCATGCATGTTTGCTTGCAATTACCCTGGAATACTGATCCCACCTGCAATGCATAGTTACAGAGCTTCTGTGGACTCCTAGTGAAATCTGCATAGCTTACTATATGTATGTCCATGTCTCACTTGACAGAACGTCACTGTTTGTCCTGTTCACATGTACATTGCCTGAGACACATTGCATATGACTTACCTGGCATTTGTCCACGTGAGCAGTCATATATGCCACTGCTAACTAATCACAGGCACTACACCCTCACATACTCATCTTCTGTTGAACCACCTGCTTCACTAGGGACGACTTGCACCTGTCACCCCTGGGCTTTTGGATGTTGGCAAAGGCTCTTGCTACCCCCATATTGCCTTTGTTAGGCAAGGCTCAAATGACAAACCCACCTTCATAGGTATCACAAGGGATAAGAAACTAAGAGTAATGCTACTCAACGCCAGAAGTCTAAACCTCAAGATGCATGCACTTGAAACTCTCCTTAGCATGGAGAACATCGATATCTGTGCAGTAACAGATACCTGGTTCAGGGCTACTGAGAGCACCCCAGCACTACCAGGTTATACCTCATACCATGCTTCTCAGCCCCAAAACTTGGACTGAACCACAAAAGGAGGGGGAGTATTGATATTCATCAAAGATACCCACACCTCCAGGTTGGTGGCAAAGCACCAAGCATCAGAAGCTATCCATGTGCAACTAACAATGGGTAAAACTGCCTTCCAGGTTATAGCCTGCTACAGACCACCCTCCCAAACCCAAGAACCACACTCGGCCTTCTTGAGAACAGTGGAAAATATGAAGGTCTCTCCAAACACCAGTATATTGGGTGACTTCAACTACCCAAACATAGAATGGGAGCATGACTTTAGCTCCAACACCCTAGCCCAAAGATTCCTAGAATATGTGAACTCAAATGCTATGGAACAACTTGTTACCACTCCCACAAGAAGGGAAAACATACTGGACCTGATCATCACCAACATGGGGACTCTATGCTCCAGACCAGAAGTGTATCCCTCACTGGTAAGATCAGACCATAAACTAATCTCACTGGATATTCACATCCCGACCTCACCCCCTGCCCAGAAAACCACAGTGAACAACTTCTCTAAAGCAAATTCACACTCCTCAAAACTGAGGTGGAAACTTTCAAAGCCCCTGGGCCTGTGGAAAATATGGACCAGACCGCAGATTCCTCTATAAACACATTCTATGGACACCTTCAGGAATGCATGGATCATGCGATCCCGAATAAAACCAAGACCCAATCCTCCAAAGGCAGACATCCTGTCTGGTGGACCCCAGCCAGAAACAAACTATACAATAGAAGGAGGAAGGTACTAAATGATAGAGCAAAATCCCAAAATGGGAAGGCATCACTGATCAGTATTAGCAAAAAACTACGGGCACTCATAAGATTGTCTAAGGCCAGCTTCAAGAGAAAATTGCACATGACACTAAGCATCATCACAAGGCTTTCTTTAGTTATGTTAGGAACCTGGGTG
This sequence comes from Protopterus annectens, assembly GCF_019279795.1. NCBI lineage: Eukaryota > Metazoa > Chordata > Ceratodontiformes > Protopteridae > Protopterus > Protopterus annectens. The sequence continues at coordinate 800,569,890 of NC_056736.1, forward strand.
GTAATTCCCAGATATGCTCAGAGGTAGTCCAAAATGTCAATATAAACACCAAACCCACAGACATTGCCAACATCCTAGCTGACAGGTTCAGAGCAAACTCCCCCCCCCCTCCACACCGAAAGGGCAAATATTTATCCCAGCAGAGTGCTGCCCCCCTGACATCTCAGGTGCTCAGGTAAGAGCCATCTTCAAAGCAATAAACACTGCATCAATGGGACCAGACAGTGTCCCGGGCTGTGTCCTACATGAACTCCAAGAAGAGCTACACCCAAACATAAAACTACTGTTCAATCCCAGCCTTACTACAGGATATGTGGCCAAAGAGTGGCGTACAGCAACAGTGGTCCCTCTACAGAAAGGTGGTGCCTCAATGGATCCTGGACACTATTGCCCCATAAGCCTGACTAGCTTGGTCTGCAAAGCTATGGAAAGGATCATATTGGACCTCATAAATAAAGATATTGGGGGCCTACAGACTCTGGATCATACCCAGTTTGGCTTTGTTAAGAGCAGATCCTGCCTCTCAAACCTGGTTGATTTCTTTGAAACAGTCACCAAGGCCATTGATGAGGGGAAGTGGTCCACACAGCCTACCTGGACCTCGCAAAAGCCTTCGATACAATACCCCACTTGGGCATTCTAGAGAAGCTCACCAGCTTAAATATAAACACCTATGTCACTAGATGGATTGCACACTGGCTCAAGGACAGAACCCACATGGTTAGAATTGCTGGAGCCATGCCAGACTCCAAACCAGTTACAAGTGGTGTCCCACAAGGCTCAGTCCTGGGACCTCTCTTGTTCGGTATATATTTATCGGAGGTACAGGCCAACACGGAAGGACTGTGGCTGACCATATTCGCAGATAACTGAAAACTGGCCGCCATAATCGACTCTCCAGCCAACACAAGCATCCTCCAAAAGGGCCTCATAGAAAGAGACAACTTGTGCCAGAGCCATGGCCTCAAGCTGAATGCCAAAAAGTGTATAGCCATCCCCTTTGGCAAAAACAAAGTGCCCACAAAGTACCACATAGGTGGTAATCCATTAAGTACAGAAGTAATTAGGGACCTGGGGACCCAAGTTGATAGCAATCTCTCATTTGACAACCACGTGGCCAAAGTGGTTAGAAAAACATTTTATATACCCCACCTGATCATGAAGGGATTCACATCTGGATCAGGGGAGGACATCGTGCCTCTTTACTCATCCCTCGTCAGGCCCATAATTGAGTACAATGCCCCTGTTGGGCTGTACCTTACCAGACACCTGCAGCAACTGGAAAGACCCCAAAAGTACCTCACCAAGAGGATCAAAGTGCTCAAACAGATGCCATATACTGACTGGTTAAAGAAACTCCAGCTCTACTCAGTGGCATACCGCCTGTTCAGAGGCGATCTGTGCCTGATGTATAAAGCCATGTCAAACCCGGAATTAATGGGCATGCTGCACCTCAGAATATCCAAATCCCATCGAGCTACACGCTCGAGAGACTTGAACCTCAGCACTGAAATAAATAGGACATGCTGGAGGGACAGATTCATAACCCAGAGGCTCCCTTCACTCTGGAATAAAATCCCAGTCCAGGTTTGGCAGAGTCCCTCATTGACACTCTTTAAGAGGAATCTTGATGAGTGGATGGGACATCGTAGGTTTACCTCGGGTATCACTTCTGTGTCACTGTTAGACAGAGGCACAGTATACTAACCTCGAAAAAGGGCATAGCAAGATAAATTTACAATGGATGGCGACAGCCAAACCCATTCTGGCTAGGATTATAAATGCCCTAGGGCAGATAGCCTAGTATGAACCTATGAACCTATGAACCTATGTACCTTGTTCCCCATTGGCCCTATGTGCTGTTAATCACCATGGCAATCACAATACTATGGTAGCATGTGCAAAAGTCAGTTGTCAGTCACCTCTATGGTACAGTTGTGGAATATATGGGTCATGTGGCAATGTCACAGCTGCCACATGTACACAGTCAACCCTCTCCCCTACACATGGACGTACAACACATGTATGAGATGGAACCACATAGCCAAACTGGGGACTAAGCACTCTGAACCCAGTACTGGCATAACCTATCAGGTGGCATGAAATACTACAGTGACTACAATACCAGTCTGATGTAGACCTACACTGACAGCAATACAAGCACGTGAACACACTGGGCCATTCGTGGAGCCTAAGAATAGCATCCTGCCTGAGTGGCAGACACCTCTGCAGCTGACATACAGGCATACGTTATGCCAGAACACATCACGCATAACACATAGCACACAAATCCTGTGTGCCAAACAGTCACAGCCTGTGCGGCTAGACAACACACCTGCTACAGTTGTGTTAGGTACCTTTATTATCCAGTACAGTGAGGTCATGCTCACCAGGCTGGATAAGGTGAAGGTCACAGTGATATGCCCGTGGGGCACTATGGTCCACCACATAACACAAGCATACAGGTCAGTCAGAGGCATGGACACATATGACTCAGTCATTGTCCATGCCACTATGGCTGACCTGTGATGTACCTCCCTGGACTACATGATAGGGAACATGGAATGGCTCTCTGAGCATGTGGCACAGGCTGGTATGACCCTGACCTTGGTTGGCATACCCTCACCAGGAATACTGACGTATTACTGAATGCTGATGAATTACTGTAGCTACAACACCCTAGCTGAAAGGTTCCTAGCATGTAGTCACTGCATTGCTATGGAACAACTTGTTACCACTCCCACAACAGGTGAAAACATGCAGCACCTGTTCATCAACAACATGTAGACAATATGCCCCAGACCAGATGTGTATCCCTCGCTGCTAGGTTGATACCATCTACATATCACACTGTATATACACATACCACATGCAGCATCCGCACAGAAGACCACAGTCATAATGTTATCCAGTGAAAATACCATGTATTCACATGTGGCAGGCGTCAGACATGGTAACTACTGAAGGTCACAGGTACATATGTGTATTTGGCACACACATACATCATCTGTGTCCATTGCCATTACTGGTTTAATCGATGTCATGCATTATTGTGAACAACAACCCACACACATGGGCATTCTGTGTGACAAAAACACACGTGGCATGTCTGGAATCCAATGCCATAACTAACTGTGCTATGACAGTAGTGAGGGACGCAGTAGCAGAGCATGCTATTTGCATTACTGGGAGATTTGCCCTCTTCCACTGTACTTGTAGGGTGCTGACATCATCTCTGTGTAGAAATTGGAATATGCAGCAGCTGGTGTGTTGTACCGGTTGGCAAAAGGGTCAATTCTCTCACACATGTGATTGCACACACACTACTTTCACCCTCTCCCACACACACTTGCTATTTGCAGAATTCAAACCCCTACCTAGCTATGTTATGGCATTCAAGATGGACGCATTAGCGGAGCACACTATTCGCATTACTGGGAGGTTTTCTTTCTCCTACTGTACTTATAGGGTGCTGACATCATCAGTGTTTAGAAAGGGGAATTTGATTCCTGTAGTATGTTCTCCTAGCTGCCAAAAGGGATATTTCTTTTATACAGACTTGCACACACACTAACCCCCCTCCACACACACTGAGCATTTGCAGGATTCAAACCCCTACCTAACTATGTTATGACACTCGAGACAGACGCATTAGCAGAGTGCACTATTCGCATTACTGGGAGATTTCCCTTCTCCTGCTGTACTTATAGGGTGCTGACATCATCAGTGTTTAGAAAGGGGAATGTGCATCCTGTAGTGTGTTCTCCTAGTTGCCAAAAGGGATATTTTTTTCATACAGACTTGCACACACACTAACCCCCTCCACACACACTAAGCATTTGCAGGATTTAAACCCCTACCTAACTATGTTATGACACTTGAGATGGACACATTAGCGGAGTGCACTATTCACATTACTGGGAGGTTTCCCTTCTCCTGCTGTACTTATAGGGTGCTGACATCATCAGTGTTTAGAAAGGGGAATGTGCATCCTGTAGTGTGTTCTCCTAGTTGCCAAAAGGGACATTTCCCTCACACAGACTTTCACACACACCAACCCCACTCATCCACCCACACACACACACACACACACACACACACACACACACACACACACACACACACACACACTGAGCATTAGCAGGATTCAAACCCCTACCTAACTATATTATGACACTCGAAGAAGACACATTAGCAGAGTGCGCTATCTGAATTACTAGGCATCTGTTCTGCACCTGTAGTATTTATAGGGTGCTGACATCATTATTTCTACAGAGGTATGTACATCTAGTACTACTTGTCAGGTGGGGGAATAGCATATATATGCATTTGCAGCCACCTACGTCAGGGTCAGATATGCACATCGCACCGGCAGGTTATGTTTTATACCATACTTCGTGACCACAGGACCTGTAACACACAACACAACCAGTCCTGACCACCCCTCCCACATCCAGGACACACACTTTGCTTCCCTGGGAACAGTGCCAAGATATGCAGGTGTTCACATACACCATTCCAGTTGTTAACGTCAGGTACAGGCATAGTGTGTGTGGGAACTACTCAGGCCTCTACAACATTACCCTACAGCCACTACAATTTGTGAGTCCATGTGCTATGGCAGAACCACTCACCACAGCCACAAGGGGGAATACATATTGCACCTGACCATCTAGAACATGGGTACTCACTGTTCCACACCAGAGGTAGACCACCATTGTTGATATCTGACTATACCCACCTTTCCCTGGCCATCCATATCCCATCCCCACCCCCAGGCAAGGTTGTCACTGCAAACAAACTGTATTTATCAAAAGCAGACCTTACACTTGTGAAGACTGGGGTTGAAGACTTCAAAGGACCCATGCTGGGGGAGTATACAGGCCACTCTGCATAATCCTTGACAATTGCATTCTATGAGCATGTGGAAGGTGTGCTTTCACTTAGGAGCTTCTTCAGACCAAATAATACAAAATAAAAAGGCATATATATATATATATATATATATATATATATACATATATATATATATATATATATATATATACAAGACAATCTATATCAATCAATCAATTAACTTCCATTAAAGCTATATACCCAAGGTAAACCTACAAGTTACACATCTGTGTACAACAAATAGAAAAAATATAAAATATATATAATATAAAAAAATAAAGCTGTGCACGACATTAATTCAACGCATCCACATCAATACAGTATGATTCTTAACACTAAAGATGTCATGAACATGAGAGTACATACATTTTTAAGACATTTTAAAACAACAACTAAACTATTTGTGCAACCTCCTCCTCTTCAAGATGGGCTTAATAGATGCCCTCTCATTTAAGCCCTTGCACCACATTGGTTAGACTGAACAATGTGGTTCTTGCAATTTTTGTAGTTATATAAATACTGTAGAGGTGTTTCATCATCCAGATTTAGATAAAGATTTTAGGTTTAGAGGTGTTCACAATTGCATGACCCCCCATGTGGTATACCTAGTGGAATGTGAATCCTGCGGGGCATTCTACGTAGGAAAAACTAATAGAGTATTACGTGATAGAATGAGGGAACACTGAGCAAGGAGTACATCACACTTTCAGATTTAGGGTTGTGGAGGCAATTGAACCGAGCATAAGGGAGGGAGATGTTAGAAAATATACTGAATACAGGGAAACATGCTGGATTATCATTTCAAAAGCGGACAGGGCTAAGGGCTTAGCCTTATTTTTTATCATTATGTTCTAAATCTTCCAGTGCATCATTTCTTTATATTTTTCCTTAAATATCCTTCACATTTTGGACCAATTTTTATAACATGTTCTCATAGTAATACGATCTTTGATCTTTCCTTCTTTATTTCATGTTTTCGCATTTGTCCTATTTATTCCTATGCCTAGTTTTATATATTCCTTGTTTTCCTTTATCCCTAGCCATATTGAAGAGGATCTGAAAATCTTGTTTCAAATACCACTCACTCACCTATAATTAAACCGTCTGATACTATAATCTATTTCAGTTCTATACTTACCCTTTTATAAGTCTATGAATTTTTGTCACAAAATTTTAACTTACCACATCTTATACCATCTAATGTTTTTCTTATATCATTTCTCTTCTTTTTAAATGTGCCTCGTAAATCACAATCAAAGTCTCATGTTATTATATTTAATTATTTTATTTTACATTTGGTTACAGGGAAAGTCTAACTGGACAAAACTCCTTTTCCAGCAGAGGCCTGGCGAAGAAAAGCTCCACATTTAAGAAACATTATATAGCATAATAAATATGACACCTTACATTTCACAATTTGTATAGTGACTATATACAAGTCAGATACAGCAGTTTTATAAAGACATATCATATATTATAGATATGAATGAAAGTTAAGAATCATATTTAATTGTACAGTGAGGAGATGAAGACAGAACTAGTTTTCAAAAGAGTTAGGCAGATGTATAATAGTTCCTAAATTACAATGAATAGGAGAATCAGAAAAACCACAAAAAATGCCAGTCTCCACCTTTTAAGAAAGGGTTTTAAAGGGATAGAGGTATTCAAATCTGGTGGTGTGCTGCTGTGTAGCCTAATAATCCAACTGCTCTCTTGCTATTCTAGAATGTTATTAAGATCTCCCAGTCTACCGCTAGGCTTAAGAGGTTCTAAAACTCTAAACATAAATGTATGTGTAGAGTCTGTGTCCCTCACATGACAGGCTAGGGCATTTGTTGAATCATTCTTCCTAATAGCTAATAAATGCTCACGTATCCTTTCCTTTAATTGTCTCTTGGTCTTCCCTACATAGAAATTTCTACAAGATAAACAACTAGCTAAGTAGACCACATATGTACTACAGCAATTGGAATAAGAATTACTCGTGTATTTAAAATGTGTGGTTGGATGTATAAAACTAGACACTGTATCTATAAATGAACAATAATTGCATTTGCCACACATGGTGGTACATCCATTATTTATAGAACTACGTGAATTGTTATATTTAAAGCCTAGCATTTGTTTAAGATTGCGCTTGCTTTTAAAAGCAAAATTTGGTTGTGGTCCTACAACCTGGCTAATTTTTTCATGTGACATAAGAAAAGGACAGTTTTTCTTGATAATGTCCCAAAAAGCTCTATGATCACTAGTATAATTCATTGTAAAATTCAATAGATGTTCATTGGATTGTTGTGTATTCCCATTGTGGGAAACTGAATTATTGACATAGAGAAAAGGACATGCAATCGTAGGTCTTAATTCAGTAACCTCACATTACATTTGATATACTTCATTGTGTTTATAACATCTGCATTTAAATTCATCCTTTAGCTTAGATAGATCTGCATCAAAGACCTTTTGAACACTATCTAGTCTGGACATCCGAATGCCTTGGCCCTTCAGTACATTCTTAAAAACCCTTTTCGGATGCATACTATTCCTGTGTAGGGTGGCATTTACCCTACATTCTTTCCTGAACATACGTGTGGCTATTTGGCCATCTAATGTCCTATATATCTTCACATCAAGGAAATCTATGGCAGTATATAAATGGAGATGGGTAAATTTAAGAAAATCAGTGGTCATATTCAAATATTGCACAAAATGTGATATTAATTCATGTGGCCCTTGCCAAAGAATAAAAAGGTCATCCACAAACCTTTTAAAAAAGGCTATATATTTCCTATATGTATGTTGACTGAGCATATATTTCTCTTCCCAACCACTCATAACCAAATTGGCATAACTATTGGTGCAGGGGGTCCCCATAGCTACCCCATGCCATTGCCAATAATACTGCCTGTTGAAACAAAACAAGTTATGTTCCAATATAATGCTAAGTAGGCCACACAGCAACACATTCTTACTATCAGTAAAACTGTCATTTCTTTTTATAACATCATGTAATATTTTCAAACCTTGTTCATTTGGTATACTTGAAAAAAGTGACTGTACATCCACTGTAATAAAACTAAGGTCATTCAAATCAGTGTAAGAACTTAAAAACAAAAAAAAAATAGAGACTATAAAATGTCTAGTATCTATAAGAATCACTTCAGATTTATCTACCACCTTTCTTAGTTCTTTCTCAACAAAGATAGATATAGATTCAGTGGCCCATCCCCCACCAGAGACAATAGGTCTCATAGGGGGTTTGTGCATTGATTTATGTACTTTTGGTAGACCATTCAAAACAGGTATGATAGGATGTGTAATTTTAAAATAATTGTATAAATCAAGATTAATCATATTACTAGCTAAATATCTACTTCAAATTCTATGAATCTTATCAAAGGTGGGATGAACAATATCTAAATTAATGGAACAATATGCACTGGCATCATTTAATAACTCATCCATTAATGCAACATAACAATCTCTGTCAAGAATGACCATAGAACCTCCTTTATCTGCTGGTCTGAAATTAACTGTATCATCCTTTTGTAAGTCATACAGGACAGCCTACTCATCATTGGTCAAATTCCTGAAATGTTTCCGTTTACTAGTAGTATTCATAAAATATGCTTTAACTTCATTTGCACATATACAGTTAAATGCTTCTAGTATAGGATCCAAAACAGGCATATAACAACTTGTCTGCTTATAAATATTCATATTTGTATTTTCAAACATAGTTCATAACATAACATTCCTGGTAAACATTTTTATGTCAATTATCATCTCTGATAAATACATGTTAGAAGCTGGTATAAATGACATACCTTTATTTAAAACATTCAACTATTGGAAAAGGTCCTTTTGGATAAGTTACAAATTATTCCCTGCTCGACTTCTGCCACATTTTCTTTATCGTTTGAGAAGGTATCTTCTCTGTCTCCGATAGTTGTAGAGAACGCTTCCTCCCCCTGTTCAATTGTGTCCTGTCTTTGGGTATGTAACTGTCCCATATGGGTAAAGGTAGAGGTGAAAACACCAAAGGGATGTGAACAGACTTGTCCTTAGGCTTAACCGCTTGACTGTTCAACTGTTGACTTGCCAAAAAGTTAGAAGTACATGGTTCGTGAGCAGCATTGTTGGCTATAGCTGCTGCTATAGGTGTCTCCATCTGAATTGCTGAAGCCTGTGTGTTCATCGTATTGTCATCCGGCACCACTTCTGGTCTCCACGATGGCATCATCAGGATAGGTGTGTCTGTCGGATCCAATCGAATCAAGGAATTATTGCGTTCCCTCACTGGCTCTAAATTTGAGCCAGTAGCTGGAGTTCTCGGCCAGGAAAAGACATGGCCGTTAGAGAAATCGCGTAAATCTCTTTCTAGCTTACACCTTTTGATGTTAAGTAGGCAATTCTGGAAAGAGAATATTTTGTCAGTTAATTCATCTAATGCTGGAAATATCACATTCTCAAGAAAAGTAGCAAACAAATTGTACTGTCTTTCCTGAATCGCTGTTGTAAGTTGTATTTCCAATGGAAGAAAATACTATATCAATAGCTTCATATGACTGAAGCTTAGATCTAAATTTAGCTTCTGCTAATCTCTTAATGCATCTAAAAATTGCTCACCATATGTAGGCATCTGCAAAATGTGAAGGCCTCGAGGAACAACTTTGTGGTGAATACTAGCTTCAAAATGAAGTCGCTGACATTGGTAACATTTTAAGCTTCTGTAAATCAGCTTCTAAACCTCTTAAATCTTTAAACATCAATTGATGGTCATAACCAGGATCAGTTGTCTCATCTATAGTATTCTCAGCAGTACAATTAAGGAATGGGTTCTCCGATATCAAGGTCATATTTTCAAAACATTTTAAATTGGAACGTTTAGATTTTGGAACATAATCCATTTCTATACCATTCACATCCACCATGGTCCACAGTAGCAATAACACAAAAAGCAGAAAAAACACAAAAAATGCCAAAGTGGAGCAAAGTACCATTGGAAATAAAACAACAAAATCCAAAAAACTTCCAAAAATCCACAAGGTAAACCAAGGCAGATGTGATAAAAAACAGTTTAATGAATGGTAAGCGCTTTCATGCTCTCCTGAGCACTTCTTCAGACCATATAAAAAATACAAATTCACATACACTGCTTATAAAATACATAGCATTTCAAACTAGCCTATCACAGAATAAAATCACTTAAATAGTCTCCACCTTTTAAGAAAGGGTTTTAAAGGGATAGAGGTATTCAAATCTGGTGGTGTGTTGCTGTGTAGCCTAGTAATCCAACTGCTCTCTTGCTATTCTAGAATGTTATTAAGATCTCCCAGTCTACCACTAGGCTTAAGTGGTTCTAAAACTCTAAACATAAATGTATGTGTAGAGTCTGTGTCCCTCACATGACAGGCTAGGGCATTTGTTGAATCATTCTTCCTAATAGCTAATAAATGCTCACGTATCCTTTCCTTTAATTGTCTCTTGGTCTTTCCTACATAGAAATTTTGACAAGATAAACAACTAGCTAAGTAGACCACATATGTACTACAGCAATTGGTATAAGAATTACTTGTGTATTTAAAATGTGTAGTTGGATGTATAAAACTAGATGCTGCATCTATAAATGAACAATAATTGCATTTGCCACACATAGTGGTACATCCATTCTTTATAGAACTATGTGAATTGTTATATTTATAGCATAGCATTTGTTTAAGATTGCGCTTGTTTTTAAAAGCAAAATTTGGTTGTGGTCCTACAACCTGGCTAATTTTTTCATGATAGGCCAGTTTTTCTTGATAATGTCCCAAAAAGCTCTATGATCACTAGTATAATTCATTGCAAAATTCAATAGATGTTCATTGGATTGTTGTGTATTCCCATTGTGGGAAACTGAATTATTGGCATAGAGAAAAGGACATGCAATCGTAGGTCTTAATTCAGTAACCTCACATTACATTTGATATACTTCATTGTGTTTATAACATCTGCATTTAAATTCATCCTTTAGCTTAGATAGATCTGCATCAAAGACCTTTTGAACACTATCTAGTCTGGACATCCAAATGCCCTGGCCCTTCAGTACGTTCTTAAAAACCCTTTTCGGATGCATACTATTCCTGTGTAGGGTGGCATTTACCCTACATTCTTTCCTGAACATACGTGTGGCTATTTGGCCATCTAATGTCCTATATATCTTCACATCAAGGAAATCTATGCCAGTATATGAATGGTGATGGGTAAATTTAAGAAAATCGGTGGTCATATTCAAATATTGCACAAAATGTGATATTAATTCATGTGGCCCTTGCCAAAGTATAAAAAGGTCATCCACAAACCTTTTAAAAAAGGCTATATATTTCCTATATATGTTGACTGAGCATATATTTCTCTTCCCAACCACTCATAACCAAATTGGCATAACTATTGGTGCAGGGGGTCCCCATAGCTACCCCATGCCATTGCCAATAATACTGCCTGTTGAAACAAAACAAGTTATGTTCCAATATAATGCTAAGTAGGCCACACAGCAACACATTCTTACTATCAGTAAAACTGTCATTTCTTTTTATAACATCGTGTAATATTTTCAAACCTTGTTCATTGGGTATACTTGAAAAAAGTGACTGTACATCCAATGTAATAAAACTAAGGTCATTCAAATCAGTGCAAGAACTTAAAAATGAAGACATAGAGACTATAAAATGTCTAGTATCTATAAGAATCACTTCAGATTTATCTACCACCTTTCTTAGTTCTTTCTCAACAAAGATAGATATAGATTCAGTGGCCCATCCCCCACCAGAGACAATAGGTCTCATAGGGGGTCTGTGCATTGATTTATGTACTTTTGGTAGACCATTCAAAACAGGTATGATAGGATATGTAATTTTAAAATAATTGTATAAATCAAGATTAATCATATTACTAGCTAAATATCTACTTAAAATTCTATGAATCTTATCAAAGGTTGGATGAACAATATCTAAATTAATGGAACAATATGCACTGGCATCATTTAATAACTCATCCATTAATGCAAAATAACAATCTCTATCAAGAATGACCAGAGAACCTCCTTTATCTGCTGGTCTGAAATTAATTGTATCAACCTTTTGTAAGTCATACAGGACAGCCCACACATCATTGGTCAAATTCCTAAAATGTTTCTGCTTACTAGTAGTATTCATAAAATATTCTCTAACTTCATTTGCACATATACAGTTAAATGCTTCTAGTATAGGATCCAAAACAGGCATATAACAACTTGTCTGCTTATAAATATTCATATTTGTATTTTCAAACATAGTTCATAACATAACATTCCTGGTAAACATTTTTATGTCAATTATCATCTCTGATAAATACATGTTAGAAGCTGGTATAAATGACATACCTTTATTTAAAACATTCAACTCTATATTGGAAAAGGTCCTTTTGGATAAGTTACAAATTATTCCCTGCTCGACTTCTGCCACATTTTCTTTATCGTTTGAGAAGGTATCTTCTCTGTCTCCGATAGTTGTAGAGAACGCTTCCTCCCCCTGTTCAATTGTGTCCTGTCTTTTGGTATGTAACTGTCCTGTATGGATAAAGGGAGAGGCAGAAACACCAAAGGGATGTAAACAGACTTGTCCTTAGGCTTAATCGCTTGACTGTTCAACTGTTGACTTGCCAACAAATTGGAAGTACATGGTTCGTGAGCAGCATTGTCGGCTATAGCTGCTGCTATAGGTGTCTCCATCTGAATTGCTGAAGCCCGTGTGTTCGTCGTATTGTCATCTGGTACCACTTCTGGTCACCGCAATGGCATCATCAGGACTGGTGTGTCTGTTGGCTCCAATCGAATCAAGGAATTATTGCGTTCCCCTTACTGGCTCTAAATTTGAGCCAGTAGCTGGAGTTCTCGGCCTGGAAAAGACATGGCCGTTAGAGAAATCGTGTAAATCTCTTTCTAGCTTATGCCTCAGCTTGAGACATTCTGTATAACTATCTTTCACTTGTATGTTTAAGCCTTGGAAATAATGTGAGGTTATTATTATAATACATATTCATCATTACATTTTCTAAAATCTAATGAATAAAATTTCACTTTCTTTATAATTAGTATAAGCTTATAATGTTATAATTCTATATACTTGTTCTTTCCATTTTAAATCTACAATGGTTAATCTTCCCATTTTTGCTTATGTTACATCTAATATCTTTACTGTATTTCTACAGATTATGACTGTTCCAAAACGTCTCTCGTTTCCCAAATTCCAGATTGTCTTTCATTCCCATAGTTATTCTGTTTGTAATCTTTCTTCATTTGCTAAAAATCTTGTGTTTTCTAATATAATTACATCTACATCACATGCATAGCACCACTCTAAAAGCCACGTTCTTCATACTGTATTTTGAATGCTATTCACATTTATAGAAAGCGCTTTAAAATTTTCATTTTCCCCTTTCATTAGATTTGTGCTTCCATAAGTTCATAGCTAATTACTAGACTAGCTTTCTTAATAGGCTATTCACAGCCTAGCCAATTTCTGTCTCAAAGGTGAGAATTAAACACCTTAACCATTATATCTACACCCAATAATGAGCCCTATAAATTCTTCTTCATTTCCTTTCTTTTTTCATTTATACATATCCATTTACATTTTCTTTTCCTTCTTTTACTCTTTTACCAATGCAATTCTGTTTTCTTTTGCTACCACCCAATTTATGTCTTCTTCATCACTTATTCCAGAAATTTCTTCTATGTCCCCTGTATTATTTTTTTCTTATCTAATTTTTCTTCTAGTTCTGCTACTTATAACATTTCTTCTCTTTGTTGATTGCCGTCTTGTACTTTTTCTTTTTACTTAGTGTTATTTTCATTTTTGCATTCCATCCATAAATGTCCAATTTTGTTACATTGATAACATTTCAGCTCAACTTTTTTGCATCATGTCCCATTTCCCCATAAATATAACATTTTCTTGTCACAGTTACTCACCAAATGTCCTTCTTTTACACACAAAAAAAAATGTTTTTGTTGTCCCCAGTATTTTATTCCCATCCACATTTGCCATGCTTTGTAGATGTATATTTTTTCTTCTTTCAATTTTTAGCACAATATTACAATCCCATCCACCAGTCCATAAACCCCTTTTGTCATAATCTTTTGCAATGTCTAATATATCTTTACATTAAGTTTTCAAATGTCCTTTCAAAGTATCTCTTTCTAATTCTTTTCAAAATTGTACATGGATTTTCTTTTTTGTTTCTCTGTTAAATGCTTTTATCACATAAAGATTCCATGGTTTACACTATTTCTTTTTCCATATTCTCCAAGAAATGTTTCCATTGAAAATACAGTCTCAAATACAATGTCACAAAATGTGTCTTTGTTAATAAGAATAAACAATCTTATACCATGTGCTTTTACCCAAAGGCACTAAAAAATTGTCCCTCACTTCATACCTGTCCACTTCTTTGTCTTCTTTACTTTGACTCCTTACCACATACTTCCATTGTTTTCATTTTCTTCTGCCTTCATTTCTGCTATTCCTCTATTGCCTTCTTTTACTTTCTCTGCATGTGTTTACTTTTCCATTTCACCACTATTCTTCAGGATTGTCTCTGCATCCTCCATTTGTATTTTTTCCATAATGTCCCCAAGAAACATCTCCTTCATTTTCTGGCTGACTCTGCCCCATTTCTTTAAGTAAATCATCCCACAACTCTCCTAACTGGAGGATTGTAATTAATCATCCATTATTTGCTGACTCATCTCCATCAAACAGATTTCTCTGAAACATCTGCTCAGAATCCTACACACATTCTCTGGTCTCAATATTTGCTTTCACCTCCATTTCACTCACTGCTACATCACCTCATTCTCTCTCCATCTGCCTCCCTGTTTCTCTGGGCTGCCTTTGCTTCTATAATGGAAACAAGAAATTTTCCTGTAAAATGGGTCCCACTCACAGCAATGATGAGTAGGGGAAATTCCCTGACACCCTGGTTGAATTTCTCCATACCAAATACCACCTTGTGTCTCCCTTGAAAAGAGGCTACTAACCTAGTGGGACTAATCTGGTCTGTAAAGGATAAATAAAAACAAATAAATATCTACAGTTACAAAATAGGCAGTTTAATACAAAAAAAAAATTAAAGTTTAAAGTTACAATATGGACATATAACAAATGGTAAGGCAGTTATATTAGAGAGAAACTACAATAAGAAAAATGTACAGCTATTACATATTAAAATATGGCAATTTGGCCTACACAGTGAGGTTTAAAATGTCATTTTGCAATTTTATATCTATGGGTCAGAGAAATATGAGCAAGTATGTGTGGAAAATATCAGTAGAAAGAAAAGAGGAGGTGAGGAAATATAAATAGATAGCAAAGAGTAAGTGAGGGAATGTGAATAATGTGTATACTTCTTAGGTGATAAAGAGAAAAAGAAAGGTGTAGTGAAGTTGAGATAGATGTAGCAGGTAGTAAGTATGACTTCAAAGTTGACCTCCTGAAGACCTTTTCCCATATAAACAGGGGGTGTTAAGGATTGGATTCTGGATTTCTCTTGATCAAGATATCAACACCTAAAGTGGTGGCAGAATGCTATGGCAAAAACCTGACTGGTGCTTTTCAAGGCCCCTTTGTGGACATCAATGATGCCTGAAGCAATCAAACTAAAGAACACTATTTTTCAAGCAATGGAGGCAGGAGACCTCCAAATTTTTCAGGCATGGACAGGCCAGAAAACAAGTAGCATTAGTCACTGAAGTGAAGGGCTGGGTGTGGGATGAGGTTTGGGATGTTTTGGAAGAGAATTTTCTGATAGTCTAAAAGTTATGAAAACAAATTCCATTGAGTGGAGTTGGATGAATAGATCAAGACCCATGATTCTTACAGCTAGGCATTAGTAAAAGTAACTTCAAGTAGGGACATTGCCTGTTGGTAAAGGAAATACTTTATGGAATTTCTGAGCATGATGGATATAGCATCCTTTGAATAGGTACTGATAGAAGCACCTAATGGATTGGGCCTTTAATAGACAGAGAATGAGTATGTAATCTTTCTACACAGTAAGTTTTCTGTGTTCAGAGACAGCCCTACAGCAGTGCCTTTGCAAAAAGGCATGCAACAACATAATGGGCCTGCCTCCTTGGCCATGCTAAGTGCTACTGAGGCAATTCAGGGGAGAAGAATACATGAATCAGCCATGTGCTTGTCCCTCCAGAGCTGCCAGATGTAAGGCAATAATGCAGCTGACAAGTCAGAGAATCAGTTAGCTAAATAAAGTTGCAAACTCGCTCATGGGCACTCATGGTAATGAACTCACCCAAAAGGCCTTTAAAAAAACCTGGATGACGGGATGGATACTCTCAGATTTATCACAGGGTAACTGGCCTAACACTTCTTGAAAAAGGATACAAGCTGACAGTGAGTATTAACAAGCCACTGAGTATAAATTCCCTTCAAACTTCTAGGAATCCTATAACAAACCACATTTTGAAAATGCTCAATTGAAAAATACTGTGTTAATAAATATTCATTGCATAATTTGTACTCATTTATTAAATATAGTAAATGTCTTTAAGAAAAAAATGCATTCAGTGACAAAGCCACTGACTCATACTGTTTATTTTTAATGTATAAAATGCATACAATTGCTCAATATGTACATACACACACACATACACACACACACACACACACACACACACACACACACATGCAAGCATGCACGCACACACACACACACACACACACACACACACACACACACACACACATATATATATATATATATATATATATATATATATATATATATATCATACATATATGTGTGTACGGTTTTGTATAGTATTATTTTGCTAGTTGTACTGCATTATTCTAATAATAGAGCTTTTCTCTGAGCCACTGCAGAAAAGGGAAATTTTAATTAGGCTCATTCAAGCATTCTTGGTTAACAAAGATAAAATAAGCAAATGGTATAAATAGTTTATTAGAAAAGCCAATAGTGCCCTCCTATAAGTTACAAAAAGAGAATGGATCATGCCATTATGATGGGTGCTGCTTTAACAGATAATTCATTATTCTCTTGTGTGATTTTTTTTCACTCACTTATAATTTTGAGTGGAACTGGTTGGCTTAACTGTATTTAAAGAGGGGTGGTGTGCTTCACAAGGCACAGTGATAAATAACCATCTTGGCGAAACCAGCTTAAGAGAGACACAATTAATATATGAATACTGGCACTCAGTTTGTACTGTTAATGACCAAAAGACCATTTGAGGTAACAACCAAACCTGTTCAGGGAATAAAAATCATTTTGTTCTCTGCTGCTGTACTAGTTTTGTTATGTAAAACTGAGGGGATTATGGCAGTGTAGCTGAATCACTGTGGCTGTTTTGGCAGATATATGCTCATTCTAGCATTATATCATTTAAAAATTAACACATTTTAAAATTAGTTTTTACATTGTTTACTGTAGTGGATAAGCACTTGACTTGACTCATTAAATATGCCAAGTTTAAACCCAACAAACTCACTGCTTTATTTCAACTCACTACAATGTGCAAATGTTTTTACACTGGTTCTGATGGTCTCATGTGATATTTTGTTTTTCTGTATTTACATGGTGATTTAAGTTCTAACTTTATTCTGATGAAATCTTAATAAAGAAGAGTAAAGTGCTCAAAATGAAAAAAAATGGGAAATTGCTGTGTGGTTTAGCTGTTTGCAGTGTGTTTTTTATATTATTTTTGGTCACTTGTTACATTCTATTAATGTTAGTTTTAGTGATTCTTGTGCTTTCTGGAAATATTTTCTCTTTTAACATGACATGAACTCTCTCTGGATTAACTTAAATTCAACTTCTCATGATGTGGGTGTGGTGCTACAACAGTTAACTAGACTGTTTGACAGCATCTGGCATTCTTTAGTATCCTTACACGAAGTCAAAGGTGAGAGAACGGCTTCTGCAGGCAACTGGTGCCTGACACTTTACAAATTCCACCAAAACCCCAGGACTTACTGCACAATATTTCTTCTATTTATGAATAATTAGCATTTAGTTTCTGTCATTTCAGATATTTCATCTCTTACAACATTTGAAAACAAAAATTCTAGTGCAAGTTTCTTCTTTGTGGTAATTAATCTCTTCTTGAGTTCCTAAAGGCATACAGAGTCATGAAAGGGATCAGGCTTGCAAAGTTTTAATGATATTAGTAAAAATTATTTGTAATGAATGAAGTCATTTACCTTATGATTCCAAAACATTGTCTGCATCATAGCAAGTGATTTTTTTGTAATGAGTGGCTGGGTGAGGCATTTCATAGAGTGTGAGGTGAGAAGGCTGAAAAAGACCCATGGCCTCAGTAGTGTTTTCATGGCAGTTTAGTTGCAGGTAATGAGAAGTAATATTAAAATGAGTGCCTCTGTTGATGCAAATAAGGGTATACAATATGGGAGAGTGATTCAGAGATGTGTGTGTGTGTGATTGATATATAAATACACATATATATATATATATATATATATATATATATATATATATATATATATATATATATATATTAGATATAGATATATAGACATATATACATACATTTATATATGTATACAAATATGTATGCAGCAATGAAATCCTGGAGTTTCAGATGAATCACAGAATGGTTTATATGATAGCTGCAACATTAGCAAGACTATATATGTAACAGTCTAATCTTGCCACTGGTAGTCACAATATTGCATGTCTTATCCTTGGCAATGTTGTGTCATGCATCCATGCCAAATATTTCATGCCATCCATGACAGTAAAATTATGAGCTGCTAATGTTAGATAGAATCACTATGCAAGAGCTGGTCAAGATATGTCACCCTCATTTGTAGACCCATATAATGCATGGAATACCTATCCCTTTGGATACCAAGGTATGCCTGGCTTTACAAACACTAGATATAGGGACCCAACAGTGACCAACTGGGGATGTGGTTAGGGATCCCAGACATCTGCCTCAAGGGTACTGCACCAAATGTTCAATGCTACAGCATGTGGGGCAGCATATATTATTTCTATATACCACTAAAGAATGGACCAACACCATCCAGGCATTTAATGACTGAGCCCACTTCCCTGAGGTACTGAGGACTATAGACAACAACCACATTACAATAAAGATTCCACTTGATGAGCAGGAAAAAAGGTATACTAACCGCAAGGTATTCCACTCCAACAATTGCCAGGTGGTCTGTAATGCACATGATTTAACATAAAATGTGTCAGCAGGCCAGTTACAGAAAACCCATGACTCCCACAGGTGACACACATGTAACTTATATAAGTGCTTCATCTGGGGTCATTTTACCAAGGGGCATATTATAGGCAATGCTGGACATGTCCAGGAGCCATGGTTAATGAAACATATCAGAAATACCAAGGCCATGACAAAGAATGTCTACAGCTATGCCCTGTCCTAAATCTGGGTCATTGTTTAACATGTGGTTGGCCTTCTTAAAACCGACGTTTGCTCCTTGATGCATCTGATTGTACCATGCAGTATGACTGACACAAGTAGTATGGCAGTTTCAGTCTGTGCTATGTTACATAACTAATTATATGAAAACAGTTGCTGCTGGGCATACAGATTCAAGAAGAAGAAGACCCTTACCTGGCAGTGGGGTAAGAATCTGATGTGAAAGAGCTGGCTGCAGGGGAGGACTATGTCAGATGAAGGTGGGTGCAATATGTCATGACGCTGGCTAAGAAGCAGTAACTCATTCATAACTATGTACCAGAATAAAGTAGTATCCAGTAAATAAAAAGCAATGCATACAAACCTTCACACAAACTACAGCCTTATATACATAGACTGACTACACTGTGCTTCAGTCACAGGCTACCCAATTAACAGAGTGCACCAGTACAATTATCATCATTTGTACACGTGACAAGGGCCACGGGGTCAAGTGTCATTCACAGAAAAGTGTGCTTTTGTGTGTGTGTGTGTGTGTGTGTGTGTGTGTGTGTGTGTGTGTGTGTGTGTGTGTGTGTGTGTGTGTGTGTGCTGGTAAGGTTGAAACAAAGTTAGTGGGGTTTCAGATGTTGGGGGCAACTGGGGAAAAATGGGCAGGGAAGAGGCACTGTCAACACTGTTTTGCTGGTTTATGTCATTGAGCTTTGTAGATGTATTAGAATGGGCATTCTGAGACAAAGATGTAGCAGATGTTGCAGCATTGTATTGAGATCTTAGAGATAGTCGCAGGGCACCAACAGGAGCTGTGTGCAGTCCATGCATGTCCACATCCATAGGAGCGGCTTCCCCTGTGGGGGACACAAGCACTCTCCTGTCTTTGCCTAAAGGAAAGAATGCTTCATAAATGTGAGCAATGGACCGTACTCAGCATCACTGTGGCATGAACTTCCACTATTTTGTGGACATCCACATATTACCGTACTATCCTCTTAGCTGGATGTTGTAGTGTAAGTGGTGGCACTATGTGTGCCTTTACCCTACTCACCTCCACAGTAGATAGTGAAATGGAAGTGATGGCACTAACTGTGACAACCATAATGGTCTCCTTCTGCAGCAGCCATCACTACTGGAAAAAGAGGTAGAGCAGCCATGGAGAGCATGTCAGGATACTGAGATAGCAATCTCAGGTCACCCCAAGTATCTATGCCCAATAAAATTATTTCCACCACTGCTTCTTCCATTCCCATTGGAGCTTGCAGCAAATAACTGCACTACAGGGAAAAAATTGACACGCCTGTCTGCATTTTCCTGTCCTTCTGTGCTTTTCTGTGTGTGTCTGGGGTGAGTTCTACAGATACATTGATCCTGTCCACTAGGATGGGGATCTGGACTCCACATTTCCTTACCCAGCACTGACACCAGCAATAGTCTATTCATAGTGAAGGAGTCAGATAAAACATCACCTGTGAGAACACCAAAGGAAAATACACAGAGTAAATAAGATCACCATTAATTGAATACTGGTGAAGGAATGAATAATTACTACTGCCTACAGTGGTATGACTTAATAATAGTTACTTTACTTTATACTGGTGGTCTTCTACTGTGAAGTTCTGATATTCATATGAAGAAAAGTGACATTGTATTTAATCCTCACTGCATAACACATCTATCTAGTATACAGCCACCTGTTAATGTAATGGCATGCACACTTGGGTTATCTTCAGCAATGATTCTTGAAGGGTGGTCCTCAACTCCAATATTCAGGACTCTGCTGTGTCCCAATTATGACTTAGAACCCCCATGCAGAGAGGCAAAATGATTTGTTATAAGGGACTTCTGTTGTTGCCCTCAGCACCTGTGCTAGAAGGGAAGGGTATAAGCTTTGGCAGCACTAATCATATTGTTGGCCTAGCATCTGTCTTGCTCAGAAATTTCCCCCTGAATCCCAACAGCATTTATGTTGCATGCCACATCCCACCAGATACAGTCAGATTTGTCATGGCTAATCACCTGCCAACCACTCAGATGGAGAACCTGCAGCAAGATTTCATTCACTGCATGGCAGAAATTGTATTGTCTTTGTTTGCGTTTTCTTAGCATTCTGTTATGTTAGGAAAAGGAAACTGTATGTAAAAATAAGCACATCAGTATGTATCATACAACAGCACTGATATAATTTATGTGTTCCCTGTCTACTGTAGGTTGACTTCAATATCCATCCATCCATAGCACATACATCTGCATACCCATGTACACTGTTTGTTTACCTCTTATATGGTGGGTCCCCTTCCATAGAAAGTGTCTTTTAAGAAGTGCTGCACAAAACCTGCATTACTTGCATCAGGCAACGGCCTGCAACAAAACAGTACAGTTGATCGCCATCAACATAATGAGTGCTACTGACTAACCTTCCAGATTCCATGCCCTTGACAGCACAGAGCTGCAACTATAGGCACCTAATATAATATATATATTTATCCATGATGATCTTTAGAAGGCTAGCCATACATTCTCATCAAGATGTTGGCCCATGTCAAACCCTGAGCTGTTGGACATGCTCCACTTAAAGAAATCCCAATCCCTCAGAGCCACACGCTCCAGGGATCTAAACCTTGTCATCACAATGAACAAAACATGCTGGAGGGATAGGTTCCTGACCCAGAGACTCCCATACTCTGGAATAGACAGACCATACATGTCAAGCAGAGCGTCTCTTTGGCCGTCTTCAAAAGGAACCTTGATGATTGTATGGGAGATAGGAAATTCACCCCGGGGATCATGTCAGTCGCCCTGCTAGACAGGGGCCTGGAGAAGTAAATATTGTGGGAAGAAATATCCAGGGAATTGCTATGGCTAGGCTTGCATAGGCCCTAGGGCCGATAGCCTAGTACCAACCTATGAACCTATGAACCTATGAACCTATGTATTTTAAGTATGAATTACTTATAGATAAGTAGAACATTTACATTTTGTCCATATCCATGAAGGACAAGGGACAGGGTGCTAAACCAGAGTAAATTTGTGGTGATCATAAGTTAATCCAGATTACACTTGAAAATGGTAAAAGTAGTATTTCTGTAGAGAGGAAGGCAATTCCAAAGAAGCAATATTATCTGTGATAAATATATGTTCCTTCGACATGTTCCAGTTATGTTGTAAAAAAGACTGAGAGTTCTTGAACTGGTATTTACAGCCCGTTGGATTTCCAAATGTGCAGTATATCTGATATGGTTGGGTATATTTAGGTTCTGTACAAGAAGGACGGATCGCCCCTTAGTAGACTGTATGACACTGAGAAGAGGGGCAATGCTTTGAGATAGTCTGCATATTTTTATGATTTTGTTCCCTGATTTCCTTAGTGAGAAAAAAATGCAGGCATTCAGATTTTGTCAGATGTTTGGACAGGTACATACTGAAGGGGACATTATACTCAAGTGACTAGCCTGAAGAGAAGCACATCCCTGCACCTGGATGTTATTCCCTTAGTAATAAGCTTTGCTATGAAAAATGACTTTCTTACAAATAATATACACGGTGATCAAAGGACAGTTCTTTGTCTGTCTCCATAGGTTCCCATGTCTATAATTACTGGATCGATTTTCAAGTTTGTGCAGTCGATGTGATAGTTACAAAGAACTTCATGCTTGCCAAAGGATACTATTATGCATTTATCACTTAGTTTTAATCCATGGTTTTGTCAGCAGGCATTCATTTGGAAAATGACCTCTTGGAGGATCATGGTGTCCTTTGAGGAAGCTTATGATGATACCAAGTTTACTGTTATCATTAAACATGGTCAGACAAGAAAACCCTAATGGTAGCTTTGACCTTCAAAAGTAAATGATAAAGATAAGTGGTACAAGAACACTACAGGGTAGGATAAATTTAAATTTATGCCTGCCTACTGACTTGTTGCCTGTATTATTTCAGTTAATTAAGTAAAACAAAGATAACAACATGGGATAAACTCCATCTTCTTATTATATCATAACCATGGGGCCTAAGTTGCAGGCAATACCATACCCCAGTGAGTGAAGCCTTAGGTTAACATGAAGCCATTAGTACTTGCAGGGTATGCATTTCTGTTGTAAATATGCATTATTTTTCTCATAGTACTGCTGATTTGTTTTGTGTTTTCTACAAACTCTTTGGAACTATAGTGTGGTCTTGGAAGGGAGAAGACTTGAATACAGTATTGTAATGCAAAGTATATGCAATAGACCACTAAATGCAAATTGCTATCCTGGACAGAACAAAATGTTAACAAACTATTGCTGAAGAAAAAAAAAAACTTGATGCACTGATGTTTACATGTATGAACATTGTCAGGCTAACCCAATCACCAAAGTGGAAAAAAAATAGCAAAACTTAGTTCTTGTAATTTTATTTGGGTTTCAATAGACATTGCCCTTTTATAATTAACTGTATTGTGGTTTTCTTGACTGTGAATATGATGTACAACTATATATAGTCTCATGATCTTTTTTTTTATTGTTAGCCAGGTAAACCCACTGAGCATAAGTACCTCTTTTCAGGTGGTGGTCCAGGAGCACTCTTTGGTTAAATGTCTTGCTTACAGTCACGCAGTAGGTAAATGGATGTAGGTAGACCTAAACCTGGGACTGCAACAAGCAGCTTATAATTTTTTACACACTATGCTATTTCCCAGAATGGAGTTTATAATCATGTGCACAAAGTTGTTAAAATACTCATTTATGTTTTGTTATTTTTATGCAGTAAAGGTATTTGGAGCTTTTCAGTGTAAAATCTGTTTGTTTATTTTTTCACATTGTAAAATCTAATGGCAGCAAATTTCTGAAACTATAAAGACAAGAGGAAGAGTGGAGTTCCAAGGAAATGTGAAAGTTAGATTCAATCCATATACAATAAGAACAACAATTTAAACACATTCTGGGAACAGTAGAAAAACAGCCCACAGAAGAAAATGTAAAAACAGAAATAATCAGCCATCCAGGTGAAGTATCTAAGCACATACAATGGGCACTGATGAACAGAAATTAGCAAGCATTAGCTATGAAAGAGACCACATTTTCCATATTTAGTATTTAGTAGTTTTTCCTGATTTTCATAATAATACTGTTGTTAACACAAATTCCTGCCAAAGTGACTGAAAGGGATAAGCACATCCCCATGGTAAGCATGTTCAAGGATTATAGCAGTCTTATGTTTCTCCTTGAGAGGATGCCATAGCCTTTACCACAGGATTGTATTCACCAGACTTCCCAGTGCTAAATACCTTTCGGAAGTAAGCATCTGAGTCATTCATATAGTTTAAAATGATGAGACTGGGAAAGGGCAAACAACACAATACTACAAATGTTATTAAGAACATTCCAGAGCCAAGACACACTTTAATAATTTGTATGAATGGCAACTGCTGCGTAGTAATCAATCAAAGGCAAAATAATCCATCTTCTAAAGGCAACCCCTGCTTCTGGGGTCACCCAGCTCTATGCCCTGTAGCAAGTACCTAGCTTTTGTTTAATATTGGTTGTGACAGTTCTTGCCAATTAGTTGTTTCTGGTGCCTGCTGAGATGTAGGATAAGCACAGCTGGGACAATCGCAGATTTACGCAAACCTGTGGTGTGTTTAACATAATAGCCATCTACTTTGTGTAGCAAATCATAATTAAATTTCCTTCAGGGAAACTGCATAAGTGAGTTGTTATGTGGATAATGCAGGTATACTGCTGTCTAATGTATTTACTCAGTAAATAAAATGTAATGATTGATGCAAAAGAGAACACTGTTGTCTTAAATTTGAATCTAAAGATATGCAGTGATTAAACTGATATAGGTAACTCAGAAGTATTTTACAAAGTAGGAAAACTGTTTTGCTTTCAGCAGGTCTGCAGTGTCTTCTACTTTTAATATATTTGTACATTTTTGAACTGCAGTATAATTTTATAACATATGCAGCATATAAAAATTTTCTTGAAGTAAATACTGAACAACATGCATATTTATGATAGAAATGCAGTCTGCAGTTAGGCCAGAAGGGTCATTTTTCATACCATTTCATGAAAAGCAATTAATTCTATTTTCTGCTTGGTTATTTCGAAACACATTCTGCACTATAGACTTATTGCTGCACTTTTGTTCATACAGACTTTCTGGTTATTTTTCATCACTGCTAAGTTCAAAGTGCTGTTCTTGCTGTAAATAGTCTTTTCAAAATGTTATCACTGGCTGCTGGATTCAGTTTATTGTTCCTTGAGACAGTTCTCCTATTTTTGCTTTATTATATGATTGTTTCAATGTCACTGTGTTGCAAAACAAAACATGGGAATATAAATGCTGCATGTTACTTAAATGTAGAATTTTAGAACATATCTGAGTACATTATTCAAGGCATAAAGTACATTTCTGCATCAAGGTAATATTTTGTATGGCTTCCATTAAGAACGTGTGCTCTGTTCTGAATATCATCAAACCGACAAATCTAGAGAGCTCTCTTAAGGCAATATAAAGCATCTTTTTTGGAAAAAAAAATGAAGAAAAATGGACTGCAATTGACTGCTGATATGTGAGTTACATTATACTAAAATAAATAAAAAAACAGCTTGCCAAAGACTGAGAAATATTTGATGTAATCACTTGCATGGACAAAACCTTTTATGGAAAAAATACTTCAAAGATCATCTTTCACATTCATTGTTAAGCCTTTTAAAAGTATGAGTCAGAAATCTTGAGCATTCTCCCAAATATAGCATAGTTAGTAACTGATATTTTATGTCCATTTGAAATTAATAAGGAAATCTAAAGCCATTCTCCCACTACAGAGTCCCAGGCTCTGGAATGGTAATGCCCCACAGCTGAGGAGTTGAGCACCTTGTAGGACTCATAGCCTGCTGCTCTGGCCCAGTCTGGAGTACAAAGTCTGGCCATGGTATGGCAGCTTATTGGAGAGAGCAGGGCTGCCACACCATCACCGGCAGCAGCACTCCAGTTCAAACAAACTAAATGCAGCAGCCATCATGAGGTAGGGAGTGGGAGGAGGAGGGGTTGTATCTTTAGATTTCAGACAGTGACTGGGAAGAGATTTAGGTTTAAGGAGCCACATCTAAGCTTTAGTTTTATAGAGCACGAGGGTTATTTAGGGTTAGTGATTGGCAAGCAAGTTTTATGTTTAGGGAGCAGGAAGTAAGTTTAGTGTTAGGTAGTTTTAGAATGCATTTGGAATGTTTGGATTTAGGGAAGGGGAGAGGAGTTTTAGGTTTAAGGGATGTTTAGGACTTTAGGGTCAGGGATGGAATGTGGAGTTTTAGGTTTATGGAGTAATCAAGGGCTTTAGGGTTAAGGATTCAGAAGAGAGCTTTAGGATTAGGGTTAAGGATTGAGGAGTTTGGTTAGGGTTAAGGACTGAGTTTCAGTTTTAGGATTAGAGTTAGATATCTGCTAGGATTATTCAGTTTAGTATGGTTGGGTAGTAGAAGAAACAGGTAATTCAGTAAGATTGGTTTAGAGGGAGATAGGGCAATTGCCTTTTTAGGGCAAGTGGCATTGAGCTACTATATCACCCTCTACTGACAAATGCCACATGAACACCACATGAATGTGGGCATATCTGACAAATGAAAGACCTGGAGTGATAAGGGTTTTCTACAAAAGGCCCTCATCACTCCAGGTCTGTTTTTATTTGTCAGATATGCCCGCATTCATGTGGCTTTTGAAAATGTTACACCATGCAATATGAACTTATAGCCTTTTATTTTACACTCCACAATATTTATCTGTGTCTCTACTCTACATGAAATTAAAACTATACTGAAAACTGCCATTTTCTTACGGGGAATAAAAAAGTATCAAAGGGTGATGGCAATATGGTGAATGTCAGGATGTTGTATTGCATATCCAGAATAAATGTTACGTTAGTTTCCCTTCATAAATGCACACATTTTTTTCACCAGTTTTCATATTATTGTGAATCTTTCTCAAATGTTGTCATCAGATTTCAAGTTTTTGTGAGTCGTTCCTAAGAAAGCTTTCACATATTGAGTGTCAATTAAGTCTTGTGCCATAATGAAGATAGAAAATGTTGTTCTATCTGATTATAATAATTGCAATGTCTAGTACACAACTATGAATTTTGATGTGATATACAGATATGGATCACCATAGTCCATGGTAGTACAAAAAATACATCTTGTGTTGTTGAATGTTGCACAGGAAAAGGACTGCAAAAAATGCTACTGTGTTCTATACGTTCCTTTGCTAGAGATGGGGAGAGTGTTTGTAGTACCGATATGTTATACTTTCCTAAGCTGCATTTTCATTTTATGCTGTGACCCACCATCATGTTTAGGAGAAATTCTTAAAAAAATATTTGACTCCTTGGACATGACAGCAGAGATAAGGTCATTACCATAATGTGGTAGTGAGTGGTCTGGTGGTTTGCAAGCTCCAGTTGGTGGATGTTCACTAGCATCACTTTGTTAGGGTAGGTTGTGATCAGATTACTTGCATCCCAAGAAATTTCATTGCTAGTAGGGTTTTTCTTACATTTTATTGATTTACTTATTGATTGATTGATTGATTGATTGATTGATTGATTGATTGATTGATAGTAAAAAGCAATGATGTATTGCTCAGCTCATTCTGCTGAACAATATATTAACAGGGAAGCATCAATATTGTTCAACCAAGCAAAACACCAACTGGTTCTATATGGCTGGAATCCTAGAGGCTACCCTCTTGGGATTAGTTGCTCCATTTGTGATATTGTTTCTATGAATCACACAAGAGTGTGAATGGGTCACAGGCATTTATACTCCATAACTGGAGTACTGTGATAACATGATGGCTAAGACTGTGCAAATTGTCTTACCCTATTATGTAACAGGTTTTATGAATTGAAAAGGGCTTTTTGTGCACAGGCCCTACTTAATGGCACAAATCTTGCTTACAAAGTTGTAAAGCACACACATACTACATTTTTCGCACATACAGTACTGCTTATCACTCACATATACCATATGCTGAGGCATGCAAAGGAAACCTCTCCTTACCTCAAAGACCTCCTAAGCCTTCAAACACAAACACCTATCCTCAACAACCATGCCAAAATCAATAATTAATACCACAAGTAAGCCTATACCTTATGACCCCCCCCCAAGGACAAAGCACATAAGGCAAGCAAACACTTTACCATATACTCTTGTTATAAAGTATTCTACACTATGACATACAGATGCCCCTCTCAGCAGGCTGGATGAAAAGAAGGTAAAGGTTTGTTGCCCATCTAGAGCAAGGCTCCACAATAGCATGTACACTTTCAAGTCATTGCACCATAGGTACCAAGATGTTTCTGTCAAAGGCCATGTGGGTGTAAATGACCTGAGATGTACATCACAGGACTCTATGGAAACAGACATTGTGGATCTCAAATAGGTACTTGCCTTGCACTAAGTAGCATTCTTCTTTCACCAAGCACAATGCCACTGTGTGAACAGAATATTATTGATTTTAATAACTGGCCAGGGGGATCAATATCTATCAGCATGGGAGGACATGGTTATCAGACCACATTGCTTTGCCAAGGATATTCTGCACCTGCCCCCCTCCCCCTGTGCTTTCAGATATTGGATTAAATGTTATTCACCCCATTAGAGCCTCTTTTCGGCAATAACAAAACTACCAACATAACAAAAACAAAAAAAAAAAAAACTCAAAGCAACTTTAAAGTATTACTGCTCAATGCTCAGAGCCAAAACAAGAAAATGCCATCACTGACACTTGGTTTAAAGCCACAAAAAGTACTCTGGCAGTAGAAAGCCTTCTTCACATTTAGACCAACAGCAGTACAGACAGTGGTAAATAGAACTACAGGTTGGTTAAACAGCATGATGCCTTGGAAATTCATCTATGTCCATGTCCTCCAAGGCATTGTCCTATTTAACCAAGTTGGAGGTGTCTCAATCTACATTAGCAACAGAAACAACTACAGGTTGGTTAAACAGGATGATGCCTTGGAGTTCATCTGCATCCATGCCTCCATAGTCAAGGTTCCTTACCATGTCCTGGCTATCTGCAGGTTACTATCTATAACCCATAAAGCTTACAACTCTTACCTAAACCTACTTCAGGCACTTGCCATCCAATTAAATAGCTATTCACTGGAGACTTTAACTACTCCTCAGTAGACTTGGAAACATACACTGCCCCTAACCCACAGGCAAAATATTTTCTGGACTTTGGTCTACATAAACATCCTGCAGCAAATAGTGAGCACTCCAACCAGAGGATAAAACATATTGGACCTAATACTCATTGAGATGAGAGAGAGGATTGCACTGCCCCTTGCTCCCATGTCACATAATTATTAGTGAGTTGGTGAGGTAGGAATATAAAGCTGTCTTCCTTGAAATAAAAATCATAAATAAAAAGAATACTGACCAAATGTCTTCCAGTAAAATTGAACAATTCCATCCCACTTTTATTAGACACGTCTTAAGAATACAAATACACGGTGCTGTGCAAACCTTTAAATTGACATATAACCCATGTGATCTAAGTCATGTGACCAACAATCATGTGACCTACCACTTAAAGGTACATATCGATTAAAATATACAAAAACACATACAAATTTTTAGCACTCAAATAGTGTTCTTATATTTTGGCAGCCCTCATTTTTAAAACATAATTAATAGATATGTCTTCATTTAAACCTAGTGATATGACATAATTTTATCTCATTTACCACAATGACTCCCTATATTCAGTCATATTTTCCAGCTTTCATCTCATAATGGTTAAGGAACTTGTTCTAATACAAAACATATGAAATTTTTTGAAACCAGTGCATTGTTGTGCATGTTTATTAAGGGCATTAGTTGAATCTTAATTTTTTATATTGTAATTAAGCTCATAAATCCTTTGTCTCACTGGGCATTTTGACTTCTCCATTTAAGAACTATCACAGGATATACAAGAGGCAATATAGACCACCCCTTTAATTCCACAATTACAATGTCGCACACAAGTAAGTCCTTTTATATCGTGGTACAGATATAGTAGTTGTGTCACTGATAAATCAGCATTGGCTGCAACAGCTCCAGTTAGTCATTTTTGTAATACAAACTGAGGAGGGGGCAGACTTACTGTAATTACTTTCAAACTTATCTTTAAGTTGCTGTTCGTTTTGTACATAAACAAAGGCTCATCACATAAAACTTGTTTGGGGGGACCATTTTTAATGGTTAAGCCCCAATTATGATGTATTATGTTTTTCAAATGCTTGTCATTCTTGTCAAAAGTTAGTATCGTAGCTGTTTTAAAACTGGCACTCTCGTGCTGGATAATTGTTTTTCTAATTGAAATAGGTTGCTTCAAAATGGTGGAAAGTCAATGCCCTCCTACTTGAAATTTCACTTTCCAAATTGTGGATTAGTTCCTTGCAGTATTGTCTCACCAAAAATATTGAAGTCAGAATATCCAGTTCTTTCATGGACTTCTCATCATCTAAAATTAGTCCATTAAGCCTAATAAGCTGACCTTTGGCCAACCCTTTATTTTGCCAAATAGGGTGCTGAAAAAAAAACTGTTAGAAAAGGTAGGCTTCCTATAAACATTAGACTCAAATTGCCTCATAGTTAATTTTTTAGAAACACTTGCATTTAAAAAATTAATAGATATTTTATCATATTGAATAGTAAATTCTAATAAGTCAGTTGTAGCGTTCAAATAAGTAAAAAAAAATATTTCCTTAAAACATACATATTGTGGTCAACTACAAGCCTCCCCCCATCTGGTTTCATGATCCAAATGGCCAGTTGGAACGTATAGAAACTAGTAACTGTTGTTAGCTTAAAATTGACATGCTTGGTATGACTGTAGATATCCCTGGTGTCCTTTTCACATAACTTCTCAAAAATAGCAAGTACTGGATGGGGTGTGTGGGTTAAAACACTTCTACATTTAATCACAGAATTTGAAAAAAAATCATTACTTACTATATGTACATCAAGAACTGTAAGTTGAATTTATGTACAAAACATTTGAGCTTACATAGTAGTTCTGCCATTTCAGTTTGAGTCATTGGAACAAGTGTCAGCCCCTTTAAAAATGAATCCACAAAGGCTGGGGTAATAGTTATAGAGTTAATTTCAATTACAATTTGAAAAGTTATGTGAAAAGTACAACAGGAACGTCAACAGTTTGTTCTTCTCCATCAATAGTTCTTGGCTTTTGATTGTTTTGACCAGTTATCTGAGCATGTGTTTGATCTGTTTAAGGTTTTCCTGTCTTTTAAAGCTTGTCAAAATAAAATTCAACCTGAAAAACCCAACTAAACCCATAAGAGTTAGAAGCTGTTCTAAAGCAAATTACATCTCATTAATTCTCAGTTTGTTAAAATTCACAGCTCCCGAAAGCATGAGAACACAGGTACATATACAGAATTATTTACAAAAACCCTGTTCAAACATGCAAATAGATGCATTAAGACTGCCGTCCCAACCAGAAGCAAGCTCAGCTTTAACACAAAAACAAACCTCACTGGTGGAATCCTTATCTTAACATGGTATATAATAAAAGAAAAAGGAAATAAAGTCACAGCAAAAATCAGAAAGAGCAACTCTGATTTAAATAAATAAGAAACTAAGAGGTCTAATAAAGTCCAACATGGCCAGTTTTGAGGTCAATATAACATCCCAAACTAAGGGCAATCCCAAGGCATTCTTCAACTATGTCAGGAACCTTAAAGGTAATACTCAGCATTGTGTAGAACTGGTGGTAAATGGCTTAGCCTTCACTGACCAGGGTGATGTAGCAACTCTTCAAGCTGATAAATTCAGTTCTAACTTCACCCCCTCCCAACTCCCCACCATTACCTCTGCGAAATCTCTTCTAGCATATATATCCCAAATATCAATAAGGAGCAGGTCCTGGCGGTGCCTGGCTATATCTCCAGTTGTCTCCAACATAGCATATAACATGACCTAGCAGGACCACTTAAGGCACTCTTCAACTACAGCTTCAAATAAGATTACATGACAGGTGAATGAGGGCAACAATGGTCATCCCTCTTAATAAGGATGGATCATCAACTGACCCTGGGAAGTACAAACCCATCAGTCTGACAAGTCTGATATGCAAAGTCATAGAAATGATCAGCAAATACATTGACAACTCACAGAGACTGGACCGATCCCAGTCTGGGTTACTTAAGGGACGGTTCTGCCTATTCAGTCTGATAGACTTTTTTGAGAAGCTAGATGGATGAAGGGAAAATGGTGCATATGACCTACCTTGATTTTGCCAAGGCATTTAATACAATACCATACTCAGGTACTGTTGACAACCTCTCAGAACCCTACATAGCTCACTGGATTGCTGGCTGTTACACAGATAGAACTCAAGAAGTCAGGATCGGTGAGACTATCTCCAACAGGAAACTGGTCACCAGTGGAGTAACCTAGGGCTCTGTGTTCAGCCTGCTCCTGTTTGGCATCTACTTCTCAGAAGTAAAGGCTAATGTCAAAGGCCTCTGGCTCACCAAGGTTGAAGTTGACTGTAAAATGGGAGCTATCATAGATTCCCTCCATGACAGCAACTCCTTACCTGAGGGTCTAACACAGCCAAATTACTGGTGCCAAAGTCATGGATTAAAACTAAACTTGAAGAAATGCATTATAGTGCCCACCTGAACTAATTTCTCCATTGATAAAAATACTCCTAAAAGTTGACCTGATAGTTATGGATCTGGGAATATATGTAGACAGCACTTTGGCATCAAACAACACATAGCTGAGATAGTACGAAAATCATTTTATGTTGTCCACCTCATAAGCAAGGATATCCAGGTCCAAGGAAATTATAGTACCACTCTACTCAGTCCTTATCAAATACATCATTCAGCACAGAGACCCTTTGGCATGTAACTAACTAGGCATTTTCAACATTTGGAATGCCCTCAAATGTTCCTCACCAGAAGAATTCAGGGTATGAATACCCTATCCTACACAGATTGCCTTAAGGCCATATGGCTGTATTCAGTCTCCTGCATGTTAATGTGAGGTAATCTATGCCTAGACAAAAGTTATCCACAGATCCAGCTCAAATGCATTTCCTGCACATCCAAGAAACAAACAGCTCCAGAAACACTAGATCCTAGGACATAAAATTTGCCTGCAACATGAATAGAATATACTGGAGAGACCGATATATGTTGCAAAGGATCTCCATGCTGTGGAATAATCTACACATCTATGTGAGCAGAGATCATCCCTGACCTTATTCAAAATAAACCTTGATCTTTGGATGAGAAATTAAAAATTTAGCCCTGAGCTCTTCCTCATGTGTCTGATGGACAGAGATCAACAATAAATAAATGAATCTTCAATTAACATACCCCTCCAGCGTAACTGCTAGCTACCTCTTTATCAACATACTGTACCATATAGACATTCAAGGAACTCGGGGACAAAACTCGGCTGGGTTGCACAAATAGGCTTGTAAAGACCCTGAAGGTCATTAACCTGGTATAAACCTATGAAGCTATGAACTTTCACAATAAATTCTCACATGTCCTTATCTTGTTTTTCCATTTTATTTCACCAGTTTGTTATTCTGTAACTGAAACACATCAGCCAATGCAATTTGGATTTTCAAAGAATGGCCAGTTAGTCATCCACCTTCCAATAGGGCACCTGTATGTGTCTGTGTTTGTGTGTACACATACCTATTTTTGTGTGTGTGCATGTTTACATTTGTGTATGCCTGTGGAGAGGGAGGTGTGTGTGTGTGTGTGTGTGTGTGTGTGTGTGTGTGTGTGTGTGTGTGTGTGTGTGTGTGTGGTATGCCTTTCTGTGAGACTTTGAAGTGCATTACAGCTTTTTATGGGATCAAAAATGAACTTCACTTCTGTCCACTGTCTGAGGCAGAATTAAGTATGTTACAGCTTGCAAAAGTGTAAAACACGTTGCACTTCTATATTATTTTATGTGGCTAGTAATATTAGATGGGACCAGCTAAATGTGTGTGTACTACACAGAACTCTGATGAGGTCTGTCTGATCATAACTCACTCGTTATGTATTCTTTAAATGAACGTCAAGATTTACCTCTCTATCTATGCTGCGCAGGTGAATCTCTTCACTCATATTCTTGACATGGGTAAGTATCACAAACACAGAGCACAAATCATAATCCTCCATTTTGTGCAGTCAACTGCAATCAATTTTCCTGATACTTGTATTCCTTGTCTTCCTTGTTTTGAAAAAAAAATAATGTGCATAATTTCAAATGTATCCTGGAAAAGAGTAAATTCATAATGTTTTCTTAAAAAAATATCAATAATTGACATTGCTTTTTCCTAATGCCAGCTCTTAAAACAGCTGTTTTATTGCCATTATTTGCTGTTTCTCTTTTGTAACATAGGATTGCAGTTTCCACTGTTTGTTTATATACGTTTTATGATTACCAGAGATATAAGGCAAAAGTGTTTCTGATGTTCTTTTAGCAAGTTAGAATAAAGCCATCACAACTGATGTTTAAATAATTAGCATTAAATCATATAACTTACAACAGAATTTAATTAATACATTCATCCATATGTACTTACACGACTGCGGTGGTGGTGCTGCGGTAGCGTTGTCGCCTCACAGTAAGACGTTGTCCTGTTTGATTCTCAGCTAAAGCATCTTCTGTGTGGAGACATGCGTTAATGGGCGTACCTTCGTTGAAGGTTGTGCATCAGGGCTGGCTACTCGGCTCGTAAAAATCTACTGCCAATCATTATCAGACCGGAGTTCCGCTGTGGCGACCCCTAACCGG
This sequence comes from Protopterus annectens, assembly GCF_019279795.1. Taxonomy (NCBI): domain Eukaryota; kingdom Metazoa; phylum Chordata; order Ceratodontiformes; family Protopteridae; genus Protopterus; species Protopterus annectens. The sequence continues at coordinate 800,605,056 of NC_056736.1, forward strand.
GAAAATCCAAAAGACACAACAAATCCATATGTACTTACATACATGCAGTTGAATTCTTGTTGGTGCCGGGAGATTTAGGCTTGTTAAAACTTCAAGCAGCCAGAGTTTTCAAGGAATGACTGAATACAAAATTTACCATTTAGGATGCAGAAAATTATTTTACTGAACTAATTAGAGATATAAGCCTGTTACCTGGGGTAAACATAGTAATTATAATTCTTTATTAAAAATACCATGGGGGGAATTTAATAAAGCCTAGACAGTGTTTTTTTTTTTTTTACCATGTAGGCATCGTGCAGTGCTGCTTACATGAAAGTAAGCAGGTTTTAGATTCAATAAACACTGCAGAGCAGTGCACAGACACGTGCCACCATAGGAAGTCCCATGGCATGCAAATTAGCTCATAAGCAGGTGAATCTCATGCAAATGAGTCAGCTAGAGTGATCCAGCAAGCAGATCATCAGTTCTTCAGACCATGTGTCAGTGTCCATAGTGTACATGGAAAAATTTAGTGCACAGGAGTGTAGACAGACAAAACAGACTGTAGAAATGTAGATATATGGACAGACATGGCATACCACATACAGATATGAGTGAAACTATCCTCCTGTGTGTCTGAAAAGTTAAAGCAAATAAGTAATCTGGGCATGTTTACATGGTGCACCACTAGGCACAAACATGCTTTATAAAAAAAAAAAAAAAAAAAAAAAAATTGTAATAAAATTAATATTATGTGACAGAAATGTATTACAGGACCTAGTGTAGAGTATCTACAATGGTGCATTGGTGCTGTTGCTAATGTGGTAGGGCTAGGAAGTGTGTAGTTTCCAGACTGTGAGCACTGATCCCTATGCAAATAAGGTGGAGTTGCTGAATAGCATAAAGGGGTAATCGTGTCCGCATATCCCCTTTGTGTAGGCAGAGAACCATGTAGGTGTTTACAGATGAGGTACCTGACATCAGGGAATGGTGTGTGCAATGACTTCTAAGCTTATTTCAGCTTAGCTGTGCCTGTTTGTATGGTCTGGCACCATGCTGAGTGTGTACTTTCTGGGGGATGTGTGCGCTAACTTCTAAGCTTTGTTTAGCTAAGGGTCACGTGTTTCCACGGGTTTGTGTGGTGCACTGCTATGCTGAGCGTGGAAGTCTGAGTGTGTGTGTACACTAGTGCTAAGCTTTGTTTACCTACTGGGCGCATGTTTGTATGGCATACTGCAGTGCTGAGTGTATATAAAAGCCAATTACATATTATTTAGATTTGAACCCTGTTTAACTTAAACTAGGGTCACTAAATGATGATAATGATATACTATGCAGGTAAAATGCATCATAGGTAGCCAAGCACACAGTCAGCACCTACACTAGAACACTATAAAGCATGCATACACCCTGCAATCTGATTTTTCCCCCATACTCTGCACCATTGGAGTACAGACATGGGAATTCTAACTGAGAAAATGCTAGGGACTGCTGCAGGTCTGCTACATCTGTATGTGCTAGATGCTGAAATCAATGCTGCTTTTGTTGTTGTTGACAATAGGCCTTAACAGAGAGGTAGAAATGTGATCAGGCCCAGGGTAAGCTTCCAGGAGCTACATGAGCTGGAGATTGTAGAGCACTACAGTGTGGACAGGGACATGCTACAAGAACTTACTGAGCTCTGCCTCCCTCATCTCAGACTCAGAGCCAACAGAGAGGAACCCATCCCTGCGGAAACAACAGTATGTGTAGCCCGTAGGATACTAAGTACAAATACTTTCCAAAGACCAACTGGGGACATGATAGAGGTCTCACAGACATCTGCTTCCAGGGGTACTCCACCAGTTCCTGGATGCCATGCCATAACATATGCCAGTGAGCATATTTATTTTCCCCACACCACTGAGGAGAGGGTCAGCAGTATGCAACACTTCTACCATGTAGCACACTACCCTGAGGTAATGGGTGCCATAGATTGCACTCATGTATACACATGAAGTCACCACCCAGTGAGGAGGATAAAATCTACATCACCTGCAAGGAGTACCACTCCATCAACTGCCAGGCCATGGGCAATGCCCAAGGGATTATCATGAATGTGTGGTTCTGGCAGCCCTGGCAGTTATCGTGGCTCCCATATCTGGCACGCATCACAGCTGTACCAGATGTTTGCTAGGGGTGACATCCCACACGGCCATTTACTGGAACCATGGATGATGACACCCATCATAAATGCACACATACCCACAGAGGAATGTCATAATGAGGCACACACACAAACTAGAAACATCATAGAGCATATGTTTGGGCTTTGGAAGTCACAGTTTCAGTACCTCAATATATCTGGTGGAGTCATGCAGTACTCTCCAATGACATGTCACATATGTTCACAGTATGTGCCATGCTACACAATATGATCCTATGGAAACAGCTGCAGCAGGATCAGCAAAGGGAAGGGATACACAGCCCACCAGCACTGCATAGTTCACCACAGCCACAGTCACAGGAGGACTTGGAGGAGGAACCCCCTTGATGATGTCCTTGTAGGCATGCCTAGTACACCCTTAGTTTAGCTAACAGACAACACATAGCACATTCACTAACAACCTAGGGGCCCCTAGGGACCGACACCTTATTCCTACTCACATACATATTGTAAAATTGCTGATGTCAGGCAACCCACAAATCCTGTACATATCCATGTATTGGCTGGATACTACTTGCATCACAGAGTCAGCCCTGAACTAAGTTCAGTAAACTGCTGCATTCACAAGATCAGTCCCTAACCTACACACTACTTGTAAGGATTACTGTAATATGGTATCATATGCATGGATCTGCTGCATTTATGCAAGGAAATATAGTGAGGTATGTGTGGCAGAAGTAACATCCACATGGGATTACAGATACCCAGTCCACTAGTATGTATTCTCTAATAATTACTAGGCCTCATGGTTGGAATATTCACTACATCAGTCAAGGGAGATGTTAAACAGTGGGGTCACGTGATATTTGGACTGCTGTTTATCCCAGTAGATCATGTGCTGTTGTTCCCCCACTCCAAAACAGCAGTGTTCCCATATAACTGCTTTAACAGTACGTTAGTAAGGGTATATCAACAGACCAGGCAATCTCAGAGTTGTAACATAGAACTCAATCACACATTGTATGTCACACGTAAAGCAGGAATGACAATGTACATATTTATGCTGTTGATTGTGTAATGAATGACTTCTCTCTGTCTGGCAGCCTGTGTGGCTCAGTGGACTAGGGAAGTTAGCATGGGTGTTGGTGTTGATGGTTCTAATCTGGAAGTAGTCATATCTTTAGCATGTGAGGTATCATTATGTTGGTGTTTTCACAGACTATCTGTATGTGGTGTAACATTATGAACATCAGTCACATATTAAGTACAGCAGACATCTGTGGAATGCCGTGGACATTTTGAGTCAAGTGCAGTATTGCAGAAACAGGGACAGATGTCATTGTCTATAACACATAAAATCCCAGCCTGGAGTACAGGTAGATGTGGCCTGGAGTCACTTTATAAGTACTTGCAATCCCATTGGGCATGCCCATACACTTAATTAAAATGAGCACAATTCTGTTGCTCCATCGAAATGACCTGTTATGTATAGATATGTCTATACATACAGACATATACCTATACATATCTATGCAACGAAAATAGACAAACTAGACCAAAAAACAAAAAGTCCAGATGAAGAACCTGGATTGGTCCCACTCACTCGTTTGCTCACAATATCAAGCCAAGCTCAGCTTGATTTTGTGAGCGAACGAGTGAGTGGACCAATCCAGCTTCTTCAGCTGGACCTATACATATCTTTATTTCACTTTCTATTTCTCACATACATAGTATATCTATGTCTATGCAGTGTCAGATAGATATATACCAATATATATGGCTATATATATTAGAATGATACATAGACTCTCCCCATATATCTACATAACACATATACATATTATTCACATACACAGCTACATTTATATATACATCTCTGTCATATACGTAAATATGTGTGTGGATGTCTGTATTGTCCTGCATACCCTAATAATCGTCAGTAAATCTGCACTATGACACATCCATAATGTTCCTCAAAGGAGCCAAACTAAGGGCAAAATAAAGTACATAATCCACTTACATACAGACACCTGTGCCTGATGGATGTCACCACGTAGACAGACACAGGTTAGCAGGTGGTGTAATGTATAATGTTGACAACACATGCGTTTACAGGGCACATTGTTCCTGCCCAAAGGTTTGCCTGTTTAAGGGCAAACAGCCATATATGGCCATATTGGTAACAATATACACATAGCTAGGACAGTAACAGTCATCTCACTGCTAGGATACTAGATGCAGATAACAGTATAAAGCAACATCACTCTGCAGGACAAGCCTAGTTTGTGTAATGCTCAAGTACTGTGCCTGCAATCACATATACAACAGACTTAACCTGTGGTGTGTGTGATAAGTATTTTGTTCTATAGTGTGTAAGACTAGATAGACAGGGGCTCTATTCTCACTCCAGGCTACCTGAGTTTGTGTGTGTGTGTGTGTGTGTGTGTGTGTGTGTGTGTGTGTGTGTGTATATATATATACCACTACAAAACAACTGCTGTGCCCTCATGGGCTATCCGCCTGCAATGTTTATACATTTTTGGCCCTGTAACTTGCTGCTGGCTTCCAAACTGTCCTCTTTTACAAGGCCTGATGATGTCATCCACCTTAAGACTACCAGCTGACAGTGTAGTATCAAACTTAAGCCGTGGCATGTGTGACTCTCAGCAGATGGGGTTGCTGACCTCCGTCCATGAGTCTGACTCTCAACTCCAACCACATGTTCCAGCACAGACAACATCTGGTACAAGACAGACACTGTCTCAGCCCACCTTCTGTCCACTGCATCAGTGAACTGATCCAAGGTGTCCCCAATGTGGTGGAGGCAGTGACAGATGTCAAGCTGTGCTGCATCCATAACCCTAAGCATACATCTGGTCTTCCATTCAGAAAGTGTCTATGCCTCCATGACAGCCCAAAACATGCACCAATTGACCAATGTATGACACCTGCAACAGGTGGTGGACTGACAGCAGGCTTCCTACAAGCAAGCCTGTAAATCTGCCTCTGTGTGACCTCATCAACTTTCTGGCTATGGAAAGTGTCTACACTCATTGGCGCCATAGTCTCCACACTTTGCTGTTCAATGTCCCCACCCTCTGACTGTCCAATGATCTGTGGCTCTGTAGATACTGACTGTATGCAGTGATTATAAGGGCAGAAAAGGGAAGTCAACATCTGGAAAAGATTCAGGCCACAAAATGCCACCTGTGCCACACTGTGGCCATCATCATTATCAGAGTCCGAGGAGACATTGACATCAAGTTGTGTAGAGGACAGAGACCAAACCCCCTGGTGACCTGTGATAAGAAAGGAAAAATCAATACATTAATACCTACACTATTATGTTCTGCAGTACTATGTTGTGATATATGAAAGGCTCTATATACACTGTTGTCACTATGACAGACCTGTGGAAAACCTACCCTCATATAGTCAGACATGAGGACTGTACTCTTACCTCTAACAGCTGTAGTTACTTGAAAATAAAATCTCATTACACTGCATTCTCATCAGCAACAGTGAGGTACACTGTTGACATTTGTGCAGGCTCTGAGCAGTTGACAGATATGACACTCTGCAATGTACTGACAATACCGTTCATCTATCAGTGTGGTCACACCAACAAGGCATTGGTATGAAACTAACATGTGTACAGTCAGAATATATGTGTTTAGTTGGCAATCATGCTGACAGTACAGCAATGCAGGCAGCATGCCTGGGATGACAGTCTTACATCTATAACAAAACATTGTCATGCTTACCAGGAGCAGGACCAAGGGCTTGGCCAATACCTGACATACCTATGAAAGGTTGAGTGAGAGGTAATGTCAGTACCACCATATGTTCCATCACCACAAGGTAATACGTCCATATATATCACATTTACAGTAGTTACTGCCTTCATTGTTATATTGGTCAAAATCTGTGCATGACAGCAAAACTGCAATGAGACCCCCCCCCCACAAAAAGCAGACAGACCTGACACCCACGTATGACTATGTACTCCCTGATACACTGAATGCTACAGTATTGCAACTCTGATCAAACTAAACTTACCTGCATACTCCTCTTCCATGGACACTGTGGCACCCACAGCCATGATGTAGGGTGTGATGGGTACCTGGGACTTGTCATGTGTGCCTAGATTTGCTAGGAATTCCTCAGTGGCTTAGCATAGTTTTTCCAATGCAGGCCCGCCAGCAGTGGCACCATGATCACTGGCTACATCTGCTGCTCTTCTGTGTGCCACATTGATCATGTCCATTGCACAATGTCAAACCTGCTCATATGTCCTTCCCTGATGACCAGTGGCATTGAAATCATGAACAAGGTCAGTCCACAATGCCTCCTGTTGTTCGCTGTTGTGCCTGCCCTGCAAAGTAGGACTTCATTGTGTTGACAGAGTGCTTCCACTAGTAACTCAATCTATGCATCCATGAAAGCTGCACAATGTCTTGCATACATGTTCCCTGAAAGACAACAACATGGGAACACATGTCAGGATCACTTATGTGGAAGTACAGTATGTAGAGAGACAGCAAGGACAGAATGGCTGGCAATATCCACTGCTTGATCATACATGTGATATCCTACAGTATACAAACACACTAAGTGTGTGGATACAACTAGGATACTAGCAATAGTCAGGTATTCCCATGTGTGGCATGACAGATACTGTTGTATCTTCATACAGCTGACACTGGAGTCTATTGTGTCCCCAAGGGGCAACCCCCTGATAATATGTCAAACCAACTGTGCCAAACAAATAGCAGTGTGATCTTACAACCACTGTAAAGGGAAAGTTCCATGAGCCCAGTGTGCCACATTGACAATATACATTCCTCCTTTGATATCTTGCACACCCTCTGCATGTGTAACAAATCTGGAGATCATTGACATGTCATTATCACAGTTCTAAGAAAGGCTTAATGCTGTAATCCATATTCCCCGTAAGTAAAACCAGACATCTACATCCTGATGTAAACAAGATGGTTACATACCTGATGGAGTGCAGTACTCCTCTGCTGATATGTGCTGATAGTTAATACTTTGCATATGCGTGGTCTGTGTGAGGAAAGTCTCATACAGAATGATTCCAGATAGCCAGCAGCTTGCCTTTTTAATATGCTTCTCAACAGCATGTGATTGCCTCTTAACCAGTCTGTGGTTCTGAAATGCTAATTGCAACCAACATAGCTGATTTACACTATCATCAGCCAATCACATGCACCCACAGTACAATATATAAGGCCTTCATGTAGATTAGGGGCCTTTTCTGATATATTATGCTGGACATTACTGGAGTTAGGAGACAACTTCATCACAGAGGGCAGGTCTGTAGCAGCAACTTTTACATAAAGATGGGTGTGCGCTACAGACTGCAGCTGCTGCTGCAGGTAATAGGCATATGCAGAGAGTGTGAACACACTGGAGGACAACAAGCTGTAGGAGTTTAAGGTAAGTATGTTAAGCAACGATATCACTAACGATACTAGGATACGTGTTTTTTTTGTGTACTTGAGTAATATGGGGGATTAATATAACAATATGTCTACCATTTGGGCAACTGTCAAGCCATGTGTTACAGTCTGGTAGTAATTTGGAGCATGTATGAGGGCAGTCCATGCTACAAGCAGGTACTTAAAATGTGTATGTTAGCTGTACAGCTGTGTTAATCAGCACTGTGAGTTTGAAAGGATTATGTGGAGCACTCTGATATTAGTGGCCCTCATTTGGAGTACCTGAGTTGAATTTGTCTGTGAATGCATATTAATACATGACATGACACTTTATACACTTATACTTTTGCTATAGGGATATTTGAAGTATGTTTCTATCTGCAGGCTTATGGCTTCCATTAGTGAAATGCAAACATTTAATTTGATATGCATTGTGTGGATAAAGAGTGCATGACTTAGTCATTATTTGCTGGCCTGACAATACTATAATTTCAATGCTACACACCACTGGATTTGAACCCAGGACTGTGTGTGGCAAAATGCACTGTTTGCAAGGCATTTAACAGACTGACCCACTGAATCATTGCTATAGCTGCTATATTTGCAGCATATATGTGCACACATATAGGCTGTGACCAACATTTTCTACATCCATCAGTATGTGCATGGCTTTATATGGATTTATTTCTGCACCAGGATCCCAATTGAACATGTATTTTGCCATTAATGCCTTAGCAGGTGTCCTTCTACATGTTACTGATAAAAGGGTTCATTTACCTGCTATCACAGGCCTCACTTACATCCATTATTATGTCTTTGTCTTTCTACTGGTGTACTATTGCACCAGAGACCAAGGTACACTCCTATTTTTTCCATTACTTTTTAATCAAGTTTGTATGGCATGGTGCACTGCTCTGCTGAAACATGCTTAATGACTGTAACTGTCAATTACTACATTTTGTTTAAACTACCTGTTTTAATTCACAGTTGTGTGGTGTGGCAGGTTAATGCAGTTTTTGCAGGTGTGATTGTCTTGGCTTTGAAATACAGGACAGGTTAAAGACACATGTAGTCAAATTAGCTCTATTTAGCTGAGCTTACTGAAGCTGTAAGACATGGCGCATCATGCGGCATCGCGCTAAAAAATATAAGGAAAAGAAAAATGGGGAGATAGGAAGGTGGTGAAATGTGGTGCAAGCATGGAGAAAAACATAGTGAAAGGCAGGTAGGGATGTGCACTAAGGGTGTAGGAAAGAACCATAGCTATCCATTTCTTATACAGCAACAACTATGCAATTTGACAGAATTTGTACATATCTTTGAACTCTCACCCCAAGAAATAGGTGTGAGGACAACATAACTACATTCTCAGGTCAATTGGACCAAATTATGTGTGTCCAACGTACATGCATGCAAAATGGAGAGCTATGTATGGGACGATAGCGTTTTTTTTTTTTTTTTGGTGAGGTGCCCATTTTTCTAAAAGTTAAACTGGAATGTTGGAGAAGGGACATAGGTACATGTGGGGGAGGTAAGTTGGGTAGGTGAGGATGCATTTGCAAACAGACAAGACAAACAAGACAGCAGGCAAATGCGGCATGTGACACATGAGTGAACATCTTGAATAGGCATGGTGTTGTGGAATCTAAGTCCAATGTGCATCCACAAGGCAGCAGCTGCATGACTCACATCCTCACCCTTGGGACTGTCTGCACTGCTCCATCACTACCCCGGGGGACACCTCACCAGGTTGGACAGCATGTCCTCAATCCAGTGCAAGTGGCAGTCAAACCCAAGATAATCTATCCTGCACAGCAAAGCTGGAAGCTCAGTCTGGGTGATGACTCCCCCTCCACCACCATTGCCAGAGGGGTGCCTGCCCCCATCTCGTGGGGTGATACTACCTGACACCACAGGTAGTGCAGGGGCAGCAGAGGGGGTACCACCAGTCTGGGTCCCAGATGTGATGGGACCTGGTGCCGTGGCCAGATGAGGCAAAGTAGGCAGATTGGCTGGAACTGGCCTACATTGACATGCTATGGTAAATAAGGTATAGAAATAAGTTAAAGTTTGAAATAACCAAACCATTACTAGTATTAACAGAATGGAACATCATATTTATCAATCCAAATACATATGAATGTATAGTATGTGTAACACAACATTAAGTAACATAATCATCAGTATGATAACAACATGCTGTAATAAGTAAACCATAAGGCCAACAAAACAGTTAAACAAAATATGTTAGCACTGAATCATAATAAAACATAATGATAATAAATCACATTTTACAAAAATATCATTAGTTTAACAAAATATGTTAATATTAAATCATAATAATAAATAACAATAAATAAATGAAGATAAGTGATGGGGAGAGAGATAGAGAGAAACATTTCATTACTGACAATACAGACTATATCCCTGAAAACACTGATAACAAGTACTCTACAGGCATGTAGTGTCAGTTTTGAGTACAGTGAATGTAATTCTCCTATAGCTGGTGTAACACATACATACCTCAGAAGCTATTAGCATGGGTCAGTATGGGCCAAAAATAACAAATGCAGGTACACAACTACACAGAACACTTTCATATAATGTGAACTTATATAACCACCAATGTGTTCTGTAAGTGGATTTGGTAATACATTGCATTCTAGGTAATCATTTTTCTGGTAATCCTGTGACAGACAGATTAAGCAGTTTTAATTACATTATGAGGAATCATGACACTTGAGAGGCATGTTTGTGTACAGTACATAAATGAGGCATCCGTCGTGCCTTAATTGGCAGGCATGTGAATAGAACCCAATAGCTGTGATTGTAGGGGACATCTGCAAAAATTTTAACAAATGACTGAAGCAACATAGTACAGACATGCAAGAAATACAGCAGTACTGGAAATACTTAATCAGATTTAGTTAGGAATCAACAATGCTTCTTAACACTTTACTGATTTTGCTGATAATTGTCTGTGAAATGTAAACACAATCATATCAGCTCATAACATGGGCTACCTCAACCATATACCTTTTGTTCCTGGAGTGTGAGAAAATGAGAGCATTATAAGACTAAATTCATTTTGCATTCTAGAACTATTACAGTGTTATACTTAACTGCTATGAGAGTAGAACACACATGCATGGAATACAGCCGCACTGCATTTATTAAAACATATTTCTTTAGAAATAAACAATGCTGCTTAACATTTTATTGGTATTGCTGATAAATGTCTGTGAAGTCCACACAAAATATCTTTCCATAGAGTGGGCTACCTCACCCATATACCTTTATTAACTGGAGCAGGAGGAACAGAGAGCATTATGTGACTGATACTGACCTGGAGATAGTGTTACATTTGACTGCAGCAACCTTACCAAAGACAAGCAATGCATACAGCTCTATTGCAATGGTTATGACAACACAATTCTGCTGTACACCATTTTGCTTACTGTTATTGATATTGTTTATTGTTTATTACAATACAGTTGTTACTGTTCACTACAGCTCTAATTGCCCGTTTATTGCACTACAGTTCTACTTGCTCATTTATTGCACTACAGTTTCTATTGTGGATACTTTATTGCAGTAAATGGTTTACTCCTTCTTGCTTATTACACTACAGTTAACATAATAAATCTGTACTTAACACACTCATAGCCCAACCTGGCCAGGCGCCCAGCATGGAACTCAGCATTGCAAGTCCTTTCAGCTACAGCTGTTGGAAAAGAAGCATGCCATTATGCATGCCAGGTTTGCAGACATTCAGCTTGCAGTTTCATAAAACAGTGGAATTCAAACTTACATATTTGTGGGGCATTCCCAGCTCCTGCGTCTTGGAACCAGATAGTCAAGGTTCTCCTCTTACCCCTCTTCAGGTTGTCATAATGGTGATGACACTGATAACCAGTGCAGGGGATACCAGTAGCACTGGCAAGTTTCCTGGCCAACCTGTTGCAGGCCTCGGCCTTATATTTGAGCCCTGCAAAATACTCTGCATCAGCCTGGGTTCATAATTTTTTACCAGGAGCCCAACAAAGTCCTTGGATTCTGAACACCCCATCTCTGTGCCTGAAAGCGAGCACCTTCACCAGCACTGCTTGCCATATCAACAGGTGATTATACGTCAAGGAATGATGCAGAATTCCCACCTTTTGGCCTTAATATTTTTATTTTTATTTATTTATTTGTTTAAATTTGTTGACCGGGAGTGTCCGGCTGGACGTGGGTCCATTTTCAGCGGAGGCCCAGGGAGAAAAGCTCCACAGTAAAATAAACAGACAGTAGTTACATTGGATTACATAGTGATTAACAATTTAACACAGAAATTACTTACAACATATTTACAGATGAAGAACATAGTACATCAGTAGACAACTAGAATCTTTATCTGTGAAGTACATAACAGGCATTAACAAATGTAACAATGAGAAGTTCCTGCTGTATAATAAGTACTAGGCTTATGAGCATCTGAGCTTGCTATCATCAAGGTAGTTAGTGGAGGTGAAAGAAAGGTAGTAGTTGGATGGGGTGGATGACATTAGAGTGGGAGTTGCAAGGGCATAGCCAGCATGTTTTTAGGTGCGCTTTTAATAAAGTTTTGAAGTTGGTGCATGATGGTACGGAGGTAATTGTGGGTGGGAGTGAGTTCCATAATTTGGCTATGGTGCAAGAGAATAGTGCTTCACCAGCAGAGTTTTTGGCTTTAGTGATCTGCAAGTGATTTTTGTTGCTGGATCTTAGTGGTCTGGTGGTGTGATAGGGTTGGAGTAGATTCTGGAGGGATGGGACATTTAGTGGATGGTTTACTAGTTTGTGGGCGAGTGAGAGTTGATACCACTGAAGGAGGTGAGGGAATTCAAGCCAGCCCAGTTCAGCAAGTGAGAGAGAGTGGTGACTACGGTAGGATGCCCCTGTGGCGAATTTTGCGATTTTGTTGTAGCAGGTCTCTAGCTTGTTTAGATCACATTGCCTTAGGTTGGTATATACTGGAGAGGCATAAAGTAGGGTGGAGATAAGGTGGGAATTTGCTATTGAAATCTTTGCTGCTTTGGTGAGAAATTGTTTATTTCTGTATAATGCTCCTAGTTTTTTGTGGACTTTTTATGGTCATGGATATGTGAATGTCAAATTTTAGTTTATTGTCTATTTCCACTCCTAGCAATTTGGTGTGTTCAGTTGGGTATATAGTGGTGTTGTCTTTTGCTGTGATGTTAAAGTGAGAGTTGTTTTGAGTATGTTTGGTGGGTTGGAAGATGAGTAGTTTAGTTTTGTTTGGGTTGAGTATTAATTGGGCATCGGATAACCATGTTTCAACAGAGGAAAAAGGCTTCCTGTGTGACTTTTTGCAGTTTGGGTAGGGACTGGGCTGAGCAGATGATGGTAGAGTCATCTGCGTATTGGATGAGTGTGCCATGTTTAGTGGCAGAGGCTAGATTATTGGTGTAAACAGAGAAAAGTAGGGGTCCAAGGATGGATCCTTGGGGAACCCCTATGGAGACAGGTATTTATGCATCATTGAGCAACATTCAAAAAACTGTTAAATTGCTTAGCACTGCGCAACCAGCTAAGTAGAGCTAAGCAGTGCAAAAACTTGCACAACAGAGGTTTTAGCTAAGTTTAGCACTACACAAACAGCCATAGCCATTAGCATGCTTAAGCAATGCTCAGCATAGTGCAGCAGTGCTATATTTCACAAATTTGTTTTTAAAATAAACTTCTTCTTCTTCTTCTTCTTTCAGCTTTTCCCAGTTAGGGGTCACCACAGCGGATCACCTATCCGCTCATGATTAGCAGTGGAGTTTTTACAGTGTTGAGTTTCCAGCCCGGCACCCAACCTTCCACAGAAGGCACACACATGCTCACACATCTAGGACCAAATTAGAGTGTCCAATCCACCTACAGCATGTCTTTGGGATGTGGGAGGAAACTGGAGCACCCGGAGGAAACCCACGCGTCCACAGGGAGGACATGCAGACTCCACACAGAAGGCACCCCAGCCGAGAATCGAACTGGAGAACCTCTTGCTGTGAGGCGACAACACTAAACATATGTAATAAATTAAATTGCAGACATTTTATGACTGCTATGGACTCGAACCCAGGACCTACTAAGCATTAGACTGCAACTCTACCCATTTAGCTGCTTGGTTATTATGAAAAGCCACACAAAAGGACTTAAATAGTCCAATAAATAATTAATTGCATCTGGTTTCTAGTTTTAGATGTCTGGGAGCTGTCAGCTATGCATGTATGAGCGCTGCTCTGCTCCTCTGTACTCCGTAGAAACAGCAAATTAAAAAAAAATTACATAATTATGATAATTAATTACATTCAGTTTCAATTTTCAGATGTGTAGCAAGTATCAACTGTCTATATATGAGCACAGCTGGGCATTGCTGTGCTCTCCATGTTGCGCCGCTCCAAGCAAACATACAGAGAGGAAAAAAAAACATAAAATATTTCATAAAAATAAAATATTACACATTTGAGCCAATTCACAGCATTTTCAACAGTAGTGGGGAGCATTACAGGGAGCCTCAACCTGTACATAACATCTGACAAGGCATCCACAATCACAGGTAGCCTATACACTTCTGCCTACATGGATTCAATGTCCCTGTTCATATGTTCTCTCTCAGCAGTGCACCATATTAATATGCATGGTGCACTACCAAGGGGGACCCGTTGCTGTGTACATGGATACATTTCGTGTAGGCTCTACATGGTGCCTACATGGATTTTATTAAATCCTAGGGCATATCTTCATCATATCCAGGTCTCTACTGATTATAACCACATTGTTATAAATGATTCATCTGCCAGGTTTTGATCTCAAACTCAGGAAGTAGAATTTGCCCCATATAACTTTAATGTAGCTGTTGTGCATGGAGCACAGAGATTACACTCCAAAAATGGTCAAATTATGCCCTAGTTTACCGCTGCTATAGCATGATACCTAACCTTAATAAGTCTTAGAGTAGTTTTAACAATTGTTAAGCACCCCTACATGTTGTTAAGGTCGAGGTCTGTCCTTAAAGTATGCAGCTCTGACCAGTAAATATCAGCAGCAGGGCAAGAAACATCTTTGTTTCAACTCCTGTTTCGACCTGCTAACTGATAAAATATGCACAGTACCTTGGTTACAACTGTTTTCCCTTAGACAGGGATACATAAGCACATCAGCCACTTCTACACTGCTTTACTGGCTTTCATAACTGGCTTTAGACATTGCATTTTTTCCTTAACCTTAGTTTTGACTAAATTCTAGTACATTTAAAAAAATAGGTGAAAAGAGTTTCTATAAGTTGTACCCAGCACATTTAAAGTATTTGCTAAATGATCTTAAACAAAAAACAAAAAAAAAACAAAAAAAGACTATTTCTTTGAAGAATAAAGTTAAAACACCTAAAATATACATATGAATGTTACTGATTTAGAGATATTATAGAGCATTAGTACATCATAACAAGCTACATTACAAACAAAATCATACATGTCTGATAAAAAATATAACCGATGTATTAATGTAACCACTGCAAGTACATATGGTACCTTTTGATACTTAAGAGTATAGCTGCAGCACTGTTGCTAACAAGAACTACTGCACATGTTGTGCATGTCCCTGATATTCTTCTACTAACATTGCACCTTCCATTTAATATAGTGTGTTCTTGCCTTCAAAAATTCACAGAATGCCATGAAGTGAATATTTCCTTTTTGGACAATCCAGCAGGTGATAAATGTATTCTTATATACAACATGATATTGAAAATGCATTGTATCCTTAAGTAGATCACTTATTATAAATGTGTGCAAATACCTAATCTAAAATACTATTTCAGTAGCCTAACATGCATGAACTAAGTATAGTACGTATTCTTGCTTCCAGCAGTTAATAAATAAAAAGAGATTAATTAAAACAAATAACAATGTACCTTGTAGAATGCTAGTCAGGACAGTACATTCTTCTGTAAAATTCATTTTTCCCAATATGTTTTCACTTGTGTATTCTCAATTATTCCAACACCGCAGGAAAATATACCTGATTTTTAGAAGAAATAGTATTTTTTTTCTGTAAAACACAATCCAAGGCAAAAACTATTTCTAAAAAATGCAGTTATTTAATCCATGTAAAATGGTTTATATCATTCTGTTATTCTTATATTGCTTCTAGTCCATGTCACAGCTGAAAATGGACCTTGGTACACCATGCCTTCCTGTTTAACAAATGTTAAATAAAATAAAAAAATGAATAAATAAAATATCTTGCTTAGGATACAGACTTACAGTTCCCTAAGGAAGATGAATGTAGGGTTTAGAGGTCTGTTAGAAAGTAGCGCCACCAATATGTAGATGCAGAATGCCCAATATCTTTTAAGAGTCTATGAGACATAAACTGAAAAAAATAAGAAAAATTAACTGCTTGTTGATACATGATTTCATCACGTGTAAGTTTGTAAGTCAGATAAATGTGAATAGCACATATATGAAGGCTGATATGGCACCAGATGCATATTTGACATGAAAGTATATCTATTTTTCAAAATGTGTAAAAATGAAATCAAGCCTGCAATGCTAATGAGGGAGGTTTAGGCAAAGGAATATCCAGGAAGGACCAGCGTTATTGAACTAGGTATACATAGTCATTCGTGTTGAGGGTAGAGGATGAAGTGGACACTGGCAGAGTAAAACAGAATGCAAACAGGTTGCCACTCAGTGTACCCAGCTCAGAAAATTGACGAAGGGAAAAATATCTGTGAATCATTTGCAGAATTATTATCTGAGGTGCACCAAATATACTTAATATATTGTACCTATGTTGCCTTAGTATAGGCAAGTTTAGGTATTCTGTTGTGTCATGGCATATCATGTCATCATGCAGTCATCTGCAAACTTGGTCAGCCACAACCCCTTAGTTTTGATCTGAACTTCTTAGAAGTATATGCAAAGCAGTAGGGGGCCCAGCACTGACCCCTGTGGCACCCCACTGATAACAGGTCTGCTGGTTTATTTGGAGTCACCCACTTTAATAGTGTGTGTCCAGTTTGTGAGCCAGTGGCAACCCATCTTACAACAAAGGAGTTTACATTCAGTTTATTTGTAATGCCTGAATGTGGGTTTGTGTTGCAAACCTTTACCAGGTCAAGTCATGCTGTGTCCACAGATTTGCCATCATTAATGGCCTTGGTCAGATTTTCAAAGAAATCCACCATATTTAACAGGCAGGATCTGCCCTTTATGAAGCTGAATTAGGCAGGATCCAGGGGTTAGAGATCAAATATGCCTTTATTTATGAGATCCATAATGATATCTTCCAGAGGCTGCTCAGGCTTATGGATCTCTAATTCCCAAGGTCTGTTGCTAGGCCAGCTTTGTGGAGGGGAACAACTGTTGCTGCTCTCCATTCCACAGAAACAAAGCCTGCGGTTAGGCCATAATTGAAAAGAGTACTTAGTGGTGATGCTAGTTCATGTTTTAACCTGTTAGAAGACATTCTGGGATGTTGTCTGGTCCCACACGGGCTGTGTTTTTTTTGCATTGGACAATGTTTTGAGGACCTGCTCTTCAGATATGTAAGGTCAGGGGGAAGTTTGGGGGAAGGTTTGTTATAAGTTATGAGGGGAAAGAGAGTGAAATTTTTGCCAAACCTATTCCTTAGCAGGTTTGTTATCTTTGTGGGGTCAGTGTGTGTGATACCATTGACCACCAGTTCTGTACATGCTTGGGTCCTACCCTTTAGGTTACGTACATAGCTGTAAAAGGTGTTATAGTTACCCTTGGCTATACTTGCTAAGTTTTTCTCAAAGGAGCCCTTGGAGGATTTGATAAGTTGTCTTATTTGCCTGTTGACCCTGAGGAGAGTGCTTTTCCATTGTTGGGGCCTCACCATTTTTTTCTTGGACAGCAACATTTTGCCTTTATTGTAAATTTTGTTGATACTGGATGTCCACCAAAGCAGGTTGTTTTTAGTTGGGGCTCTGGCTCTGATTCATTCTGGTATGGCCAAGTTTATACACTTATGCAAGTGATTGTAACAAGGCTTTAGTGTAAGCTTCGGCAGAGTTACCAATTTCAGCTTGGGGTGGGGCTTGGAATGCATTTATGCCTTCACCTAGGATTGTATAATTTTCCTTGGTAAAGTTTTTTAGTCTGATTTCACCCTTTGTGAGGTCTGGTGTTAGTGTCAGCTCGAAGGTGACTGATTTGAGGTCAGATTTTACTAATGAGGGTCCAACAGTTGTGTCAGTGCATCTGTTTGACATGTTGGTGAGAACCAGATCCACGATGTTTGTTCTCCTTGTCTGGGTATGGACTACTTGTTCCAGAACATTTGAATTAGCAAAGTCAAGGAACTTTTACCCTAGCGAGTTAGGACTAGCATAGGTTCCCAGTTGATGGTGGGATAATTGATATCCCCCATAACCAGTGTGTTCAGTAAAATTTAGATTGTCTCCAGTTTAGTCAAGTAGGCTTCATGGGCGTCGTGACCCATGGATGGGGATCTATAACTGGCTATGACTTGAATGGGAGCCTTGCCCACCGTAATCTGGATCTGGAGTAACTCCAAGGAGTTGTCCAGTCTAACTATATGGGAGGTGAATTTATTTCTACTATGGATTGAAACACTGGCTCCTTTGGTTTTGACACATTCATTTTGTGGTCTAAAGGTGTGGAAGGCATTGTAGCCTTACAAGGCTGGGGTATTCTCTGAAGCCTTGAAACAGGTTTCTGTGACTGCACAGACATCTACATCTTCTAGTGATAGATGTGCTTCCAGAGAGTTCAGTTTTTGGTTTAAGCTCCTAGCATTTAGCTGCAAGACTTTTATTTTGTTCTGATTGGTTAATTTCAAAACAGTAATGTTGCTTTCAAGACCTTGCCTAAAAAGGCACTATGGGGGAGGCAAGAGCAAGTTTCATCATGTTGTAATTAATACCATGTTTTTTGTTTATGTTCTATAGAATGTTTGTCACTAATGGGTGGATCAGTGCAGTGAAATAATGCTAAGACCAGAATCAGTGTGCACTCACACATGCATGGTCAAGTGTAATAGATATCTGAATATGTTTGCATGTAGCCATACATGGTAAAGTGCATTAGGTACCTGAATGTGTGTGCATACAGTGATGCAGGGTCAAGTGCAATAGTTATCTGAATATCTGAATATGTCTGCTTGGAAGAGAGTCTTACCATGGAGAGCAGTCAGGTACCAAGGACACTGGTCACATACCAGATACAAACAAATATTCAGCATCTTGAATTTAAACAGCATGTTAAATGTATCAGTGGAATTAAATTTCTGCTAAATGCTGACTATTATTTTGAACTTTAAAAAAATGTGTGACCCAATATCTCTTCAGTATGAAGCATAGCATAGGAAATTAAATGGAGCAAGCCGAAAAAAAAAAGAAAAAAAAAGAAAACAAAGGAGAATAGGAGATCATACATTATTGTGTTTGAAGACCTGAATTATTAAAACTCTTAAGAAATAATATATATATATATATATATATATATATATATATATATATATATATATATATATATCCTAAGGCTTTTCCTGTATACATCTAACATAAGGGGTAGATATTAAGGGATTTAACAAACAAGAGAGGTATTCAAATATACAGTTATGCTTTAAATTATGACTAATTATACATTATAATGGACACAATTAAAAGTATAATGTAAGTATATAGATTCACTGAGTATGTGAATCTACATTTAGAGGACTGCAAAATAAGGATTGTTTTGAAAGTCGTGCATAGCAGGCAATGAACTTGGTCCATACATCTTAAATACTTACCAGGAAAGCTAGATAATGGCTTGGGCTCCTTGGTTATTTATTCTAGTTTTATAACACCTTGATTGGCAACTTCTGTTTTAGTTCTCTGAAAAAGTAGGGTGTACCAATAATCTTTGTTTAAGGTTTTCTAAGGCTTTTTAAAATGATGTGTTAATTCTGGATATACATTTTCCATTTAGAATAGTTCTACTTTTTCTGTCAGCCTACATTTTTTCTTTCCTTTGCCTTTCATCACATATAGACTGAGTGTAATTATGTTTACAGCTGTTGACTGACATTGAAGTTAAGACTTACAATGCAGCATTCTCAAAGGGAATAGGAAGGGAAGAAGAAGAAACAGAAGGGAAGGGCAGTCAGAAAAGGTCAAACTGAGACATGAGGAGGAAGTAATTTAATATGTGTGGTATTTTCAAAACAGGAATGACTGAGGATTAGTCAAGAATAATAAGGCAAAGCTGATGTAATTTGGTAATGAAGGCACATTTGAAAAGGAAACCGTATGAAGAGACAAAGAATGCAATGTTGTTGATAGACTTTTTAAGGCTATATAACACTCAGAAATGCATTTCTATTCTACTGATTTGAGGTCATTGACAAATTCAAAGGAACAACTGTCAAAATAACAGTAATAGAAAAAAATAAAGTTGAAACAAGCTGAAGAACTCGTAATAAAATCAACCAATTAAAAAGGTATTATTTGGACAGGGATTAAGTTAACTATATAAAGAGGCACATTTAACTTACAAAACTCAAATTGACTTTTATCAAATTCTGCAGTGCACTTTAATTTCTTTATATGAAGTGGAGGTCATCTCAGTGGGACTGTGGAATTGTCAACCTATCTTTAAAGGGATGCCTTGCAGAAATCCATCCCTTATGGATACAACTACAAAAATGGTACATGGCTGGGGTCGGCCAAAGCATTTAAGGAAATACAATCCCTTTGTCAAAGAAGAAAAGCAGAAGGGATAGATTCAGTGACACTGCTGTTAAGCACTTATTTAATCTGTCACTAGTGTCTCCTAGGAATTCTTATAATCCTCTGGGCTTATATTGCTCCGTTAGGGACATATCAGAGAACAGTTATTTGAAAGCCTACTGAAGCATTTTTATTTATTTACTTTGGTAATCTTGGATCAGAGCTGTCCACTGCATGTCAGGATGTAGTGATAGTGATTTTAGGTAAAGCTTTAAAAGCAATAGAAGAAGAAGAGAAAGTTTAGAAAGACAACTTTTCTTGATTTACTTTTTAATATTAAGTATATGGTGCTTTCCTTTGTTTAGTCAAAGTGTACAAGATGCAATGAAGTGAATGCTTTTTAAAATGTTCTTATTTTGATTTAAGTTACTTTACATAAACTTAGACAAAAACACTGCAGGAGATAGTTCACATAATTAATTTAGTTACATACTGGCATACGTTTAGCTTACAGTGGGGTCTATAAGAGAAGTCATCCATTTGTACAGTAGAAATACATTTGTAAACAAATATACAGTTTACATGATACTAAAATTATTATGCATTGTTTTTTGCTTGAGTCCAATAATACACAAACAACATGTTTGACATTGAGAACAACTATTTATTAATCCTGTCATTACATGACTATTCTTTTATTGCATTGACACTTAAAAAGCAATCCTTTATAACACAGAAACTGATACAGTAACCAGTACATAAATGGCAACAAATGAGAAGAGTTCTTTCAATTAAGTATTCTCTCCATTAAACACAGACAAAGATCCAAATGGCATCCTGTAAAACCCTCCCATTTGCCTGTACTTGTGACTGAGGGCTGTAACCTACTTCACAATGCAACTGGCCACTGAAGTCTGCATCACCATTAGACATTACATACATCTTATCTTTTCACAGAGAACCAGAAAACCCAAAAGTGGGGATAGTAATAACGGAGGTTGAGGCTACCCAGCAACTGCCCTTGTGCAAATGGGGAGGAGGGTAGGTGAATCAGTGGCTGCCATTGAAGGAAGACAGCTGAGACAAGCCAGCACTATTATATGTATACCAGCCCTTACGACATAAAGCAATTGAGCAGTACAAGTTTATGTGACACAAAACCGTTATTGTCCTTTGTCTAAACCCAGTATTTCACAATCAACACATTTATTGTTACAATAAACTATTTATTAATCATTGTCATTACATGTTTATTCCTTTATTGCATTGGCACTTGAACACTGCAACTTATACAGCAAACCAGTACATAAACCTCATCAAAGTGGACATGTACATTCAGTTAAGTATTCTCTCCATGAAACATAGGCAAATGTCTGAGAGGCATCCTGTAAAGCCCTCCTGGTTGCATGTACTTGCAAATAAGTTGCAACCCACCCCTCAGTGCAACCAGTCACTGCGGTCTGCACTGCTGTTTTACATTACATGTATCTTATTTTTTCACAGAGGCACAGTAAATGCCAAAAGGTGGGATAGTAATAACTGCAGGAGGGTTGAGGCCAAGCAACAATGTTTATCCCATCCCCCACTTTGCTTTCTTCACCAATATATATATATATATATATATATATATATATATATATATATATATATATTTTTTTTTTTTTTTTTTTTTGCAACTACACTCTAATAGTAAATATTAAGTTAAAACAGCCATAATAATACATACTTATAACTATTTAATTACCAAGTAATAAGAAATATTGTAACAACATTGAAAATTCCAGGAAAAATGCATCATTTCTACTATAAATCTGTGTTGGATTCACTGGCTGGTTGTATTTTGCACTTTTTTCATTTGTGGTGCTCATTTTTCATTACCTCCAGTATGTATAATTATCATCTGATAGTGGCCTGTGTTATGAATAGTTGACAAGATGAAATGCAATTCTTGGCACCATCTTAAGCCACTGAAACCTCTCCAAACAACATCAAATGATCATTTAGCTAGGCCTAAGTTTATTATACCTTGGAATGAAGGTATAACCCATTATAAGAAGTCATTTCTTAATCAGAAATAAAGCAAAATAGGTAATAGGTTCAACCTATGTATTTGAGTTAAGCACTACAAAACCATCTCTCTAACCTTTTCAATACTTCCATCGACAGACCTTGAGCTGCCATGTCAGTAGCCCTTCCTATTCTGAATGAATATTTTAAGTAGACCACAGTAGGAAAACCTTGGCTGCTGAGGGCTCCCTGTAAGAAATCACTAAGGTGCTTGGGTATAATCAAACCAAATTGTGTAAAATTAATACACAATCATCTGGGATAGCGGAGTTTCCTATGGATCTTAATTACAAACCCCAAGCTGCTATAACAGGTATGATATCACTGACCATATCCAAAACTGATTGGTGACCAGCATCTAGTTGATCTGTTTTAGATATGTATATCCAAAGTAGAATTGTTTCTGATATAAGGCACCTTACTAGTTCACTCATTCTGGAAGTCCCAAATTATAACCAGGAAAGAACTGTAGCCCAAATTACATAATCATAACTGACTGAAATTATAGGCAATACTTTAATAATAGACTTTAGCAGCACTGCACTGATGGGACATCTGAAATCATCCTGGATACCTAATCTGTCTGGACCAGACTACTAAAGCTGTGCTTAAAACCCAACTTTTCATGAAATTAGGAAGGGAAAACACTGGTAAATAACTATCAGGAAAAAAGCAGGAACTTGGTAAAGGTCCTTTATGATAAACATCAAAATTTCTCCAAAGACCAACGAACAACTTATCCATAAAGAGACAGCTCTGTTATACGACAGGAATGAATAAACCACTTGTTACTTCATAGAGACAAGAAACATATCCCTGTAGGAACTGCAGTGCTTGTAATTCTATACACAAATGGCCATCATTTACACATATGCATAAAGGGATAGTGATGAAACATACTTTTTATGCAGATTGCTCCACAAGGAATGTAGTGTATTAAAGTTACTGTATGGAATATACAGCATTCTATATAGGTAAAAACAAACAAGTGAAACAGCTGCACTCTACTCGTAAAAGGTTTTATTATCTGAGTGCTTTCGTTTAGATCAGTTTCCAAACTTCTTCAGACAATTCTTCTACATATGCAGTAGTTTTTATCCACATTCTAATAAAAACGTCATCAACTCAATCAACACATTAGGAATGCAATTAATAAAGTATTAAAGCTACACATCCTAAAATACGTTCACATTAAAAATCTGTGAATTAATAAATTCTAATTAATTCAATATATATTATTAAGACCATGGAAAATCAGTAATATGAGTTTCCTTACTATGTTTTAAAACCATAGTTGTCTAAGAAACATTAAAAGCCAACCAACAAGCCATCAAATTCATGTCCTAAGCTTTTATGGGCAAATGACATTCAGCTATCTAGTTGCTTAAGTTTCAAAGTGCACATAATAGAGGCATATTCATTAAGGCCTGGGAAAATATGTGCAAAGGTCCGAACCTGCCATAAAAGCTCATTTTCCTCTAGCTTTAGTGCCCACTGCCCCCCTCTTTTGTTATTTTGCTCCTGGTGTAAAACGGTAAAACAAAATCTATGAGGCATTATGTCAACAATGCCAGTCTTTTTATATAGGGAAAACAGAGAGAACATTGAGACGAAGAATATACAAACATGTCTATCATATCACTAAAGGAAGCACAACTAATGCGTTGGCTAGGCACACGCTGGAATATCCCACTCATAGATTTCATTTTAACTAAACTCAAGGGCAGCACTTCTCAATATGCAAACTAGGTGCTATGTGTTACTCAACAAACAAACTAATTGCACTACACTCTCGGAGTTACTGGTACAGTTTCAGAGGTGGTTGTATAGGGAGAATTTGCTTTCTAAGTGTCTATGTCTACACAGGGCACTACTAACCGCCACCTGTTATAAGGTGTGGTGCACTAATGTGCCAAGTTTATACAGGTACTTAAAACACAGGAATTTGGGTTCTAAGCCCTCTGGCCAATAAAACATCTACACTCACAGCTTTTTTATGTGTTTCCCAACTCAGATACAGCAGGCCAACTCATACTACCACCAGCTGGAATATATCAGTTCTCTTAATTTAAAAACACCAAAAACATTGCTTGAAAGTGCAATCCTACCACAACAATTTAAGCAAGCTAACTGGACAAGGTGATTTCAAGTATTATAGGTCTTTAAAATAATTTAAAGTGCCAAATCATTAAATAAAGCAAACATAAAGAAGTAGCTCTATAAAACAGTAACTGAAGTGCAAAATGTTAAAACAAATATCTTATCTGACAAGGATAGAGTAGGATTCTTTCAGGACCCCCTCAGAGTATGCTAAGGGCACCAAGCAGATAGGAGCTTTGGAAAATGAGCAGGAGACAATTTGTAGTAAAGAAGGTATACTCAGGACCAATGCTGGTTTGCTGTGTGTGCACTCATTATTATGAATCATTGGAAAGCAATGTTTCTTATTTCCTCCTCTAAGCAGGTTTGACATTGACCATATGAATGGCCTATCCAGACATACCACCTTGCATGCAAAGTTTAGTGAACTCATCAACACCATAACTTTGCCCCAAGTAACTTTCATGACTGCTAAAAAAGATTTAATAAGCTTGGACACCTTCTATAGCATGGAGACTGTTAAATGATAACAAGATATATTTGTATCAATTTAAATAGCTAAGAAAGTTAAACTTTCATTGGTCCTTCTGCCTTGCCATAGCCCTTTGCATAATGGGTCTATATTAGAACATCGAAGTCTTGAAACTTCAAATGTTCTAATATCGACCCCTATTCAGCGAACGCTGAAAATAGCGAACATGCAGAAAAAATGCTGGAAAAAAATTTGCTGTCCCGAAACACATACACACAACATAAGCACACCAAAAAATCAGCAATCCATACACATACACTTAAAATCCTACATCTAACCCTACACTAAACTGTACATACACTACTATCTATCCACTTACCTTAACACAAACCCTAACCCTAAGGTCCATCACACTCATCTCACCTGTGCTCTAACCCTAACTCACCTACCCCGCCCTAACCCTCACATCCACACAATCGCACACTTACCTGAACCTGACCCATAACTTTCCACCACAGTGATGAAAATAGTGAAGCCACAGAAATGGCCAACTGAATTCTTTCCCTAGGAAAAAATTTGGTGTTCTGCAGCTTCGCAATTTTCAGCGTTTGCTGAATAGGGGTCGATATTAGAACATTTGAAGTTTCAAGACTTCGATGTTCTAATATAGACCCTTGCATAACACATTAAAACAATTAAGTCCTTCTAGAGCTCCCAAGTCCTCTTCTCGTATAATGAAGAAATTATCTAAATATTACATACCTGATTGTTGTGGGACTCTGTTTTTCCAGCACCAAAATAGGGCCTTGCCAAATTGCTCAAGAGGAGCATGTGCAATAGAACAGTCCATATGCATGGAAGTATCAAAGTAGCAATTTCAGTTAAATTTAAGCCTAATAACCTTCAGTCTTTAGGAACAACAGGTAGAAAATGAAATGTGCATCAGTGTTAGCCTTGACCAACCAAGAGTTGCTAAACTTTTGATGTCCTTGACAGCATCATCCAGAGATGAGTACTGGATCTTTACCTCTTCACAATCACTGCCATTATTAAAACAATCTCCTTTTGGAGAATATGACTATCAACTTCATAGTTCAAGAAATGTGGACAAAGCCTGAAATTATGGGGGGATAAAGGTCTAAAAATAGGGACAGTTTTAAATATCCCTCTCACAATCTTAGAAAGTTACTGAAATAATAGGATTTATATCAGCATGCATTTTCAAATGTATGCCATTATTTAATGACTTCAGTCATCAGTGATTTGGCAGAAAACCCTATATTTTATGAAGAAGAGGACAGAAATATGAACATTCTGTGAAATTATGGACAGCTGAGAAGTACACATGTCAAAAATATGGTATTCTCATTTTTTTTCATTGGCACTATACCAATGGAAGATAATACAAATGGCTGAATTGGGGGGGGGGTCTTGGAACAGCTCCCTTATCCTACCTTTCCAGATTTCCACATTTCTAAAAGTTTTAACAATATGCTCCTTACCCTAGACCGGC
The DNA here is from genome assembly GCF_019279795.1 of Protopterus annectens. NCBI lineage: Eukaryota > Metazoa > Chordata > Ceratodontiformes > Protopteridae > Protopterus > Protopterus annectens. The sequence continues at coordinate 800,631,528 of NC_056736.1, forward strand.
TTTACATTTTTGCAGTGCTGACAGTTTTGAACTGCCTTGAACTTAATAGGAAAACCGTATTTAAAGGTTGTTATTAATTTTAATGTTGGTTCTTTATCTGAATACCCACTTTATGGATTTAGTAGCACTGATACTATGATTGTGAAATGGTTCCAGTGTTTTCTATCTGGATCTTTGAAAATAGGGGCTGTTGTAACCTTCATAGGAACATTTGCTTCTACTGATAGATGTCCGAGGAGCCTGATTATCAAAATGTGAGACCCTTGCTGTACTTAAACTAACATTTTGATGATCAGTTCCTGCCACCACACATACTGCAGGAATGAACTTGCATGCTGGCCAGAAACAGTTGCCCTATTGAAAGTCCAGCAACATTTTGTTCTTGAAATGGAGTTTTCATCTTGAGCCATAACCCTAATCTTGGATTTATCTGTCATGATACTAAGCCAGGAGTCTCCATATTTAATTTTAGGTCTGCTTTAAGTTTCCTGAATCTTTGGTCATAACCTATCCAAGCTGAACCTCCCATTAAAATATAAGCTTTCCTGATAATAAAGAAGTAAGAAAGAAGGGATGAAATCTAAAAAAGTCTCTCTCTCCAATATAATCAATATATAATAGGTAAAATCTAATACCAGTTGTCTCAAGTATTGGCTTTTACATTTTTAGTCTGAAACCCACCTAACACATCCAATGCATGCATTCTATCATTACAAACTGAGTCTTCTGAATCCATAATTATTTGCTACCCGTCTAAACCTAACATGTCAAAAAATTACCCACAAACTTACCCTTATGTATATTTCCTTTATCCCTTGCATAATGAGTGTTGCATTATATCATAATTCTAAAGTGTGATAGGCTGAGCTTACATCTTTTTCCATCTTATTATCTATCAATAGTTGATGAAGTTTGATTAGCTGTATCGACAATCAAAGGTAAAGTTGGGAAGGAAGGACTACTCTGAACTATTCCCACTTGTTATGCAAGTTAAAGTACTATTGCTGGATAGTTCCCTTCTTATTAAGCTCCTGTCATTTGACAGCTGTCTCAGTCTAGATCTATCTTCCTCACTTACTTGTTCAATAAAAGTTTGTAAACATTCCTTGAGAGTTATTACCAATAAGCACCTTGATCCTGCCATTGTTCATAAACCACAATGTTCATAACCAAGTAATTCTTCCATCTGCTGGCTGGACAACACCTTTCTGGGCTTACACCTATTCCTCTTGGGAGAAAATATCTCTTCAATAGCATCTTGCAACAATTCTTGTAAAATGGCCCATTACCAACTTGCACTAGGAGATTCCAAAAGAGGGGAATGACTTTTCCCCTTGTATTCTTCAAAAAAAAAAAAAAAAAACAGACTGTCCTCCTCAGCTATTCAAATCCATCTCTGCATTAGGACCTGAAGTAGCACTATAGTGTCTAGACAACCTAAAAGTGAATAAAACAATAAGTGAATAAGCTGTAAGCTATTTGTTGCTTCTGTTTCCCACTTATTATTATTATTATTATTATTATTATTATTATTACTATTATTATTATCATTATGAAACCAGTTGCCAATCTTATTTGTATACATTAACATTATTTAATATGTATGTATATTTTAATATACTCTGCCAGCTTGGTGATCTTATGCATTGACAGCCACCAATTAAAACTTGATGGCCATCTCAAGAAGACAGAGGTTAACTGAAGTTGTCCTGACCGAGATAATTGTCAAAAATTCACTTCCTCAGTGTTACTGCAGAGTCAAACTGACGTGATGCAAAGGGGATGAGGGGAGAGAGGTGCTGTTATCTCTCTGCTATTTGCCCTGTTAAAATCACTCAAACTATTCCAACTCCTTAACCAATCAATAATACCAACACAGCAACTGCTAAAATAACAGGCAGCTAAATTTTAGCAAATAATCTTGCATGGACATATGTAATATGTAAACAAATTAACGCAGAATGTTTTTTTCATTTTTCTCAGTCTCCCCTTGTTTCCTCATATCCCACTTCTTTCTTTAACGATGTGTCATGAGGAAACATTTCTACATAACAGCAAAATGCTTTATGTCAGAGCTTGCCTGTTTAAAATAACTGCTCTGTAGAGAACATTTCATACACACACACACAAGCTCCTGACAAACTACTGTATAGAAGAAATAAACTTGGGATCTGCTGGGGAATAATAACTGGCTGTCACCTGAATAACATTTTTGTTAAATTATTACTTATTGGTCTCTGCTTCTTCTCTACCCAGTTATGTAAATGAACGTAATACAAACAGGCTCAAATGACCCAACCTTCTCATATAATCCACAGATTCCAAAGCCATTTAAACAACGTGGCACAATAATATCGATAAACATCACACATCAACATGCAAATGTTATTTTTATTGTATGTATATTTTTTTTAAATAAGAATTTCAGTCTATTAGCAAGTCTGTGAGTTGCTGATTTTCGTCAAAGGAAGACAGCCAAGACAAGCCAGTATTGATATATATCACACACACACACACACACACACACACACACACACACACACACACACACACACACACACACACACACACACACACACACACACACATATATATGTCCCAGCCCTTGAAGCAAAAGGCTCAAGCAGGACAGTTTGTACAACATAAAACCATCGTTACTATTTCTGTTAAGTAAATGGTTAAACTTTATATTTAAAATAAAAGCACAAGACAAATGTTGTTGGTACAAACTGAGAATTATCTGTATTTTGCTGCAGGTATTTTATTAAGTACCAAGAATGTAAAGTGTTAAGAAACACTGATTGGTAAAGCCCAATGCAAACTAATGGAGAATTCCAGAAAGACGATCATGCACATATGATCTTCTTTCATTAACCAGCTTGGTTAATATGATAAAAGATGATGATGTGAATTTCCTTTTAAGGGTATAAGAAAGGTAACATAACTGACTACAAGTATGTCCGGAGCTGGGTATAATATTAACTTTGAACAACTAGAACTGAAGCAGGAGCTATATATGTAGTATGTAAATGGAATAGACAGGAGTATTACTAGGAAGGAAGTCAAACAAACTGAAGCTACAGATGTGAGTGCTGAAGGAAGGTGTGTGTGTAAGGACTGTAAAGCATATGGTAAAAAGATAGAAAAGTTATGTGTGGGAGTAGGCCAGTTAGAGTATTTTCCCACCGGTACAGAAGTATTGAAGAAAAGACTGAGTGTCAGAATGTCACTGTGGAAACAGGAAGACAATCATCATCACAGAGTACATGGCACTGAATTAGGAACTGAGTCAGGAATCAGACCACCTAATGAATTAGAATTTATAAGCAAAAAAAAAAAAACAGGAATTTTCCCTTGCCAGTGGGGACAGAGTTTCATATCAGGGGATTAGTGTAGGAACTGTGATATGCCAGTGCTGAGGAAGAGATGTAGAGCAAGCATGAATACAGGCTTCATTCAGTGTGGGACAAAAAATGTTTTGATGGCCATTAGTGCTAGTTATTGGAGAGATGTGTGAGTAGAAAGAGATGGTGCGGGTTTGTATGAACAGTATGGTTAATGAAAATATTGGAACAAGTTAAATAAAAATAATATGTGAGAAAGGAAGAGTAAAGGTGCTTACACCTGCAGGCACAGGTGATTATGTAGTAGTACAGAAGAAGGACTGGTCAGGTGAGAGAGACATTAATCAGGAGGCTTAGGCATGGGTATGTCATCAGAGGTAATCAGGTATCAAGTGACTGCAAACGTACACGTAACTGGCATTAGAATATTCAAAGAAATAAAAGACAGCGTAAGAAGAAAAGTCATGAGAAATTTGTTTGAATTTGTTAATGTATTTAGTTAACTTTGTTAAGCAAGTAAGTGAGCTGGTTGGATGACCTTTTTGGCCATCACCTAAGTTATTAAGGCAAGACTATAATAGTAAATGCATGTTATCTAACATTTAAATGTGTTTGTGTCTTTCGGCTTTTCCCGGTTAGGGGTCGCCACAGCGGAACTCCAGTCTGCTAATGATTGGCAGTAGAGTTTTACGTACTGGCTTGCCGGGCCTAACGCACAACCTTCAACGAAGGAATGCCCATTCATGCATGTCGCTACACAGAAGACGCTCTAACTGAGAATCGAATGGGCAACGTCTAACTGTGAAGCGACAACGCTACAACAGCACCACCACCGCAGTATATCTAACATTTAATAAGTACTGAAATTTCATTGTGCATACAATTATATATACAAGCAGTTGGACTACAATTTACACCACTTAGTGGGCATACAGAGCTTCAGTTGTATATTGTAACAAAATGTACTATAAAAACTCTTTTGTTATTTGGAGCACTAAAACATTCAATGAATTACACACTTCATTTAGACCAGTGGAGAATGCAGTTTGTAATATACTGTAGGGTACTTTATACCAAACTGCGTTAATTGTTCTGCACCTGTGAACATATAACTGCAACAATTTGACAGCACAGCTACATTCGTGTAAAGAATCTTTACACAGTTATGCCTGACACTCCTGATACACAAATAGCTGCAGAGTTGTTGACTTCAAAGGCATACATTTATTTGAATTAGCCTGGGACCCTGACATAGATGCATTTATTTTTTTTTTCTGCCAGTCTAGGCATCTGAAATGGTTGCATTTATTCGTGTCTGTAAGCAAGTATTTGAGTTTTTTTCCCTAGAAATCTGTTGCTTTTTAAAGGAGTCTTACAGTACCTGGGATCTAGTTCCAGCATGATGATGCATTTTTTTGTTAACTAGATATTTATTTAAAATGTCATTTAAATATAGATCTGATTAGGGGAAGTGCACGTAAGTTCTGTAGCGTGTGTGCTTGCTCCGTGAGTATTAGTTGTTCTTCAGAGGTGATCAATATCCTTCATTCAGCAACTTAAAAATGTGTGTTTAGTAAGAGGTTGCTCTTGCTGAGACTGGTAGGCATTTCTATTTACTTAAAATTATTGACCAAATGAATAAATCAAGTGTCTTATTTTCTGCTCTTTGTCATAAGGCAGTATTCTGTGATGAAAGTTAATGAAATTAGTGACAAAACATATTCCAGTCTTGGATTGGATATACACACAAAGGGTATTACGTGCCTTGCTTCAGCAGTAAACAAGTCAGATGATTGGATATAGCACACAAAGGGTATTACGTGCCTTGCTTCAGCAGTAAACAAGTTAGATGATTGGATATACACACAAAGGGTATTACGTGCCTTGCTTCAGCAGTAAACAAGTCAGATATTTTGCATGATATTTGGAACTGAGCATGATATAAGTAATCAGCTTCAGTGTGTGTGAGGTGGAGGAGGATGTGAGGAAGACATTGGTCTACAGTGATACAAGGTGTCTGCAAAGATTTGTGGCTGGTAGTAGACTGGCAGCAGGGTTTATGATGGCTTTGCTACCATCTGCTTTGATATTTTTGTTAATGCCAACAGTGTGAGAGTAGGTCTTGCATGTGTTAACAGAGAGTTTCTCAATAGTTGACCAATTCCATGCTTGATTAATGTTATTCTTTATGTTATCTAGTGATATTGCCTGTATTGTGAACTGATTATGTAAACACTATGTCATCTGCATACAGAATACACCTAGTACTATCTACTCTGATGCCATAAATATTACCAAAATAGTAGCAAATAAATTCAGTGGCAACTTCACCCCAGATCTATGATTTCAAGCACATGTATTCCTAATGGAATCAAGCCAATATTTGTCATAAAAGAGCATGTCCTCATGGTACTCTCCAAAAAGATGAATATCTCGTCCATGGGGTCTGAGAGCATGCCCGGTGGTTTAATTAATAGAACTAAACATCCACTGGTGGGCCCACTCTACAGCCTCTTTAACATGAACTTAGCAGCTGTCTTTGTCCCACAGTTAAAGTACATAGCTCATGTAATACCACTCCACAAGAGTGGCCTCACCACTGACCCCAGGAATTCCAGATCTATCAGTCCAATGAGTGTTATATGCAAAGCCATGGAACATACCATAACAGACCTATCTAACTATGATATCAACAATCTTATCAGACTCAACCCACAACAGTTTGACTTTGTCATGGGTAGATCATATCTAATGAATATTGTGAACTTCTTTGAGAGGACTACTTAGGGTGTAGATTGTGGATAAGCTGTGTACACAGCATAGCTTGACCCAACCAAGTCATTCAATACCATACCATATGCAAATATACATTCATAGGTTCATAGGTAGGTACTAGGTTATCTGCCTGAAGGCATTTATAAGCCTAGCTGGAATGTGTTGGCTTTTGCCACCCCTTTAGATTAGTTCCCTGTGCCTCTGTCCAGCAGAGCCATTGAAGTGATCCTGGGGTAAACTTTCTGTTTCCCATCCACTCGTCAAGGTTTCTTCTGAAGAGGGTTAGCAAGTAGCTCTGCCTAATGGTGATTGGAATCTTGTTCCAGAGCATGGGAAGTCCCTGGAACAGGAATCTATCCCTCCAGCACATCATATTTATTGTTGTGGTGAGGTTTAGATCCCTGAAGCATGCAGCTCAAGGGGATATGGTTTTCTTTAGGTGGAGCATGTCCATCAATTCAGGGTTGGACATGGCCTTGTATGTCAGGCAGAGATCACCTCTGAGTAGGCGGTATGCAACTGAGTACAGCTGGAGTTTCTTCAGTCGAGCTGCATAGGGCATCTGCTTGAGGCCAGTGATCCTCTTGGTGAGGTTCTTCTGTGGTCTTTCCAGTTGTTGCAGGTGTCTTGTAAGGTACATCCCAAATGGGGCATTGTACTCTATGAAGGGTCTGATGAGTGATGCATAGAGGGGCCCAGTGACCTCTTTCGATCTGGATGCAAACCCTTTTGTGATTAGGTGGGTCACATAGAAGGATTTTCTAACCACTTTGGCAATGTGATTATGAAAGGAGAGGTTACTATCTACTTGGGTCCCCAGATCCCTTATTACACCTTCCATATTTAGGGGGCTACCACCTATGTGATAGTTTATGGGTACTTTGTTTTTTCCCAAAGGAATGATTATGCACTTCTTGGCATTTAGCTTGAGGCCATGATTTTGACACCAGGTATCTGTCTCAGTGAGATCCTTTTGGAGGATGTCTGTGTCAGCCGGTGAATCAATTATAGCCCCTAGTTTGCAGTCGTCTGTGAATTTGGTCAGCCATAGTCCTCCTGTGCTTGTCTATACCTCTGAGGAGTATATGCCGAACAGGAGGGGTCCTAGGACTGAGCCCTGGGGAACGCCACTGGTAACCTGTTTAGAGTCAGACCTAGCTCCTGCAACTTTTACCATGTGGGTTCTGTCCATGAGCCAGTTGGCAACCCATCTCCTGACATAGGGGTTTATGTTCAGGCTGGTAAGCTTGTCTATAATACCTGAGTGTGGAATGGTGTCAAAGGCCTTTGCGAGGTCTAGGTAGGCTGTGTGGACCACCTTTCCCTCATCTATAGCCTTGGTAACTGTCTCAGAGAAGTCCACCAGGTTTAGTAGGCATGATCTGCCCCTAACAAACCGAACTGGGTAGGGTCCAGTGTTTGGAGGTTCCCAATGTCTCTGTTAATGAGATCCATGATGATGCACTACATAGCTTTGTAGACCAAGCTAGTCAGGCTTATAGGGTGATAGTTCCCAGGGTTCGTTGTGGCTCCACCTTTGTGAAGTGGAATAACCGTTGCTGTGCGCCACTCTGTGGGTACATAGCCTATGGGGAGGCTGAGTTTAAACAGTGTGTTTAGGTGAGGGGTTATTTCATCTTTGAGCTCATGTAGGATGCAGCCTGGGACACCGTCCAGTCCCATTGATGCTGTGTTTTTGGGATTGGAGAGGGCTATTTTTATTGGACTGTCTTTGATTTCAGGGGCACTACATTCTTCTGATATAGTTATGGGCCCTTTTGGGGGTGAGAGGGGGGGTGAAGTTTGCACTGAACCTGTCTGCCAGGATGTTGGCTATATCAGTTGATTCAGTGTATTTTGTGTCATTCTGCACTACCTCCGACAGATCTGAGAATTGCCACTTAGATTCCTGACATAGCTAAAGAATGCCTTGTGGTTATCTTTGGAGTCCATGGCAATTTTTCTTTCGAAGCTAGCCTTGGATGATTTTATGAGGGAATGTAGTTTCTTGCTGATACTGATCAGGGATGTCTTCCCTTCTTGGGATTTTATTCTTTTCTGTACCAGTTTCCTCCTTCTATTGTATAGCTTGTTTATGGCAGGGGTCCACCAGACTGGTTTACTTTTCTTTGAGGGGTGAGTCTTGGTTTTGTTTAGGATAGCACAATCCATGCATTCTTGTAGGTACCTGTAGAGTGCATTAGTAAAGGATTTTGCAGCTTGGACAGTGTTATCCTTTAGCATGGGGGCTTTGAAACTTCCCACCTCAGTCTTAAGTAACGTGAAGTTTGCTTTTGTAAAGTTTTTCATAGTGGTTTCTTTGACCGGGGGTGGTAGCGGAATGTGGATATCCAGAGTGATTAGTTTATGGTCAGATCTAACCAACGAGGGGTTGACGTCTGGTGTGGAACACCAGTCGCCCATGTTGGTGATGACCAGGTCCAATATGTTGTCACGTCTGGTGGGGGTGTTGACCAGTTGATCCAGGGCATCTGAGTTTATAAATTCTAGGAGATGTTGGGCAAGGGAGTTTGTACTTGAGTAGTTCTTCCAGTTAATGTTTGGGTAATTGAGATCACCCAATATAAGGGTGTTTGGTACGACCTTTATGTTTCCCAGTGTTTCCAGGAATGCGGAGTGGGGGTTCTAAGATATGGTGGGTTATATGCAGCAAGCTATAATTTGAATAGCAGTTTTGCCTGTAGTTAGTTGCATGTGGATGATCTCTGAAGCATTGTGCTGTGCCACTAACCTGGAGGTGTGGGTATCCTTGATGAATATGGATACTCCCCCAGCTTTTGTATTTCGGTCCGGGTTTTGTGGCCAAAATGTATGGTATAAGTTGTAGCGTGGTAGTGCTGGGGTGCTCTCTGGAGCCTTAAACCAGGTTTCTGTTACTGCACATATATCGATTTTATCCGTACTGAGGAGTGCCTCGAGTGCATGCATTTTGAGGTTTAGACTTCTGGCATTGAGTAGCATTACCCTCAGTTTTTTGTTACTTGTGTTATTTACGGTGGTGGGTTTGTCTTTTGAGCCTTGCCTAAAAAAGGCACTATGGGGGTGGCAAGAGCCTTGGCCAGTATTCGAAAGCCTAAGAGTGACAGTTGTAAGCCATCTCTAGTGAAGCAGCTTGGCTTGTTAGCATGTCATCCCAGGCTGACAGACACTGGATCCCCTTTGAATGACTCCAAAACCTTAGCCAATTATTGAAATTGATAATTTTTTCTCTATACCATGGAATCATGCTGCGGTAGCATTGTCACCTCACAGTAAGACGCTGTCCAGTTCGATTCTCAGCTAGAGTGTCTTCTGCGTGGAGACATGCGTGAATGGGCGCACCTTCGTTGAAGGTTGTGCATCAGGGCTGGTAACTCAGCACGTAAAAAACAACTACCAATCATTAGCGGACAGGAGTTCCACTGTGGCGACCTCTAACCGGGAAAAAGCCGAAAGACACAACAACCATGGAATCATTCTTGGTGATGGCAGGATGCTACTCAGGGTCAGGGTCATACCAGCCTGGGCTACATGATCAGAGAGCTCCTCCCTGTCTTTTTTTATGTAGTCCACAGAGGTACAGCTCAGGTCATTCACACCAACATGGACAATGACAGAGTCATATTTGTACTTGTTCTGGAGTGACCTTAGTGCTTGTGTTATGTGGCGGATCCTGGCACCTGTCAGGCAGGTAACAGTAACCTTCTCCTTGTTCAGCCTAGTGAGTTGGACATCAGTGTGCCTGACTATAGAGTCACCTATTACTAGTGTGTTGGGTATGTTATTTTGCCTTAAGGGTTGTGATTGTGTGGCACACTGGTTTTGTGAAGTATGTGTTTCATGGTTTGTGTTGGGAGGGTGTTGGTTGCTTGGATGTCTGCTTTGGAGGTCTCTGTTACTTTTGCAAATTTTTATTTAGAGCCTCCAGTATGTTTTTGTGTATTTATGTGTGTTTTTTGCCAGTGCTGGTTTCATAGGTCTATGTGAAATTGGTGGTGTGATGCAAGTAATTCCCTTCTCCTCTTGACTGCCTTGTCCAGTCTTGGGTTGAGAGAGCTTAGCTCCAGTTTGGCTGTATAATTGCATCTCTTGCATGTATTAGTGTTTGGTGGAAGGAGGAGAGGGTTGTCTGTGTACATGAAGCAATTGTAACATTGCCTCAAAATGCCCAGATTCATGAGTTGGACCAGAGAGTACACCTGAAACTGCCCTTGGGACATGCCTGGATAGGTACAGTGAACTGTTTTACTGATTGGCTGTTAAGGTCGAATAGAGAGCTTTGTCCTTCTCTACATTTTAGGGGGTCTAATGCTAAGTTTTATTAGTGCTTGTTATAAGTTTTGAGCAAGTGCCAGGATGAGAAGTGAATGATTTGAGTGCTTAAGTTGAAGGTTGTCTAATTCCAAGGGAAAAATTGAAGAGTAGACTTTGTGGAGCCAAGAATAGTTATACCCTAACTAACCGGCGCTGCCCTGCTTGCAAAACTGCCCAAATGTGGGTTTTATAGCAGGGAAGTGAAAGAGATAGAAATTAGCCCAAAATGGCCAATAAACTACTAATTTCTGGGCTAAAACCACTCCTCCAGGGACAGACAGGCTGCTCAAAGCTCCCTCTCTCACAGTGAACAGAGAAACTTCTTTCTATCCAAGTATGGTATGGACAAACACAGAAACTTGTACCTCAGCCCTGAATTCAGCACTAACCTGAAAACTGGACTATACTAGTTTAGAAAGGCAGTAAACCAAGTATAGTTTTTTGGGTTTTTTTTCAGAAAATAAAGCAGATACAATCAAAGAAACACTTTAAATGCACAGAAATGGCTATCACACTTGAGTGTGTAGCCTACAACAGTTAAACAGGTAATTTAAACACAAAAATGACTGTTAAAGTGCAGGCAGTAAAATAAGTACAATATGTAGCTGAAATCTTGGTGGCTTTGAAACTGCCCGCCCCTCTTGTAAATTTGTGTTTGGATACTCCTTCTGGGCCCATCTCAGTTGCTCACTCAACTGAGTACAGTGAGATCATATTCTGATTTCAGGCACTCCTACTGTGTACAAAGAGAGCATCTGTGAAAGAAAAAACAATTAAGCTTGTTTCCTGCCTTTCCTGTAAGTGGTGTAGACTGTTTGTAGGCTTCTGAGCCCCCAAGCCTTTCTGTGTTGGAGGGAAGCCTTCTAGCTTAATTTTGTTTCCTAGAACTAGCCAGTTTTCTAGTTTCAGCACTCAAATCTGTTTCTTTGAACTCAGCACTTGTAAGCACTAAATAAGCTGCAAATTACTACAGCACTCAACTTTCCTCACTTGTCTAGAGGAAAGCAGTTTTTAGTACTTAATAAATAAGCACCTATCCAGGCATGTCTAAGGGTCAGCTCTCTGTGATTTCTCCTGTCTACCTGATGAATCTGGGCATCTTGGGGCAATACAGCCATTTCCTCATGTACACAGACAACTCTCTCTTCCTACCACCCAACACTACAACCTGAGAGATGCACTTATATAGCCAAATTGGAAGCAAAGCTCTCTTCACCCAAGACTGGACTAGACAGTAAAGAGGAGAAGGTAAACACTTGCACCACACCACACTCATCCCATAGTCCCTCAAAATCTACACCACCAAAACACACATATAGAAACACAAAACACACACCTACATTCATGGAGGCTCTCAATAAAAACCTGCCCAAGCATCAGGGACCTCCAAAGCAGAAACGCAAGCAAACTCCACCCTCCAACACAACCCAAATGACATATAGCCCACAAACTCAGTGTGCCACTCAACCACAGCCCATAAGGCATAGCAACGTACCCAAAACTCTAGTCATAGGTGACTCTATAGTCAGGCACACTGATGTTCCACTCACCAGGCTAAACAAGGAGAAAGTTGCTGTCAGCTGCCTGTCAGGTGCCAGGATCCACTACATAATGCATGCACTCAGGTCACTCCACAACAAGTACAAATATGACACTGTCATTGTCCATGTTGGTGTGAATGACCTGAGATGTACCTCCCTGGACTACATGAAAAGAGACATGAAGGAGCTCTCCGATCTTGTAGCCCAGGCAGGTATGATCCTAGCCCTGAGTACAATCCTGCCATCACCCAGAATGATACCACAGTACAAGGATAAAATCATTGACTTCAACAATTGGCTAAGCTTCTGGTGTCATTCTAAGGGGATCCAGTATTTGTCTGCCTGGGACAACATGATCGATAGACCACGATGCTTTGCTAGAGATGGCCTGCACCTGTCACTCTTGGGATTCTGGATACTGGCTAAGGCTCTTGCCACCCCTATAGTGCCTTTTTAGGCAAGGTTCAAATGACAAATTCACAACCATAACAAGTACAAGCAAGCAAAATCTGAAGGTAATGCTACTTAATGCTAGAAGTCTAAGCCTCAAAATGCACACACTCGAGGCATGCCTTAAAATGGAGAACATCGACATCTGTGCAGACAGAGACCTGGTTCAAAGCTCCAGAGAGCACCCCTGCATTACCAGGCTATAATTCATACCACAGCTTTCGGCCACCTAACCCGGAACGAAGCACTAAAGGTGGAGGAGTGTCCATATTCATTAAAGATATCCACACCTCCTGGCTAGTTGCACAGCATAATGCATCCGAGATTATCCAAGTGCAACTAACTCTGGGCAAGACCGCAATCCAAATTGTAGCTTCCTACAGACCCCCCACCATGTCCCAGGATTCCCACTCCTCATTTCTTGATACACTGGAACATATTAGGGTACAACCCAACACCCTAATAATGCACAATTTCAACTACCCCACCATTAACTGGGAAAACTACTCATGTACCAACTCTTTTGCTCAACGTTTTCTGGAATTCATAAATTCCAACACCTTAGATCAACTTATTCACACCCCCTCCAGGGGCAGCAATATCCTAAACCTGGTCATTACCAACATGGGCAACCATGTTCCACACCAGAGGTCAATTCCTCGTTGGTCAGATCCCACCACAAGCTAATCACCCTAAACATCCACATCCTACCTCCACCCCTAATTAGGGACGCCACCATAAAAAACTTCTCCAAAGCCAACTTCACACTTCTTAAGACAGAAGTGGCAAACTTCATGACACCCATGCAGATGGACAATAGAGGTACGACTGCTGAATCCTACACAAATGCACTTTATAAGCACTTACACGAGTGCATGGATCATGCTATCCCTAATAGAACTAAGATGCTATCCTCCAAAAAAAGGAAGCCAATCTGGTGGTCCTCTGCCATAAACAAAGTCTACAACAGAAGAAAGAAACTATTGCAAAAATGAGTAAAATCCCATGACTGGAGGAACTCCCTGGTCAACCTCAGTAAGAAGCTGAGATCCCTCATAAAATCCTCCAAAGCTAGTTATGAAAACAAAATTGCCACTGACTCTAAAGACAACCACAAAGCATTCTATAGCTATGTCAAGAATCTCAATGGCAACACTCAGATCTGTTCTGAGTTACAACACAATGGCACTAAATATACAGAACCAACTAATATTGCCAATATCCTGGCAGATAGGTTCATTGCTAACTTTACCCCATCTCACCTCCTAGAGGGCCCATCTCTATCCCGGAAGAATGCAAAGTTTGTGTAATCATGGCTGCACAGGTAAAAAACACACTCTCCAAAGCCAAGAAGACAGCATCCATGGGACCTGACAATATCCCAGGCTGTGTTTTACATGAACTCCAGAATGAACTGGCACCCTACCAAAGTACCATGTTCAATCATAGCCTCACCTCAGGCTTTGTGCCCACTGAATGGTGAACCACAATGGTTATCCCACTCCACAAAGGGGGAGCTACGATGGACCCTGGGAACTACCGCCCCATTAGCCTGATGAGCCTGGTCTGCAAGGCCATGGAATGTATCATCATGGAACTCATAAACAAAGACATTGGCAAACTCCAAACTCTGGACCCTACCCAGTTCAGATTTGTAAAAGGCAGATCTTGTCTCCTAAACCTGATTGACTTCTTTGAAGCGGTCACCAAAGCCATAGATGAGGGTAAGGTGGTTCACACAGCCTATCTAGATCTCGCCAAGGCTTTCAATACCATCCCCCACTCTGGAATTATAGATAATCTCATTAAACTAGGTATAAATCCCTATGTCACAAGATGAGTTGCCAATTGGCTCATGGACAGAATCCACACTTTGAAAGTAGCAGACTCCAAATCCGACTTCAGACCAGTGACAAGTGGAGTACCACAGGGTTCAGTCCTGGGTCCTGTCCTGTTTGTTATCTACTTTTCTGAAGTACAGGCTAATACAGAAGGTCTTTGGCTAACAAAGTTTGCAGATGACTGCAAACTAGAAGCCATAATCAAATCTCCTAACGATGTGGACATACTACAAAAGGGCTTCACTGAGACAGATGCCTGGTGTCAAAGCCATGGCCTGAAGCTCAATTCCAAAAAGTGTATTGTCATTCCCTTTGGTAAAAACTTTGTACCCATGAACTACCACATAGCTGGTAGCCTACTTAATGCCGAAAATGTGATAAGAGACCTTGGGACACAGGTGGACAGTAGTCTCTCCTTTGATAATCACATCGCCACAGTGGTCAGGAAATCCTTCTATGTGGCTCACCTCATCACAAAAGGTTTCTCATCCAGAAAAAAAGAGGTCATTGTTCCCCTCAACTCATTACTCATTAGACCCATTATAGAGTACAATGCCCCTTTTGGTATGTACCTCACAAGAAATCTACAACAACTGGAAAGGCCACAGGAATATCTCACAAAGAGGATTACTGGCCTCAAACAGATGCCCTAAGCAGACCGTCTCAAAGATCTCCAGCTTTACTCTGTCGCATATCACCTACTCAGAGGTGATCTCTGCCTAACATACAAGCTATGTCAAACCCAGAGCTGTTGGACATGCTCCACTTAAAGGAATCGCAATCCCTCTGAGCTACATGCTCTAGGGACCTAAACCTTGTCACCACAATAAACAGAACATGCTGGAGGGATAGACTCCTGTCCCAGAGACTTCCCATACTCTGGAACAGACTACCTATCTATGTCAAACAGAGCTCCTCATTAGCACTCTTCAAGAAAAATCTTGATGATTGGATGGGAAATAGGAAATTCACCCCAGGGATCACTTCTGTGGCTCTGCTAGACAGGGGCACAGGAAAATAATTTCCTTGGGTGGTGAAAGCCATGGTACATTTTTGGCTAGGATTATATAGGCCCTAGGGCCAATAGCCTAGTACTTACCCATGAACCTATGAAACAAGCTTTTTAAATCACAGAAACTCTTGAAAATTGGCATTTTAGGCGGAATTAGCTAAAGGCAGCAAGAAAATACAGAAATATTATACTTAATCACTCCAAAGTCTCTCTTTTGTCTCTCTGCTGCTGTAGAACTCTGCAGGGCACCAGACAGGAGCTTGCTGAGCTGTATACTAGGGCAAAAACCTCACAAATGTGGGTTTTATAGCAGGGAAATGAAAGAGATAGAAATTAGCCCAAAATTGCCAATAAACTACTAATTTCTGGGCTGAAACCACTCCTCCAGGGACAGATAGGCTGCTCAAAGCTCCCTATCTCACAGTAAACAGAGAAACTTCCTTTTATCCAAGTAAGGTATGGGCAAACACAGAAACTTGTAACACAGCTCTGAATTTAGCACTAACCTGAAAACTGGACCATACTAGCTTAGAATGGCGGGAAAACAAGTATTTATTTATTTATTTTTTTCAGAAAAATCAGATACAATCAAAAAACACTTTACATGCACAGAAATGGCTATCAAACTTGAGTGTGTACTACAACAGTTAAACAGGTAATTTAAACATAAAAAGAACTTTTGTTAAAGTGCAGGTAGTAAAATAAGTACAATATGTAGCTGAAACAAGCTTTTTAAATCACAGAAACTCTTGAAAACTGGTGGTTTAGGCAGAATTAGCTAAAAGCAGCAAGAAAATGCAGAAAAATGATACTTAATCACTCCAAAGTCTCTCTTTTGTCTCTCTGCTGCTGTAGAACTCTGCAGGGCACCAGGCAGGAGCTTGCTGAGTTGTATACTAGTGCAAAAACCTCGCAAATGTGGGTTTTATAGCAGGGAAATGAAATAGATAGAAATTAGCCCAAAATGCCCAATAAACTACTAATTTCTGGGCTGAAACCACTCCTCCAGGGACAGATAGGCTTCTCAAAGCTCCCTCTCTCACAGTGAACAAAGAAACTTCCTTCTGTCCAAGTAAGGTATGGGCAAACACAGAAACTTTAACACAGCCCTGAATTCAGCACTAACCTGAAAACTGGACTATACTAGCTTAGAAAGGTGGCAAAACAAGTATATATTTTTTTTTGTTTTGTGTTTTTTTTTCAGAAAATTTAACAGATACACTAAAAAAAGCACTTTAAATGCACAGAAATGGCTATCACACTTTATATATATATATATATATATATATATATATATATATATATATATATATATAATACGTATATAATAAATAAACTGAAAATCTCCTAACTGACCTGTGGTAAGTGGAAAGCCAACTGGCTTAGGGACAGGACTTACACAGTAAGGAGAGGGAGGTGCATACTCTGAGATCATGAAGGGGACCAGTGCTGGTCTTCAGTGATATGTGCTGGGGCCACTGTTATTTAGCATCTACTTGCCAGATTTCTATTTATCAAATCAGGATCTTTGGTTAATAATGTTTGTGGTTGATCATAAGCTTGGATTCATTGTCAATTCTAACCATGACAAACAAGCACTCAAACGAGATATTTTTTTTGTCAATACCTGGTGTACAAAAATGAGTTCAAACCTTATGCCAAAAAGTGAAACATTTAAGCATTTGGTAAGCATCCTTTAACTACAGTTTATATCATAGATAACATACCACTTCAAAATAAAAAGGTAGTGATAGTCCTAGGAACATGGCTGGATAGTTCTTTCATGTTTGACCACCACATTGCAATGGTGGCTAAGAAATAATTTTACTTTGCACAACTCATAGCAAAAAGTACTTCTTTCACATCAAAAGGAGTCCTCACCTCCTTGAAATCTTCTTTGATTAGAACCATCAAGTGCAATATCCCTTTTGGATGTACCTTACTAAGCATACTAAGCAAATGGAAAGACTCTCAAGATTTGCAACCAAAAAGGTCATGAACTTAAAATAACTCTGCTAAAGAAATTATGAAGGGTTTATCTCTGTACTTAGTATCTTACATACTCCTTAGAGTCAATCTGTGCCTTGTTTAGAGAACTATAAGGGATCCAGTAGTCTAAGAACTCATATGCATCCATAAATGAAACCATGTACCCAACAGTAGATCCAGAAATCTAAATCTTCTCCATCAAATAGATAAGAAAAGATGGTATGATACATTTATCATACTGTGCATAGCCCTTCTCTACTACAAACTTCCTCTACAAGTTAAACAATATGACACAATGTCTGCCTTTAAACAGGCACAAGACAATAGATGGGTATTCAGGCACAAGACAATAGATGGGTATTCATAAATTCACTCCTGGCTCTTGATGAAAAGGGAGAAAAGACTTAAGAATGGGTATTGGTAGGACAGAAATGGCCTCATGGCTCTTCTGCCTTGTAATGCTCATAATCCTCTAATTCTATGAAATGATTTTAAGTTGCAGGTGAGATTGGTAGGATAATCAGAGCATGAGGTTGACCAGTGGAGGCCTTTAGGAATCTATTCTGGGACCTCTGCTATTAGGTATCTATTTCTCTGGTCTCCATTTTTCAACAGGGATCTCTGGTTAAGTTCACACATGATTATAAAATGGGAGTCGCCTCCAAATCCTCCTCTGATGTTTTGGTACTCCAGCAGGAGTTTACACTTGTCAATAACTGGTGTACACAAATGGGCTCAAAATCAATGCCCATCAATGCAACATTCTAACATTTGGTAGGAACCCTTTGCTTAAATTTATAGTGTAGATTGCACACCACTTCAAAATTAAAATGTAGTGAGAGACCTAGGTAATTGGGTGGATAGTTCCCTTATGGATCTGTATTCATAAATTCACCCCTGCATGACTGGCCTGGTCTTCCTTGAAAAGGCAAGGAAGGCTTATGGGTGGGTAAGTGCAAGGCATATATGGCCTCACTGTTCTTTTGCCTCATAACTCCTATGACGTATGATTCTATGAAATGATTTTAAGTTGCAGGTGAGGTTTGGAGCATAATCAGTTTTCAGACAGCACTGACAGTTTAGTGGACTAGGCATTCAATTAGCAGATGAATGTAGTGATGGTAATGGTGCAGATGTTAAATCACACTGTGCTAGTGAAATGACAGCTGAGTTACAGGGCAAATATTGTAATTCATTGCTCAGTCTGTAGTCCACCCTTCAGCTGTGCTCACCAGCTTTGTACAGCAACTAAGCTATAGGCAAAGCTTTGATGGAACCTTTGCTCCCATCCTCAGTTATTCTCACCACCTTTGGATACTGACTGAGCAAATGACCTAAGGGACAGAAGTGGTGGAAGTAAGGTTCCTTCATAAGACTGCTGGGTGCCATCTCCATGAATGAGTGATCAATCTAGAATGATCTCAATGTAGAACTCTGCTCATCTGGGTTGATACAAGACTGTTAAGGTGGTTTTGGCATCTATTAAGTATGCCTCTAAGTGGGCGTCTTATGAGTAGTATGATGCAAAGATGGATGGATTGATAATGAATATGTTAGAATATCATTACAATTGTTAAATCATATACCACACTAAAAGCATTGCTAGCAGTTGCTAGCCAGACTCTAGTAAGATAATATGAAATTAGAGTTTAAGTCTCTAACTTGAAAGAGTAAAGCACATGCCTATTATCTTCAAAAATAAAGTGAAGCATCAGTATCATATGCATCAAAAATTATAAGAATCTGTGGGCATTATAGCCCTGAGATGAAGTCCTCCAGCATAACTCTTCATTGTGAGCTAAGCACAGAATAGGATCAAATGTAGAATATACATATACTGTATTAGAGCACTGCCATGTTAATTATCTCTGCTATATCAGTCAGCTCTCATGGCATACATAATCAACAGACAGATAGAATTTTCTTCTGTAATTTGCAAACATCTCATCATTGCAACAGAAGAGTGTTGTAACTTCAGGGATAATAATAGTTAATAATATGTTCTTCTATATGTTTCCATATGTAGTGTGAATATTATGAAACATATTTAATTTAGTTCAACGTACTGCCTTTAATAATTTATTTCTGTTTTATAAAAGATAAAATATTCTTAAAATACTTGCCAGAAGGAGAAAACTGAATATTTTTGTGTCTTCAAGTGAAATATAATCTCAACGCAATAAGTCTCACCTGAATTTAAGGTATGGTTAGATTCGATACAGCAATGAAAATAATGTTATTTACTCATTTTTTTACTGACTTAAGGGAATCTCTCTTCCTTGTGGAACCTCCCCATTGTAATGCTCAGGTAGGGGTGCCTCCTTGTGAAGACGTCCCCATTGTGATGCTCAGGTAGGGGTGCCTCCTTGAGGAGACCTCCCCACTGAGATGCTCTCTCTTCCTTGTGGAACCTCCCCATTGTAATGCTCAGGTAGGGGTGCCTCCTTGTGGAGACCTCCCCAATGTGATGCTCAGGTAAGGGTGCCTCTAATAAAGTGGCTTGAATGACAAAGGTTTTAAGTAATGGAACTCCATCTATTAAAATGTGACAATTTAGGTGCTGGTATTACCTGTTTTACTGAGCCTGTGAGTAATCACCAAGTATGTTTCATTAGTCCTCGTTGGGAGTTGGCATATTGGTTAAAGTGTTTACCTCAGTGGTGAAAGGTGCAGGGTTTGATTCTCACTAAGGGAAATCAGGTAGGCTTAAAATGGTCCACAATAGTAGCTAGCCTAGTGTTTACCTTTGTAATTGTATTGCTTACCCTCCTGCACATCTACTGATATCCAAGTTCTTTGAGTTATACAAGGCTCTCTAATTTTGTCATTGTAGTTTTTCCTTTCTGTGGGCAATACAGGGTCACATACCAGTCCTTCTTCAATTTTTTGCGTCAGTATTCTTAACAATCTAGCTACACATGCAATCCAATTTTAAGTCATCTTATTCACTATTCCCACCCACTCCCAAAATCTGCTTCATTTTTCTGTACTTAAGTTGCACCTCTCCAGTAATTCCTTTCATTACCCACTACTTCATTGTTGCATATACAACTGCAATTGGCATTTCCTGAGCCATAAGACAGGATGAGAAAGGGTACCCAGTGCCACATGAAAGACATAATGAATGGATGGTTAGATGTGATTAAAGTCATAATTCCTAGTGCTACTTTGTTTACTATTTTTGTTGTGTGAGAAGTACTACTTGTCCATTT
This sequence comes from Protopterus annectens, assembly GCF_019279795.1. NCBI lineage: Eukaryota > Metazoa > Chordata > Ceratodontiformes > Protopteridae > Protopterus > Protopterus annectens. Next base: position 800,652,006 of record NC_056736.1, read on the forward strand.
GGAATCTGTTCACTGGAAAACTTGTCTCATGTACACTGCTAGAGGGCATTGTTGACAACTGGATTATCATCCTGTCTGGTAGATAGTTTAATGAGTATCACTGACTGCCATTCTTTTTCATTCACAGACTTGTTGCCATCTTCACTGGGACTGGGGGATGCTTTATTGCCATTCATGTGCAAGTGATGACACCAATCACTTGAAAAACATGTTCTGTTGCTAAATATTACTCCGCAGATGCCCTTTGGAAACTTAACATGATTTCATCCTCACTGCATTTAGCATCCACAAAATTATATAGGAATATAGGGCTGCAGTCAAAGTCCAAAAGGTTCCTGTGGTGTCATTCATATGGCAAAGGAATGTTCTAGATGCAAGAACTCATAGTAACAAGCATTTCTTTCATTGTAATGGAATTGTGCTGCCTCAGGGGGTGCAGAGCTATGTGAGGAACAAAAGTGTCAAAATCACAACCAGTACCAGCTTCCTGTGTGGATAATGTCTAGTAATACCTACATGCTCAGAGAGCTGGTGTACCTGGAGTTGCTGGTGCCATTTAGTAGCACCCCTCCTTGCTGATGAATCGGCAACATCTGATAATAGCTACCATCAGCTTCTCTGATATAACAGCTGCTGTGAAAATGCAATTTTTACTGCCTTTCTCAGCTGTGCTCCAGCAGAAATACATGGAGTAGCCACCATCATTTCTACTTTTTAATTCCTTATCTTTTCTTTTTACATTTAATGGATTGTGTGCAAGGTACTAAATGTTTATGACTGCCCACTTTTCAGTGTGCACATAGTTTCTGCAGACCATTTTTGAATCTCCTCTGTTTGCAAATTTGCACAAATTCAGAGGAGCTCCTTACCCTAAGTGCAAAGCGAATGCATTCATTTAGCTCTACAGAAAGAGCATATGCATGTTTTGGTCTTTTTAGGCTGGTCTGTATTTATTTTATTTAGTTCAGTTACATTTGTTTAATGGGTGGAGAACTAATCAACCATGTTCAATCTAAACAGCACTTACCAGTTATTCTGTAAATGACATTTTTATTTCTTCGGCAACACATTTAACACTCTAGACCATCAATATGAATGATAGTTAGGGGTATAGCTGTCATTGTTCCATGATGGATTAGGCTGGGAGCTGACACTGTTCATTTGCTTGGTGAATTGTAAAGACCTGGATTATTCTCTAATGATTTAGGCAGGTCTTCAGATCCATCACCCGGATTAGGGGAGGAATATCACATAATTCCATATATTTTCAGTGCTATTCAGCAAGATGAACATATCCATGAACTGATTACTACTGAGATAACCAAGTTAGTTTTAATTCTCACTGCATCTGAAAACAACAACTAATGTGAAGCAAATCCTGCACTCTATATATATATATATATATATATATATATATATATATATATATATATATATATATATATATATACACACACATATATTCTGTGTTCAATTCTCCCTCAGATCTGCAAATCCAGCATTGTTCAAAGGTGTGGTCTGTGTTGAAAAGTCTGAAAGGAAGTAACTTTGATACAAAAGGAGATGATAAATGAATGACAAAACAGCCAACTTTTCTAATTTTAGATTAATGAAATGCCATCTGTTGACACATCAGTGAAAAACTGGTTTTATTCACAATAGCTTATTTTCAGTTGCTTTCTTTCATCATAACGTGAAAAGAATAGACATTGTTTGTCATTATCCACACAGTTAAATGTTTTGAATACACCGCACCAAACTCATTTTCTGACATTGTTACCAGCATGCAAAGACAAGCAGACTTAATACCCTGCTTAACAGACACATTAAGTGCTTTTCACAGTCATTAGGTATAATCTGCTGCTGTGGAATATTTATTTATAAATAAGTTTAAGCATGATTAGACATTGCACCTTGCAATCATTACCAATGTACAGGTCTTTAAGCAAAGTATTAAATAATATTCCTTAACACGTGACTGTATTACTTTGAGTGTTTTTTTAATGATTGCTGCTAAACGGCTTTTTATTAATGTATTTCACTGTAGTACTCTGTGTGCTACATTTCATTAAAGCAGACACTCATTAAAGGATCCCAATGATTTTGTATAAAAATAACACATTTTATCTTGTTTATGGTTATGGCTGCTTTATTTACCTATCTTATGGGTATGCAAAGAGAAATCGGTTATCATTCCTTGTTATAATAGCAAAGGTGCTGTGAATTCTGTTGCATTGTAATATACAAATGCGCAGCTCATTTTAAATCAATTTATATTATTTAGTTTTAGTTTATAATTTCAGTAAGTTGTTATTCCTTGTATTTCTTTAGCTCTGTGCTGCACTTAGCCCTTTAGATGTCTGCACTTGTCAGGCTGTGCAGACGAAAACCTTGTTATTTTAAACATATTGCAGTACTGATATTAGCTCAGATCCAGTAATACATGCAGCATGTTCTGCTAAGGAACTTAAAATCAGGCATGATGTTGTATGATATGAACAGAATATCTCTTCTGCTACTTAAACAACTGTACCACATAAAGGGGAAATGTTTTGTCCCTTTGTTTTAGTTTTGTAGTTATTTATTAGCTTACTGACCAGACCAAGTAAGCGCATTTACCTTTCTAGGTGTGTCCATTTTTCAGGTTGGATAATAAAGTGGTGATGCAAATAAAAAGTAACCACAATATATTAGCATCCTTAAATTTTCTGTATATTTAACAACTCATTTCCCATAATCCAAAAACCAAATGCATAAGGAATCTAGCCTCTGACAAAGATGTAGTGACAGTATTAGCAAGAACACACTAAATGTTAATAATGGAGTAGTGCAAACACACTATGCATTCAAACATTGAAGGAGTGAGGGGGTAATTCCTTCCCATTGCTGGAAATTTAGGGAATGCATCTATACTCACAGCAACAGTGCAGCTTAATTTCCCTGTGTACACAGAGGAAGGTCTTTTAACAAGATAAACATTTAAGCAGCTAAAGCCAGCTTCCATTATTACGGGAGTCACTAACATTGCAAGAATGCCCTGTAGTAGACAGGATAGACTTAGCATTTGAGTGATATATAAGACAATTGTCAATGTCACATATTTAATGCATTGTTGCAGCTATAAAATGTGAAGGAGAATCATGCATGGATAGGATGCACTATGTGAAATGCACACTAGTATGACAATCTGGGCAGCATATAAAGGATTCCTCTTCTATTGTTTCACAGAAGACCAAAATAGTCAACACATTTCCTCCGCTCTGCCTGCTGCAGCCAAGATGTTGCCAGGATCCCATTCTTATATGATGGTGATTCCAGCCCTTTACAGGTCACAGCTGGGGATGGAGGAATTAATTAATTAAATGGGGTGCATACTGGTAGTTGGATGTGTTGCTAGCTGTGATGAGGGCAGATATTAATTTCAAAAGATATGAACTGATACAAATTCAAGCACAAAAAATGTAAATCAGTTCATGCTAATCAGTTCTATCAAAAGGTTGTACTGGAGCACAAGTACAGAGCTATACACACAGGCCAAGGAATGTCTGCCAAATGAGTGATTAGAAATTCAATTAACAAGCAAAATCCTTCTGACTTCATAGAAGTTTCCTTTCAATGTAAAATGAAGTAATGACTACATTACATTTTCCCTATTCCGTTACTTCAAGTAGTCCATTGTTTTCCAAACTGATGCAGTGACAAGGAGGTGCCTCTCAAATTTTTAGAGCAAGAATAACAAATTCAAGTACAAAAAGCCTAACACAATGGGTGGACAAAGACCCAAAATAGTGAAGAGTTTTAAATATTACTCTTATAAGCTTAGAAAAAGTGCTAGAATAACAGGATTTAACAGGATTTGTGTTACCATACATTTTCTAAAGGGTATAAAATCTGAAATTCAAATGTATGTTATTATTTACTGACATCAATCCTCAGTGATTTGCCAGAAAACCAAAAAGTTTATGTGGAACAGAACAACAATTTCAGGCAAAACTCTGGACATTCTGTATGGACAGCTGAGAGGTATGAGGGCAATTCCTCCATTATTATTAAACTGATACAATATTATTAGACCATTAAACATCTCTCTCTCTCTGTCTCTGGTTTTCACAGTGACTTGTTCTCCATACATCACATTAACTGAAATAATCAACACACGCACATACTCACTATGAATAAACCAAATACATTGTTTGTTTTCACTTTCTATGCAGTCAGTCTAATGCAGTACCGATGTGTCTTTAGCAGTGTTGGTGCTGCAATAGGTAGCACACTTGCCTTTAGTGAAGAAGGCTGTGGGTTACTGCAATACTGCAATGCAGTATAAGAAGGGTGTGCTGTCCCTTGGATGAGATGTTTCCTTAACCTCAAAGACCTCCAAAAAAAAACATAGGCATGAAGCACACTCAGCATATTAAACTTACTTGCTCAGACAGCTCAAGGAGTCTAGCAGTCACAGACATTGAGTCTGTAAGACAGGCATCAACCCACCCAAACATTCTTGTTATGGGTGATTCCATTGTAAGACATATAGATGTGCTTCTTACCAAGCTGAGCAAGGAAAGATTGATGGTTAGTTGCCTGTTTTGTGCCAGGATGCATCCGATCATGCATGCACTCAAGTCCTTGAACAAGGAGTACCAATATCACTCTGTCATAGTTCATGCCAATGTCAATGACTTGAGGTGTAACTCCCTGGACTATATGAAGAGAGACATCATGGAGCTCTCAGACTGTGTCCAAGGTAAGTATGAGCCTAGTATTGAGCAGCCTTCTGCCTTCACCAAGGATGATGTTGCAATATGAACAAAATATAATTGACTTAGTTTCTGGTGTCATTTGAAGGGGGTCCATTATGTGCTGACCTGGGAGGATATGATTGACAAACCATGCTGTTTTACCAGGGATGGCTGGCATCTGAACTGACTAGAGTTTTGATTATTGGCAAGGACATTGTCTACCACCATAGCACCATAGCAACTTTTTTAGGCAATGCCATCTTGAAAAACCTACCAGTATAATCAAATAAGCAAAGGATGATTTGAAGGTGTTACTGATCAAAGCTAGGAGTCTAAACAAGAACATCCACTCCATACAAGCTCTTCTCACCCTGGATGATACTGATGTCTGTGTAGTGAATGAGACAGTGTTTAAAACAATGGAGAGCACTCTGGCTGTGCAGGACTACAATGCCTTCCACAAGCTTAGACTAGCTACTGCACAGGACAAGTAAAAAAGGTGAAGGTGTCTTAGTCTGCATCCAGAAGAGGTTCACATCAAGGCTGGTAAAGAAGCATGTTTCACTAGAGCTTCTCCATGTCCAAATAATCATTAGAAAGGTCCCATACTATATATTAGCTCACTATAGGATTCCCTCTATGACAAAAGAAAGCCACAACACCTGTCCACAGGAACTAGAATCATGCAGTATTACACCCAATATCATTTTCCTATGTGATCTAAACTATCCAGTTATAGACTGGGAAACCTACACCACCACTAGTGCACAAGCACAGAGATTACTGGACTTTGTCAATACAAATGCCCTGGAACAATTAGTCAGACTACCTACTAGGGGAATAACATCTTGGATCTTGTCCTTACTAATTTGGAGCATCTTGCTCCATCCCTTGTGTATATTCTTCACGCGTTAGTTCTGATCATAAAGCTGTCTCCTCTGAAATAAAATTGAAACCGCAGAACCCTTCCAACCTATGTATCTTTAAAATTTCTCTAAGACAAACTACCTAATCCTATGTCACACATTGACAAGTTTCAAATCACCCCAAACCCAGTTAACTCCACTGAATATGCAGAAATGTACATGACCACACTATAGCAGAATATAGACAGTTGCATAGATGCAGCTGTACCACATAGGAACAAGTGCAGGACAAACCCCAGAAACAAGCCCACATGGTAGAACCATAATATCAACAAACTGTATAATAAAAAAATAGTTTTTACTCAAAGTACGAACAGTAATTCTCAGAAGGTTACAGCCCTAGTGCCAGTGAACTAAACAAACAACGCAGGATCTCAATAAAACCCACCAAAACAAAGTTTGAGGCTAAAATAGCTACCTATGCTAAAGACAATCACAAAGCACTTTTAGTTATGTTCATAACCTCAAAAGCACAATGTAACAATCTGCTGTGTTGATTGTGAATGATGTTACCTACACAGAGGCTGAAGATATAGTAAACAGGGTCTACTTCACGTTGTCGTAAGCTGACAATATCGAGTCTGATATTGTCAGCACGACAATATCGAAAGTGAAGAATATCATGCAAGTAAATGGAAATCTCCGTAAGGGGAGACTTCCATTTACCTCAATGTAGTGTGGTCTCGGAGTTGGTATATTTAAGTAGGGGGGTGTGGAGGAGTGCTGGGGGGCTTGCCCTCCTCTGCCTACTCCATTTAGTTTTTTTTTTAATTTTTTTTTTATGTTATTCAATGTTTTACTTAATTGATCAATAAAGTTCGACCTTTATTGATTCGATTAAGTAAACTTTCGATAACGTGATATAGATGCAGTAAACATACTAGCTGAAAAATGTAGCTGTAACTGTACACCTCTCTCCTGTCCCTCCATCTATCCCTCAAGATATAAAGAAACTGGCATGCCCCCAGCTTTCGCACAAGACTGAGTTCTAAAAATGCTATCAAAAGTTAAAAATACTGCATTAGTAGGTCCTTGACATTATCCCTGGATGCATCTTAAATAGCATGAAACACAGTTTAGCCATACCCTAACAAACTATTCAGTCTCAATCTCCGTACAGGTTTTGTACCAAGTGAATGGAGAACAGCTACAATCATTTCCCTTCATAAGGAAAGACCTTCCACAGATCCAGGCAATTACAGATCCGTAACTCTGACCAGCCTCTTATGCAAAGCCATGGAAAGACTTATCATGGAATTAATCAATTAAGACATAGGGAAACTCCAAACACTGGACCCGTCTCAGTTTGGAATCATCAAGGGCACGTCATGCTTACTCAACCAGGTGGATTTCTTTGAAAAGGTCAACAAAGCAATTGATGAAGGCAAAATGGTACACACTACATACCTTGTCCTGGCCAAAGCTTTTGACACAATCTCTGCTCAGGCATGGCAGAAAAACTAAATAAACTGGTAACAAACCTCTATGACACCCACTGGATAGCCAACTGCCTTACAGAAAAGGTAAAGATAATAAAAATAGGGAAAGTTAACGCCACCAAGAAACTGTTCACCAGTAGACTCCCTCCTGGTTCTGTGCTGGCACTTCTCATGTTTGACATCTACTTTTCTGAAGGTAAAAGCCAGTATCAAAGGGCTCTGGCTGACTATGTTTGCTGATGACTGCAATCTAGGAGCAGTCAATGAATCCCAAAATAACTTATCCATCCTGCAGGAGGGTTTGCCCGAGATAAATAAATGGTGACAAAATCATGAACTGAAACTAAATGCCAAAAAATGCATGTTTCCTTTGGAAAGTCATCTACCCCAGGAACTACCACCTTGACAATATGGCCCTAAAAGTTGACACAGGTGTTTGGGATTTGGGAACATATGAGCAGAGTGACCTGACCTTTGACCAACATGTGTCTGTTGTTGAAAGAAAGTCATTCTATACTGCATAGCTTATAAACAAAGCAATTGTGTCTGGATCTAGGGATGTCATTGTCCCCTTTTACGCAGCCATCATTAGACTGATCATTGAATGTAATGTCCACTTTGGCATATATCTGTCCAGAGACATGCAATAACTGAAATACTCACAGAGATACCTTACTTAAAGGCTACAAGGCCTAAACAACATGTCCTACATAGACCAACTCAAAGCCCTGTTACTACACTCGGTATCCAACAGACTGCTAAGAGGTAACCTGTGTCTTGCATATAAGGAATCCTCCAGCCCTTTAGTGATGGATTCACTGCACATCAGAAAGTCAAATGACATAAGAAGTGCTCAGTATAGGGATCAAAACCTCTTCTGTAACATCAACAGAATGATTTGGAGGGACAGGCATATCTCACACAGGATAATGCTGCTGTGAAACAGAGTCCCCAGCCACATAAAACAAAGTGCATTCCTGTCCATTTTCAAGTGCAACTTACATCTATGGATTGGAAACAGAACATTTAACCCAGAATTTTCCCCAGTACTGTTAATTTACAGAGGCAGCATCTAAATGCTTTATCCCATGTATGGATACTCACTGATTATCTACGGTGTGATGCCAGTTAAGTCCAATAGGGGTAATATATAATTATTGATGATGGGACGAGTGAGGTCAATCTATGCCAAATCGAATATGCTATTTTGAGCACAAACAGGGAAACTGGCTAGGCCTAAAATGTCTCACAAAGACATCTAGCCTTATACTTACCTATGAACCTATGGTAAACCGAGGTCCCAGCCGCTTGAGTTGGTAGTTGCTCAATTGGATGTAAAAGATCCCACAGCACATATTGGAATGAGCAGGGATCCTTTAATTAACATAACTTAAACAAAACATTATTTACATATTTACAAAATATACGTATTTAAAGGTACACATCTACACATTCCTATATATCATCATCATTATTATTCTTCCATAACTGATGCCCACTCCTTCTTCCACAACCTAGACTGTAAAAGTAGCCGACTCCAAATCCAGCTCCAGACAAGTGACAAGTGGAGTACCTCAGGGTTCAGTCCCAGGACCACTCTTGTTTGGCATCTACTTCTCTAAAGTACAGGCCAACACTAAGGGACTCTGGCTAACAAAGTTTGCAGATGACTGCAAACTGGGAGCCATTATTGAATCCCCAAATGATGTGGATATTCTACAAAAGGGGCTTACAGAAACAGATGCCTGGTGCCAGAGCCATGGCCTCAAGCTTAATGCCAAGAAATGTATAGTTATCCCCTTTGGGAAAAAACATGTACCCATGAATTACTACATAGGTGGCAGTACACTAAACACTGAAAGTGTGATGACAGACTTAGGGACACAAGTGGACAGTGGTCTCACTTTCGACAACCACATCGCCACAACAGTCAGGAAATCTTTCTATGTGGCACACCTCATCACTAAGGGCTTTTCATCCAGAAAAAAAGAGGTCATTGTCCCACTGTACTCATCCCTCATTAGACCCATTATAGAGTATAATGCCCCGTTTGGTATGTACCTCACAAGACATCTGCAACAGCTGGACAGGCCACAGAAATACCTCACTAAAAGAATCACAGGCCTAAAGCAGATGCCATTTGCTGACCGTCTAAAAAAACGCCAGCTATACTCTGTGGCATATCGTCTACTCAGAGGCGATCTCTGCTTAACATACAAGGCCATGTCAAACCCTGAGCTGTTGGACATGCTCCACTTAAAGAAATCCCAATCCCTCAGAGCCACACGCTCCAGGGATCTAAACTTTATCATCACAATGAACAAAACATGCTGGAGGGATAGGTTCCTGACCCAGAGACTCCTCATACTCTGGAATAGACTGCCCATACATGTCAAGCAGAGTGCCTCATTGGCCCTCTTCAAAAGGAACCTTGATGATTGGATGGGAGATAGGAAATTCACCCCGGGGATCATGTCAGTCACCCTGCTAGACAGGGGCTCAGAGAAGTAAATATTGTGGGAAGAAATATCCAGGGAATTGTTATGGCTAGGCTTGCACAGGCCTTAGAGCCGATAGCCTAGTACCAACCTATGCACCTATGAACCTATGAACAACTGTAATCTAATTTTTCACAATATATTGGCCAAAATCCACCAACCTATGCACCTATGAACCTATGAACAACTGTAATCTAATTTTTCACAATATATCGGCCAAAATCCATTTCCTGTAAAACAAAAATTAATTAAATTTCTTGTTCCAAGTAAACCATATTATGTAAAATAAAGTCTTATCTACACTTCTCACATATCCTTTCTTTTTTTGCAATAACCATACATAATATTCATATTTATATTGTTTACATCATTAATAATCTCAAAATAATTTTCATTTCTTCATAATTTTTCCAAAGTTTATCCACTCTTTCATGTTTCAAAGAAAGCATTTTACTACTTTTTTTATACCCCACAAAGTAGACATATTTTTTCAACTTTCTTTTTATGTGGCATGAAGTCCTTTAAGGTAGTTTATTTATTACACTCTTCAGAGGAAATGCAGATGCTCTATAATCTTAATACACTGCCTTTTCCCTCCTTACTTTAATGGGTTTTATAACTTCCTCTGGTAAAACTTTCCATGGATTTACATAATAATATTGTTTCTTCACATTATGACACCCCAATCTTCTATTGTTCTCGATGTCATCAGTTTTCATTTTCCATGTTAGCATTTTTTCTTGATATTTTTTAATTTCTTCATTTATCTAATCTGTATCTCTTTTTTATTCTCATAATCTTCAAAAATATTTTGTACTTATATTAAAACATTTTTACTGTGAATTTCTAATTTTTTTACTTACCCACTTTAATACTCTAAACATGTTTATAGAAGCAGAATAAACAATTTGATTTAATAATCCTAGTCCCCCCTGCATCTTCACTCATATATAACCCACCTCTTTTCATGGGGGTTTAATTTTGAACCCCATAAAAAAGAAAGCTTTTCTTTTTCTTTTCATATTTTTCTGGGATAATATAAACCCCGGGATTCATGAAACTCGGTGCAAGGACGGCGTTAGCCTTGCGCTGACCGTGCGGCATAGAGATGGCATAGCAGCACCACATGCATATTAATGAAGGCACGCTGCCGCAACGGCCATGTGCATAGGAAACATGAGCAAGTGCAGGGGACATGTCTAAGCTCTGCACGGAGGCGTGAACATGTCAGCTGCAGATGTACAACCTAAAATGCTGACTAGTAAAATCTGCCTCTAAAAGTAATCACTCCTGTCAGTGTCAGTGGATACTGAAATGTATGCAAAGCATACAAGACAGTTTTGTGAACACCAAAATAAAAAGTAAACACAAAGGCACGTAGCTGAATATTGAGTCCCTGTCCCTCGAACAAATGACATTTAAAACCCCATGCCCATATTCCATTGTAGTGTCGATAGTTATACCAAGTGGAAGCGAAATGCAGCGTGTTAGCATGCTGCCAATTGCTAAGCGTAGCCCAATGGTTAGGGTTACCACCTGTCCCACATTGTGAGAGACAGTCCCTCTCTGGGCAGTTGTGTCCACACCAAAATCATTATAAATGTTAAATGTCCTGCGATTGTAGGACATAATTATGTTCCATATTTTATGTAATAGTCCCATACAATACTTATTTCCATATGTAAAATACCTAAATGTTACAAGAAACAGAATAAGCAACTAAGTGAAACAGAATAAGCAACTAAACTGCTACAACAATAAGCTTACATTTAGGCATAGAACTAAAGTACTATCCTTTGTACAGACTGTGGGTATGTGTTGGCCTGTAAAATCTGATGTGTGTCCTGAAAATGTCCCATTTTAGTCATATGAAAAGGTGGCAACCCTACCAATGGTCAGAGCATTTGCTAAATATCTGCCCATTCATGGTCCAAGTTGTCCTTGTCAGGATGGCCCAAAGATGAATGGGTATTACCCGGGTCTACCTACCATGTCATAAAAGATAAGTATTTGCGTGCACCTATGTGCGTGAAGTACAGCATGTGGAAGATCAAAAATGCTAGGATAGTCCTCACAACCATATTGGTGGCAGAGATATGTAGTGTACGCAATGTGTCCTGTTGACTGTACCATGGGCCATCAACCAGAGAAGGGATGGATGGTATGTGTGGAATATGGGGGTGAGGGATGATGGGTAATGTAATAATTTGCCAAGGGGAGACTGGGTTGGATGCACAATAGGTGAACTGGAGGTGTACGAGGCAGCAGTGGGTGAATGAGAAAGAAAACCAAAGAACAAACATTCACATCTGCAATACAACCTGACAGGCCATACTGTAGAACACAATCCCACAAACATATGAACATTAAAATGTGCGATACACATGTACAGAAATGTTACTGGCACATACCCACATAATGGTCTGGCCTGAACTGAGCCATCCAACCCCAACACACCTGGATACATAATTGAATGCCCATCATCCCTTCTACAGCACACCGCCCTCCCTTCCTGAACATCCACCAAAACCACTCATACTTGGGCTGCTAGCTTGGCGCAGCCATATCTGCACATAATTACCCCTACTCATATCAAGTAGGCAGTCTCACCGTAGGCAGTCTCAGGATTGCAAACTATTTATCCCTTGCATGTATAACCCTACCTCATTTTCATAAATACAAAAACATTGAGGTTGTCGATCCCAAAATTTTTGGATATCCCTCACGGGATAAGTATCTGTTCTAAAGATTAGAGTTGGTGTCATGACACAATGTCCAGTCCCATAGACATCTGGACACAAGTTGTATGAGCAGTAGTTGTCCACAACCCTGCTCAGCCTCCAGCCAGTCCTGCAGAACCTACGACCCGGGATTAAACACCTGACCATGATGCACGTCTCCCCACATGCATTATTGGGAATATATATCTTTCACATTCACATAGTGGCAGTCGGATATAGGGTGATTAAGGAGCTTTAAAGCATACGTAAGTAGGGTTACCACCTGTCCCACTTTGTGAGGACAGTCCCTTCTTGGGCAGTCGTGTCCTGACCAAAAATGATAAAATGGGAAATGTCCTGATATTGTAGGAAATAATTGTGTCCCATATTTCATGTAACAGTTGCATAAAATAGTTATTTCTGTATGTAAAATACATACATGTTACAAGAAATAGAATAAGCAACTAAACTGCTACAAGAATTAGCTTTCATTTAGGCAAAAATGTAAAGTTCTAACCTTTGTACTGACTGTGGTTATGTGTTGGCCTGTAAAATCTGATGTGTGTCCCGAAAATGCCCCACTTTGGCTATTTGAAAAGGTGGCAACCCTAGACATAAGCGGGTATGCAAGTGTGTGTGCACGGCAGTAAGTGGCGGTGATTCAACGGGATGGGAATTGTAAATAAGCATGTAGGTGTATATGCATATGTATGTAAAGACCGATATATTTATATATATATAGATATATATAGATATGAAGAAAGAATGTGGTCACAATATATCAGTCATATTGAATGTGAAGGGAAACAGCAGTGGAACCCTCCGTAATATTTTCTGCTGTTATATCAGGTTGGACAGAGGTGAGCACACCTCTGCATCCCCAACCACAGGTAGGACACTAAAAGTGGAACTAACTATGTGCCTGTGCTAAGTCTGACTTTCAACTAGGTACAGGGCAGTCCCGGTCCCTAGTCGGACAAGCCTAAACCCGGATGACCACATGAACACCCTGACAATCAAATACATGTATGTGCCTGGACTATAGGCTTTGGAGGTCTGAATATACTTTGAGTGAGTCAACATGCAGCACGGGGCCAGAGCAGTAGGGAATGGCACATGTGTAGTAGTGCAGTTTTCCCAACAGGAAAATGGATGCCTGCTGTGTTAGTGAAGTGTTGAGGCATGTGTTCGGGTAACTATGAACCATTGGTATACATATAAATGAAGCAGAACAACAACAGTGTAGTGGTCAGAGCACTCGACTATCAAGCAGACATTGCTGGTTTGACTGCAGCACACACCATTTATGATGCGGAATCTGTATACGAGTATATCTTGATAATTTTATGCTGTATAACAATATAATCCCAATGAAATGTGAACTGGGGTGACATATCACAGTAAGAATGTACAAGGATATTGCGTGATGTGAATCGGTGGTTAAACAGGAAACCACAGCTGAAAAGTGTTGTACTCACCCTTTGTCCAATAGCCCTTGTTCCGCCCAGCAACACAATATGCCGCGTCGGCCAGGCCCGACGCCAGGACCCTACACATCACAGTCAATGTGATTTACCACTAAGCCACGGCAGTTATACCTAACGTCGATGTTATCACAAACATAGCAGACAGCAGTCATTCAACAGTATGATCAAAGTAATTAAATCATATAGATGTGTATGCATCATGAATACATACACACATATATATATATATATATATATATATATATATATATATATATATATATATATAGGGTAACCACCTGTCCCACTTTGCAAGGGACAGTCGCTCTTTGGGCAGTTGTGTCCTGTATACTTAGAGTCAAATGGCAGATGTCCTGAGATTTAATGACAAAAATATGTCCTATATTTATGTAATAGTCACATAAAACAGTTATTCTGTATCAGAAACACCTAAATGTCATAAGAAACTGAATAAGCAACTAAAATGCTACAAGAATAAGCTGTCAATTAGGCATAAAAGTAAAGTACTCTCCTTTGTACTGACTGTGGGCATGTGTCGGCCTGTAAAATCTGATGTGTGTCCCAAAGATGTCCCACTTTGGCCATCTGAAAAGGTGGCAACCCTACCAATGGTCAGAGCATTCCCTCAATATCTGCCCATTCGCGGTCCAGGTCGTCCCTGTCTGGATGTCCCAAAGATGAATGGGTATTACTCGCGTCTACCTACCATATCATGAAAGATAGGTATTTGTGTGTACCTATGTGTGTGAAGTACAGCATGTGGAAGATCAAATATGTCAGGGTTGTCATCACAACCATATTGGTCCATAGATATGTAGAGTATGCAATGCGTTCTGTTGTCTGTGCCATGGGCCATCAACCAGAGAAGGGTTGGATGGAGTGTGTGGAATATGGGGTTGGGGGTGATGGGTAATGTAATAATTCGCCAAGGGGAGACTGGGTCGGATGCACAATAGGTGAACTGGAGGTATACAAGGGAACAGTGGGTGAATCAGAAAGGAAACCAAAGAACAAACATTCACATTCACAATACAACCTGACAGGTCATACTGCAGAACACAATCCCACAAACATATGAACATTAAAATGTGCAATAGACATGTACAGAAATGTCACCAGCTCACGTACACATAATGGTCTGGCCTGAACTGAGCCATCCAACCCCAACACACCTGGATACATAATTGAATACTCATCATCCCCTCCAAAGCACACCACCCCCCCCTGCTGAACGTCCACCAAAACCACCCATACATGGGCTGCTAGCTTGGCACAGCCATATCTGTGCACAGTGACCCCTACCCACATCTAGTAGGCAGTTGAACCCTAGGCAGTCTCAGGCATGCAAACTAGGTATCCCATGCATGCATAACCCTACCACATTTTTGAATAGCCAGCTGAATGGGGTCCATCATTTACAATTTTTGGACATCCCTCATGGGATAGGTGTCTGTTCTCAAGATCAGACTTTGTGGCATAACACAATGTCCACTCCTGTTGACATCCGGGCACTAGGGCTACCACCTGTCTCACTTTGAGAGGGACAGTCCCTCCTTGGCCAGTTGTTTCCTGCATAAAAACTGGAAAAATGACAAATGTCCTGAGATATTAGGACAAACATATTTCCTATATTTAATGTAATAGTTGCATAAAACAGTTATTCTGTTTCTGAAACACCTAAATGTTATAAGTAACAGAATAAGCAACTAAAGTGCTACAAGAATAAGCATTTATGTAGGCAAAACAGTGAAGTTCTGTCTTATGTACTGGCTGTGGGTATGTTTTGCCTTGCAAACACTGACGTTTGTACAAAACATGTCCCACTGTGGGCATTTGAAAAGGTGGCAACCCTACCGGGCACAACTCAGATTAGCAGTACCTGACCACAACCCTGCTCAGCCTCCAGCTGGTCCTGCAGAACCTATGATCCGGGATTAAACACCTGACCGTGATGCACGTCTCCCCACGTGCATTATCTGGAATAAATACCTATCACATGTTCCCATGAAGCTTCCCCATCTGGCAGTAGGAAATAGGGTGATTATGGCACCTCAAAGCATACGCAGGTATGTGCAACGGTAACTGGTGGTCATTTAACAGTATGGGAAATGTAAAAATGCATGTAGGTGTATATGCATGTGAATGTACAGACAGATAAATATATATATATATATATATATATATATATATATATATATATATATATAAAATGTAACATAACATGTAAAAAAAAAAATATATATATATATATATATATATATATATATATATATATATATATATATATATATATACATAGAAACCAACGACCCAAATATGCGATGGAGGCAGAGGCAAACAAATTACAGCACAATAGATGAAGTCAAAAGTTCCGTAATAAAAACGAAATCAGTGTCCAACTCCAAGCAAAAATTCAATTACTGATAAAACACAGTTGTGCCAATTCCTATGCCAATTTGGTGATGGTGGCCTGGGAGAAAGAGGTCATACCAAACCATACCAGCATTGCCTTCTATAGGCGTTTCGTGGATGACCTCTTTCTCCTATGGCATGGCACTGGTGCCTCATTGGCTCTATTCCTACAAGAACTTAATAACCAGGACGGTTTTCTGAGATTTACCCTACAGTTCTCTAATACCTCCATTGATTATTTGGACACCACTGTATATAGAGCGGGTAACACTTTTCACACTAAGGTATTTAGAAAGCCCTGTCATACCAACTCTTTTCTCTCTAAGGACAGTATGCATGACCCTAGAATATTTAATAATATAGTGAAAGGGCAGGCTCTGCGAGTCTCTCGTCTTTGTTCTGAGAATTTGGATTTTAGTAGAGAGCTAGAAAAACTAGAAACTTCTTTCATCGATAGGGGCTATCTACCTGATGAAGTGAATAATATTTGTAAACAAGTTACACATCTAAGACAATCTAAGGGAAAACCTTATTTTTCAGCTAGAAGCCAAAATAAATTCGTTCCATCAAGGTCAGCACACCATTCCTCATTGATATTACCACTGGGTAGTAACATTCCCAATGTCCAACGGATTATTTTGAACAATTGGAATATTTTAATGATAGATCCAGATGTGCGTGAGATAGTTGGTAACTGTCCACGTTACGTCTATAGTAATAATAGGAACCTGAAACAAATACTGTGTTTTCCTGATTTGTGTCACAATGAGAACAATGTAATGGTACCATGGCAATTTGGCACTAAGAAATGTGATTCCTGTCTTCAATGTCAATTCATTGATACATCTAGATTCTTTCGCAATCCAAATGATGGGAGACTCTGGGAGATCAGAAACAGCTCTGACTGCAACACCAGACACGTTGTGTATGCTGCTTGCTGTCAGATCTGTTTCTGTTTTTACATAGGAAAAACAAACAGGTCTCTTAGAGAAAGAATAAGGGACCATATGTATGCATACTGCAGGAAAGAGACGTACAGTGCCATCTCCAAACATATGTTAATGTTTGGCCAAGAACACAAGTTCTTGTTTCAGGTCTTACATGCCATGAAAGGTAATGTACGAGGTGGTGATCTTGTAAATTTGACAGAAGAAATGGAAATTAAATGGATCCTCCGTCTAGCAGCACACAGGGGTGTTGGTTTAAATGAATGTGTTCCTTTAAAACCAATTTTAAAAGCGAGACCCCTGAAATAGTTTTATAAGTAAGCTTTTTATATGTATTTAATTTTGTGAGTTTATTCGTTGTCTTGTTTATATGGACGTGGAAATGACGTCTTATATAGGGATATGTGTTTTAATTGTAATAATTTTAAACAAGTGGATGTGGAAATGACGTTTTGATACAGGATATGATGTGCTGTATTTAAAAGGTTTTATCCTTTATTCTATTTGTAACGTCTGAGGAAGAGAAACTTGTTTTCTTGAAAGCGCTCACGTCTTCTGTCTCATTAAAACTGTGTTTTATCAGTAATTTAATTTTTGCTTGGAGTTGGACACTGATTTTGTTTTTATTACGGAACTTTTGACTTCATCTATTGTGCTGTAATTTGTTTGCCTCTGCCTCCATCGCATATTTGGGTCGTTGGTTTCCATACAATTGCTTCTTGGTTGGTTTTGTGTTCATATATATATATATATATATATATATATATATAATATATATATATATATATATACATATATATATATATATATATATATATATATATATATATATATATATATATATATATATATATATATATACACGTATATGACGAATGAACGTCGTAACAATAAAGCATAGACAAGGGATGAGAAGGGAATTAACAGCAACTACAGTATCATAGAGTGCTGTCAGCGTATGTCATATCACGCTGGCCAAGACTGCTACACACCACAGGCAGGATATTACCAGTGGGAGTAACATAGTTGAATTGCTCAGTCTACTTTACACACAGACAGAGGATAGTCCCTGCTGGGACTACCCAAAAATTAATAAGATTGTTTAGTCCTTCGACCATTACACAAGCAAGGGCAGGTATGTTCAAAGACTAAATGGTGGGAGAGCCTGGGAATACACAAGGTGGGACAACATATGTGTAGGGCCCCTAACGCTCTGGAGAGAGCAATGTCTGGAAGTGTGTCATGGCTGCGATAACAAGTGCATATTGGAAGTTACGCATGTAAGTTGAACATGGGTGGGGTGGAGGAACTATGGATATGTAATTATGGATCCAGGCATGCCAGGGTTGGATGGCCCGGTTCTAAGTTGACTGCCTCGTGGAGGGCAGTGAGTTCGTAATAGGTATATATGCATACACACATGCAGACATCAATATGTAGAAGTACATTCTCTAACAAATGCATTCCATTTGTAGACATAAATAATAGGAATGTGCACATACAAACATCGACAGTAGATGGAATAATAGGCTGTGCGGAAGAGGGACGGGACGAAACTGCTACAACACAGAGGCATGTACAGTGTCCTAAGAAAGTGCTGTGCTGACGATAATCAAATGTGAGGGCCTCCCCACACATGGAATTATTCCTGTGATCTGCCCGCTACGGCAACGCCAAATACTAAATCGGTCTAATTGTAAAGGAAATACGCTGAACACGTACATAAATAGGCTCCCAATTATATATATATATATATATATATATATATATATATATATATATATATATATATATATATATATATATATATATATATATATATGTATATATGTATAGACATATATATATATATATATATATATATACACACACACATATATATATATGGTTGCAGACATACATATACGTATATATATATATATATATATATATATATATATATATATATTTTTTTTTTTTTTTATACACATATACATACATATATAAATATATAAATACATATATATATATATATATATATATATATATATATATATATATATATATATATATATATATGTGTGTGTGTGTGTGTGTGTGTGTGCGTAGATATATAGAGATATACAGCTATGATAGAAAAAAGAACAAAAGAATGACATATGTCCACAGGCTATGGCAATGGAAGTGAGGAGCCCAGGCAAGACACATGACACACGCTGCATGCCCTTCCTCCCCCCTATAGCAGGACATGGGAACTATACACACAATCAATGTAAAGAGTCCACTGCTCCCCAGATCACAGACAGGATATAACCGAGGGGGGGGACTATGGGTATCTACATATGGGTCTAGGTGTGTAGGTGTTGGCTGATGTTGCCCAATATGGGCAGCCTTAGGGATGCAAGTGAATGTGTTCATTGGGCAGAGGAGTCGCCCAATGAGCAGCCACACCCAATGCAAGACCCACTAAAGCAAAGTGTAATCTATATGGCAAGGAAAGGAATAACCAGATGTAGATGTATATATGTAGAGCTATCTGTGTGTATATCCACCCGTAGTGAGATAAAGATATGCTTCTCCCTCGCCGTAGTACGAATGTATACATACAGAGAATTAATACAGATACATACTCACATATGAATATATACATATGCAGACAATCATAGACCCATATATCTGTAGATTTTATATATATATATATATATATATATATATATATATATATGTATATATATATATATATATATGTATATATATATATATATATATATATATATATATATATATATATATATATATGCAGCAAGATATGAATATAGATGTATGCATACATATATATATATATATATATATATATATATATATATATATATATATATATATATATATATATATGTTACAGTAAATATACACATATATATAGCTAGGATATGATACAGCAGTTACGGGTAACATATGTTCACAGGCCAGGCATATGTTGGTGGGAGGTCCAATAAACAAATGTGTAACAGGTAGCATCACCCCCAATCCCTCCCCCCATCTAGGCAGGAGAGACATACAGACACACAATAAAGGTAAATACACCACTGCTTCCCAGACTACTGGCAGGAAACTACCTGTGGAAGAAATCTGCAAGATCTACACTTGAAACATAGGCATCGATGTCCCTTGTGGGACACCAAAAATTAATGACCGGAGCCAGGCCCTGTAATGATTTCTCCGACCAGGCTGCAGATGTACACAGACCAGTAGGTCGTGCAAGCCTGATAACAAATGGGTCGACACAACGCATGACATGTGTCCCGACACAGGGAGAGTGGGCAGTGTGTAGTGGTGTGTTTATACCCCACCTGCTCCCACAGTAAGGATGAGTGCTGTAGAGGAGTGGCAGGTAGGGGAACTATGGGTATGCGATTATGGGCTTAGGTGTGCAGGTGTTGGCTGGCCCCATGGATATAAGTAATATTCCTATGTGGGCATAGCAGACACCCATACCTCCCAAACCCTAACAGCACATCCAATGGATAGTCCGTAAACCATTGGGGGGAAAACATAGGGACCATACCATAGAACTGTCCCCGATTACCAGGGATGTCCGTGATTACGACTCAGAATCTAACTCTGTCCCACCTAAACTCTCCTAGAACTAGTGATATTAGGAGGAAAGGCGGTGGAATACACGTAATGAATAATGACAACATGTAAGAGTCATAAACAGCATGTACCTCAGACAATGTGTATGACTACATATGGTCTGGGTCTGTCAATGTGTCAGGTTAATAGCAACAAACCTTTAAATGTGTCCCTGATGTTGTTATGCAGTGTCCCTGATTCAGTGTTCATTCTTCCCCATTCATATGAGAGGTCTGATAGTGACAGAATATTCCGCCGACTTCCTTAGAAAGATGATAGAATAATAGGGTTGGGGTTACCACCTGTCCACCTTTGCGAGGGACACTCCCCTTTGGGCAGTTGTGTCCTGCAAAATAATTGTAATTATGGCAAATGTCCTGTGATTTAGTACAAAGATATCCTATATAGATTGTAGTAGTTGCATAAAACAATTATTTTGTATCTGAAACACCTAAATGTTATACGAAACAGTATAAGCAACTATAATGCTACAAGAATAACCTTTTCTTTAGGCAAAACAGTGAAGTACCCTCCTATGTACTGGCTGTGGGTATGTTTTGCCCTGCAAAATCTGATGCCACTACATAAAGGTCCTATAGGGTTGCTACATTTTCAAATGCCCAAAGTGGGACATGTTCTGTAGAAATGTCAGATTTTCCAGGACAAAACATACCTACAGCCGTGCATAGTACAGAATTCTAATTATTTGCACAAATAAAAGCTTATTCTAGTAACATTTGAATTGCTTATGCTACTTCACATAACATATAGAAGTTTCATATATAAAATAACAGTTTTATGCCACTATTAAAGAAACTTAGGATATAATTCTGTCCTGTAGTCTCAGGACATTTGCTATGTCTTGATTATTTTTGCAGGGCACAACTGCCTAAAGAGGGACAGTCCCTCGCAAAGTGGGACAGGTGCTAACCCTACTGTCCCACCTTGGCCAATTGAAAAGGTAGCAAACCTATAATAGGTATGCGGCAGTATGACTCGGCCGATGGATGTGGTTACCGAAACCCAATTACTTGTCTGTATTGAAGAGTCTCGGTTCCCATGTATCAGCCATACAGGAGCAGATTGTATGAGGAACACACAAATAATATGATTAATTCACTGGACAGGCTGCTGATTCCGTACAGTTGAATGCCATACCGTCGCTTAATGTGCAGCCGTTCCTGATACTGTAGTCATGTAGTCCGATGTAATAGGCATCATAGGGTAATAGTGTAGTCCTCGCTCCCACCCAGGGGTGTAAGTGTCAGATGCAAGCATCAATGTCGGTGCATTTGCAACTGTGGGAGTGAGCGGGTGTAAGCCTGTTTGGCTACCAGTATGCGAATATTGCACTTGTAAAGCAGTGTAGAGACTAACCGAGCATAAGAAGCTGTATCCAGAGGACAGCAGTGAGTAACACCATGCAAACCCATGCACACACACTCCAAACTGCTTTAATGTGCCTTACTCCCTCCGTATCCAATGTCCTTGTTCTGCCCTGCAACCAAATACACGTCCTCTGCAAGGCTCGGAACCAGGACCCTGCACACACAGCTAATGTGAATTACCAATACGCCATGTCAGATATACAGACAATGGACAGTACCACAAACATATCATACAGTGTAGTCATTCAACAGTATAGGAATGTATCCCATCATGTAGATGTATATGCGAGTGTTTATGTCCAGCATACAGGAACATAGATATATATATATATATATATATATATATATATATATATATATAGAGAGAGAGAGAGAGAGAGATATCAGGAACATACCATGTGGCAACAAAGCATTACAAATGAATGAAACGGGAAACACCAACGATGCATGTATTATGTAGTGGTGTAGTTCTATGTGATCTCAAGACTCCCTCAGACAGACATGTGTCATTCATACACGGAAATAGTTATACATTGGCCGTATACATCACTCTGTGCATGTAATGGACATTAACACAACAGTACCTGTCCAATCATTATGCGTGAACAGTACTCTTGCAAGGTGCTGTGCGCTCCATCATCATCATCATGATAAAGGTACATGGGGTAACTATACAGGGACTGGTACTGTTGTGTGTACAATGGGGTCATCCTCATCAGGTGTACCTGGACCATTTAGGAGTGATGTGCATACCAGGATCATGCGTCTGAGGGACAGGGGTGAGGATAACAGGAGTATGTGGTGATGCATATTACAAGGGTTACATGTGTCTAGTGGGCACGTGTGTGAAATGGACAGCAATGTATAGGTCAGATGTAGCCCTAGGAGCCGATTGGCCCTATGTTTCTATAGGTGAGGGTCGGATGTAGGAGAAGGATTATAGGTATAGCCATGGAGGATAGGTAGGGTAGGATCACAGACAAGACAGCATGCAGGGTTGGTATATGACACATGTGGGGGGATACACCTTGGACGGGGATGGGTGTTTGGTATTCACAAGACCATAGGAACAGTGGGACGGAGGTCCCCAGCCATGGGCAGCCACCACTGCACCTAAACAGCTGCAAAGGAGGCAGTGCTGGGGGCTGTCCAGGAGGGGCAGCATCACCCTGTAAATGTGGCACTCTGCCCTTGAGCTTGCGTATCTGGCTTTGGAATCCCTTAGTGAGCCCCCAACACAACACGTCTGGGACCACACGACAGCAGACATGTACCTGTCTGGTCCTGCTCCCAGGGGGGACATGCTCCATCCTCAGTGGTGGCACCACCAGAAGGTGGTGCAGAGCCAACAGAGGCTGATGTCCAAGGTTGGGCCCCAGATGTGCTAGTGCCCAGTTCCATGGTCAGCAGAAGTGGGACAGGAGGTTCTGCTGGGACCTCCCAACCCATTCAGCCTATGGTGTTGCAGTTTAAACCCACATATGGCTTAGTGATAGACACCAGCATACAGGATTACCTACAACAGTATGCATAGATATCACCATCAACCCAACACAACAGATGGTATACATTTGCAGAGGGAGCACAACACATGCATATATACTGCATGCCATCTGTACAATGTGTAGTAGACGTGTGACCGCAGCTATGAAAAGATGCCCATTATTGGCTTGTCACTGGGAACCCCTGACA
Organism: Protopterus annectens; assembly: GCF_019279795.1. Classification (NCBI taxonomy): domain Eukaryota; kingdom Metazoa; phylum Chordata; order Ceratodontiformes; family Protopteridae; genus Protopterus; species Protopterus annectens. The sequence goes on from NC_056736.1 coordinate 800,675,866, forward strand.
GTGTCTGTCATGCCACAGCTTCATGTGACACATGTCCAGTCAGGGATGCGATGGCAGTAACGCATCCCTAGCATCATGTACTGTCTGCAATCCTCATACTATGCTTCTGCTGTACACAGATATGTGTTCAGTGTGTAACATAGGAAACAAATGGTTGCACACACTGACCAGTTCACAGATGTTCCTACAGATGGGGGTGCCTCACAAACAGAGTACTGTCATGTCTGTATTAAAACATGCAGAATAGCTATTACCACACAGATGTTAAACAGGCAGTAGTCTCAATGCAGCATAGCTACACTTACATGCTGTAGTCATGTGTGGCACATCACTCCTGTCTTTAGTCTATTTCCCACTGTGTATAATGTTTGAGGTACATCCAGATCTTATTTGTGATGCCGTGTCAGAACACCACATCCAGGTACCACTCAGAGTGACTGTCATGGCCAAATACCAACATGTTTTCCCTAGATAGTGTACTGTGTATATCACGCGAATGGCTATGGGAACACCATCACAGCTGTTCCACATGCAATCAGCTAGAGGAGGACTGCAATAGGTGCAGAGGCCATCACCTGACCATGTCCATCACTTACAATACACATGCTACTGCTGAGCAGATGTACTCCTTCATATCCATCAGAGAGTGTGTGGGAGGGACAAGCAAAGTACACCAGGGAAGGGCTTGGAGACATAACCCTAAGCATCTGTCACATGCCTAACAGTACAGGGGTCAAACCCCTGACTGACTACTCATTACTATTACATGTGCATGACATTACATGTGCCACAAAGGTGACATGTTGCTGTGCTGTAAGAACATATATGTGTGTAGGTGAGTGACATCTGCAACAGAGATATAGTAGACATATATTAGGGGTGGCATACATGGCTGTCCATATGAACGGATACCATTGTCACCACAACCACACTCTCTAATGTACACACATTGACACTCTTTGCCAGGGCCACAAATACACAACCTAACTATTTAGTTTTCCACACTGCAGTAATGCACAGAACTAAATGCACCACAGGGGATATCTGGAGGTCCTATGGGCTAGGGCATGTGAAGGTGTTTGACATCTGTTGGTATGCCAATGAGGGTTATACTGGGAGTGACTGTGGTTGGGAGCATCAAAACCCACATGCTGACACAAGGTGCCAGTACTGCCATGCATGTATGCATTGCTTCGTGGGTGTGTAGTGGTTGGCTGTACATGATGGTTGTACAAGGCTGGGTGAGGTGTAATCCTTGGCATCACATCACCCGACAATGGTGTGCAGTGCAGAGGTGTAGTGTCTGCAATGTCCCACACAGATAGGTACTGCATAATCTGCCCTGACATCCTGGATACCAGTGTGTATAGCAATAGCTTTGCAATGCATGCAATGTCTGTGTTTGATAGTCCTTCACATGGACATTGTCTGGGATGTGCATGCCCCACAATACTGTACAGTGACATGTACAGGTGTACCTGGTTTGGCAGGCACATGTTGTGTACACAGCCTGTTATCCCCTGATATGCCAGTACTGGCCTGGTGTGGCAAAACCTGCTTATAGTGAGCAGGTCAACCTTGCACCTGCATTGATAGTATGATACTGGCATTCTGTGGTGTCAGTGGCATGGGTCCATACAGGGCACATGCGTACAGCATTCTATGGCCTCTGTGGATCACATTTAATAGCACCACATATGTTGCAAGCATCCAGTGTGGAACATAGTGAAGGCACAATGTCTGCATGTATGTGCCCATTAAACTGGTGTACGGGGTGCCATGTCCTCTGCAGGCCACTGCAGTCACACTATGCCTCCTATCTGTCATCAATGTGCATGATACTAGCAACATAGCGGGATATCCTAGGCAAGTTTGTTTGTGCATGGCACATGGGTGAGGGACATATACCGGGTACTAGTAGGGTTGCATACTTTGTTCACCAGGCCTTTTGCCAGATCTAGGGGTATGGCTTGACAACACAGTCCCATGGCTGACTGACAGCTGTACTCCTCGTGAGGTGGCCAATGTGTCATAAGACGGACACCATATAGGAAAACTACAAAAAAACGCTCGTCAATAAGTCCAATGGTAAGACACTCACAGCCACCTCTACACAGGCTCTGACAGACAAACACACACTTGCCATGTCCTGTATACAAATCCCTACCTACCATATCACACTGCAGCAATACACTTTTAGGGCACATGCTACGGCAAATACTGGGTTGCAGCACATCTACAGGTGTATACCTAGGTGGGTGACAACAGCAGGAATGACAAATGTGGTCATGTGATTTGTACAGAGATTGCATATTCTATAAAGCACTGGACTTGTCTCACGCAGGTAGACACACACACACACACACACACACACACACACACACACACACACACACACACACACACTTGGTATGTCGAGGATTAGAACACTGACCTAACTACTTTAGCACACTACAGCATTAAGCAGTTACGGAATGCGCTACCCAGATTACTGGGACACAGCACTCCCAGAAGTGTATTTGTAGATGGGTGACATCATCAGCCTTGCCAAAGATGGGTATAAGAATTGTATGGAGTGTGAGCAGTCTAAAATAATTTTTCAGTCCTCAGGCAGATGGGGACAAACACACACACACAAACACACACACTTGGTAAGTCTGGGATTAGAACACTGACCTAACTACTTTATTACACTACAGCATTACGCAGTTACAGAATGCGCTACCGAGATTACTGGGACACAGCACTCCCAGAGGTGTATTTGTAGGTGGGTGACATCATTAGCCCTGCCAAAGGTGGGTATAAGAATTGTATGGAGTGTGAACAGTCTAAAAGTATTTTTCAGTCCTCAGGCAGAAGGGGACAAACACACACACACAACACACACATGCCAGTGGTGGGAACGGAACACCTGCCTATTTACAGATCACTATTACAATATTACATAGTTACAAGGCACACCACACAGACTACACTTTTCAAGGCTGTCATTATGACTTTCTAGGAATGTGGACATCAACAGCGATGCTGGCAGTTAAGATGTACATACCTGTGAACCTGTAGGAATCCATCCTGACCTGGAGTATGCCCATCTGTGGAATGGACGACTACTATCACTATATAGGGTTACAATGGCCTTGCTCAAACACAGAGGCACATAATCAACACAAGGTGTCACTGGGCATGCTCACACACTTAGTAGCACAGGGCTGTTCAGAATGCACTACGTGTCCATCTACACAAGGTTATACTGGGCATGCTCATACACTTAGTAGCACAGGGCTGTCTGGGATGCATTTTGATTCTAAACATGGAAGGCCACAGTGGCCATGCTGTTACAGGTAGATGTAAAGAACACATTGTAATGGGCTCTGGTGTTAGTAGTTGTCATTGTTAGCAGGAACGCTGCTCTACATATATCTGACACCAGTCTTTTACACAATGTCTGCTGCTGTCCATCACCTTAGATGTACCTTCCTATACCAAGCACAATGTCACCACTCACAGTGATATCTTGCTAGGAGTGGAAACTGCTTGACCAAAACAATGAGCCTTGCTAGAAGTGGCAACTACTTGACCAACACAATGAGCCAATGTCCTGCTGTAAGTACGAGGTTGTCCAGTGTTTGTCATTCTGGGATGATATGACTGACAGTAGACATGCCTTTGACACATATCACATGCATCCATGATTCAAGGGAGTGGGGATAATACCCAAGTCGTATCCGCTCATATAGTGCCATTCCAAGGCAAATGTCCTAAACACAGGATAACACCCTGACACCTAGAGGACAACTGCACTGTATGCTTATGATAACCAGTGCTAAATGTGTAGCATCCATAATCATAACTGCTCACTGTAGATCCAACAATGGGGAGTACTGACATCTGTGCCGTGAGGAACACCTGGCTGATGGCTCTGCAGTGCACAGTAGCACTACCACCATATACCTCAGAACCAGACATGTGGGCCATAACACAGGTACAGACCACTCCAGGTGGTGGTGTCCCCACATACATAGAGGCCACTCACATGTACTGACCAGTACCCCCACGAAAGGCATCACAGATGAGTCATGTGCAGGACACAGTGTCACATGCTGCATTCTAGGATGTAAACCTCAGACACCACCATGCCCTCGGGCCACCAACACACATCCATACATGTTGTAGGACTTATAAGAGTACACCACCATGTGACCCTTGACCAGTGGACTGTACCAAGCTCTACATCAACTGTAGAGAGTACCCATGTACTGACACAGTTGCATCATGTGCTATGCAGTGCAATGATACCATTGTCTGTAACCAGGTCAGCTGTACACATACCAGGGGCCCTCGGTTATTTACAGCATTAGCAGATGACTGTTGCTGTACACCAGTACACACCATCATGTTTGGATATGACATACATGTATCTGCCCTGGGTATGTACATACCACACACACATACAACATACATGTGAATAGCATAGCTGTTGTTGTCCTTTGTGTGAACAGGTGGCTACAGCCACTACACACATGCACATGGAATGTAGGTCCATGGCTTCTGAATGCTAACAGTACATAAGGTGTGATATCAATGTTGACAGAGGTAACACTCCCTCTGTACCGGTCACCCATTACACCTATCATATCATACAACAGTCCATGTATCATGTATGTCATTACACATGTACACCAATTGCAATGCCTACAAACATGCCCGAATAACAGAATTGTAGGACCTACACACATGTACATGTAGTGGTGTGCGTTCAGATACCATACGTGTGCAGTTGCTGATGTATGCAGGTGACGTGTAGCTTAGTACATCATGCAGTTGTAATGCAGCCTCAACATTTCCAACTGTATATTGTGATATGCTGAATATATTATTTAATTGAACGACATAACACACAACTTAGACAGCGGTCAGGGTGACACCGAAGGTAAATCACTTGACAGCTGTTAACAGTTAAGACTTCCCGTGTGCATATATCAGCACTGTTGCCAAAGGAAGCGTCAGTACACTTTGTAACGTGTGCAATACTGCTGTAAGTCTATCATACATATCATGAGCTAGGCAGGTCTTTGATTCACAGTACTGGCATGTGTGGTTGCATGTGTGTCCATATATGTCACGTATGGTGGGGAATACATTTCAATTGTTACTCACTCTCCTGTACACTAGTGTACACATCTGTACAGAAGTTCAGACTGCAATGTAGAAAGCATGACATAGGCAGGGGCGTGTATCTCACACATGTGAGGTATCTGTATGTGCATGACATAGGTGTATTCAATAGTGAATGCCACAGTGTGTGTATGTGTGTGTGTGTGTGTGTGTGTGTGTGTGTGTGTGTGTGTGTGTGTGTGTGTGTGTGTGTGTGTGTGTGTGTGTGTGTGTGTGTGTGTGTGTGTGTGTGTGTGTGTGTGTATGTATGGCTGTCTGCTCTCTGGAGTGAGGATGTATGTTTCCATACTAAACTGATAGGACCCCTCCCCCATCCAGGCGATGCAATCTACTATCCGTGTTGATGTCCCCGATCTTAGGCCATACTGACTACCTGGACATGTATATTCTCTGTAGCGCATCATGTAGGTGCACAGTACTGTAATGATGATTTGCACACAGGCAGGGGTCCTCACCTCAACAGAAGCAACTGTGTGTGAGTGTGTGTATTACTGTGCCAGTGAATACATGTGTGTCAATACCTGAGTGTGTGGGTGAAGTTGTGTGTTGGCATCCTGTCATGGGAACATGTATTACTCCCAATGAGGCATCACACTTCCCACTGGCCTCTACCCTTGTAATCAGCTAGATCACTCTCTTACCTCACCACTCCATGTAACTGTACCTGTGATGGTACCCAGTATAGATGTCACGTCTGTAGCCACAGTAGCTTAATACACAGCTATCATGCTCTTGGATCAGTTGACATGTTTAGAATGTGGGACATTCTCACTGTTATGTGGCAGCTACATGGTGCATGCTGGTATATTCATACATACCTGTGAGTAGTCCACATTGACATATGGGACACTAACTGCAAACATTGACATCCACCGGCACATGCAATTAGACCTGAAGGAGGAAAGCAGAACATCATGACCAACATGCAGTTACTGTTGTTACACAAGACACATACTGTTAACAATATGAAATGCATTGTACACCTGTAGTACATGGTATGTCTGCTGCCTGTCAACAGTACTCAACAATTGTAAACTACACTTATCTTCCTAGTCTGTTCACCCTGTGCATCAGACCATATGAGCATGTCCTTGCACCGATGGTGTGGATGTCAGGGATGCGGCACAGGCATCATCATATGTACGGGGTGATAATGTTTGCCAGAGGCCTAGGCTGCACCATTGGATGACATCATGTGTGTGGGTTAGGGCCTTTGATCTAATTGGGCATCTGTGGATGTTATGCATGCGTGTGTTTCGGTGCCCTACATATGTTTCCAGTGTGTGCGTGTATGTATGCACACAGTTCTGGCATGTTTCTGGCCTACACAGGGGTATTAGTGACAGCTGCAGACTGTACAGGCCAGGTTTTACAGTTCACAGTGTCCGGCCATGGACCTGTGCCTGCCAGGGGTTTCACGGGCACTACCAGGCAGAGGTGCAGATTGGGTACTATCTGATGACACTTGTCCACTGGAACCGTGTCCCTGTTGGGACCGTCCAGGCCATGTGCACGTGTCCTGCTGTGTCGTGGTGTGGACAGGACAGCACCAGCTGCACTGCTGCTGCTACCGCCACTATGTGAGCAGACATGTGAGGTAGCTCGTACACATAGACCTGAAACAGGTGATGTAGCAGGCCTACATCCATGTGCCCGACAACTCACTCCTACCAGATGTTCCAACACAGACAGCTCACGCTCGCGGATTGTCATGCCATGGTCAAGGACTCCAGCCATGTCACCCAACCGTCTATCCAAAGCTTTAGCAACCTGATCTTGAGCATTTACCATTGCCTGGATGTTGTTGTTTAAAGAATGGACAGCAGCCTTCTGAAGCCTTTGATCTTCTCTGTTGTGCCATTCAGCACGTGCCTGTGCCTCCATTACAGCCTGAAACATGTGTCTGTTGACACCAGCTGCTGCGCTTTGTCTTGCAGGAGCATGTTGTCAAGAGTTCCTCCTATGAGCAGCACTGGTCACGTGCCTGTGTGGGGCACCACCAGTTAGTTGGCTGACACCATGGTGTGCAGGTACACCTTCCATAGCCTCCACACTTTCCTGTTCCAAGCTACCACACGCCAACTGTCCTTCCTCTATGGCCACTGGTGATAGGGCATGTGCAGGTATGGGATCTGTGTGCGGGGATGAGGGGGATTTAGCTGGAATGGCAACCAATGGCACATATACAGCCCCTGACAACCCTGCCTGTGCCTCAATCATATGTTCATTATCAATGCTAGAGTCTGTGGGGACACTAACATCAGATGGACTGCAGGAGGGCAATGCACCTACATCACCTGTGAGGGCAGACAAGAACTGTAAATTACAATCCATACAATAGACACACACACACACATATGTGATATGACAGAAGGCACGCAACATGCATGTGATAAGGCAGATGGCATGCAGCACAGACAATAATAGTGGTAGTTATCATACATCCCTGGGTTGCACACAACAGCATGCATGTGTCATAGCAAAAGGCATGCAAATTACACAATCATAGTAGTAACCATACATCCCTGTGTTACACCATGTAGACCAGCACAGGTTAAAAGTACACCTGCCTGATGTGTGGCATATGACCTTGACAATCACATGTAGTATGACATGTGATCTGCTGACGTGTGCAATGACATGCATTCATGTTTAACACAATGGTGTCCTGTCAAATATACAGTGGGGTAATGGTGTCCCAATGCAGTGTTGTCTGTCTGCCCTACAGATATACTGCACATTTAGCTGATGTGCATGGCCATTGCAGGGAATCATGAGGCGTCTTTATTGCTATACAGTGTGAGTTACAGACACAGTTCATAGCCATGACTGTGTTCAGATACAATACATATATACTGTGGAATGTGACCCACATCACTAAGGTGCATACACACTAAACCATGATGTGGAATGTGTGACATAGGTCACTGAAGGGTATACGGATGACAACCCTGCACATCTGCAACCATATTGCTACTGCCTGGCAACTATGGCCAGACAGGGTGAACACGTCGGTATACCATGTCCCACATGACATCTGTGTACCACACACACACACACACACACACACACACACACACACACACACACACACACACACACACAGATGAGCAGCAAGTATAACATTGATGTCCATCACCAGCAAGGGGAATGTACTGTATCTGTGGGCTGATGTGGATACTGTACAGGTGACTGCTGTCATGTCGTGACACACTCAAGATGTTCAACACATGTTATGTGGTGGATTGATGTCACACCTACAAAAGATGTGCACAGGCCTATAGGATGTCTAGTATTCCACATCTGCAATATAACCATTACACAAAGGCCATAGTTGGACCATGTGTAGCCATTGTATGACAGGGTGTACACACAAGCACATCACGTCTACTCTGTGTGTTGCTTCATGTCTCTGGCCATCCTCCATGGCCATGTGTGTACATGTGTTGACCAAATTATTGTGACAGGCATCTATTTCACATGTCTTTGTTGTCCCATATGACATACACCCATAGATGTCATATTGTCTACTGACGACAGGGTTATGCAGACAAAGGGTGGTATGTTTGGTATGTCGGATATGTTATTCAGGATAGTTAGGTAGTGTTGCAGCCAGGCCACTAGATGTCATGGACATGTCAAGATAGCACATCACATTGTGTGACATTCATAGCAGGGCTATGATCCACACCAGTGAATCCTGTGGGCTGGCCATACTCCAGCTCACTGTGTAGTACTGTATTGTATTCCTCAAATGTGTAGTTCTGATCTGTAGTACATGTCCCTACAGTGAACAGCACCTCCACCATTGTATGCACAGCTGTCCACACATCTGGCAATTACAGTTTGTGAGGATTCATGTTGGTGATTCACATAGTTTGCAAGTATTGCACATGGGTAGCCATTGTGATGCATTGCAAGTCCAACCTGTATATTGTGACAGGACCATACATTATGTGCACATGTGATAAATGGCCACATGGCAGATAAATCTGTGCATTACGATGCCTGATAAATAATAACAGTCTCACCTGCAATGGGCTGTTGTAGCAGCAGAACACCAGTGGTACCTAAATAGGAGTAACACAGCAGTATGAGCATTAGCCATGCCTGTATGATAGCTACAGGGTACAATGTGCATGTTAACACATACACCAGTACATTAGACTATACTATGGTGTATGCACATGTGTGCATACACAGAGCAGCATACTATAGTATGCTGCATGTGTGTATACATGCCTTGCATATGATGTTACATTACATATTGTATAGTGACACATGCGACTATATGGAATATAGTTGTTATAGGTGCAGTAGTGACTTACCATTCAACTCCAGGCTTGGTGGTTGAGTGACACCCACCTCCACAATATCGGCTAAGGCTTGTGGATGTTGTTCTGCAAGTGTCCCCAGGTTGGCCGGTAGCTCCTCAGTACATGTGAGTGGGGGCTGGGTTGGTGGTCCACCACCTGTTGCACTTTATTCCATGGCGATTGCATTTGCACGCTGTTTCACCCATCTAATGAGGTCTGTACAGTGTCTGCACACCTGCTGGTATGTGCGGTTGTGGCCACCCACATCATTGACCCTCCTGCGAAGTTCCATCCACAGGGCATCCTGCTGCTGTGCATCCTGTGGCACATGGCTGAACAGGATATCATGATTGTCATGTAGATATAGGATGAGGGCTTCATCCTCCAAGTGGGTATAAGGGGGTAGCCTTGCACGTGGCATACCTGGAAGACATAATGATGGAGACAGGTCACAGTTAACTCACAGAGACATATAGAGCTACAGCTGAACATACATGTGTATTGCATTTATTATGATTAAATAGTTGTCTTTGCAAATCTACATGACACTGACACCATTGGCATGTTTGTGTCACACACATGACACTCAATGGTGAGTGGATATTATCAACATATATGTGTGTGTGTCACCTGATTACATTGCTCATACTCCATGTGGATGCTGTCGTGATGTGGGCATGTCTGTTTACCTGTACTGGTGTTCTTACCTATCAGCACATGGCTGGATCTGTACACATTAATGCAGTCAACCTTGATGCTGTGTATATATCACATATAAAGACTTACACTGCCTTAATGGACATGACCTATGACCCTGCAGACTTGCTCATGGAAGGTTTTACATCTACATAGCACTGTATAGCAATTCAATATCCTGCCATGTATCACCTGTGTTGCACATGTGATACACATGGGACCCTGGCTAGCCAGATGGTATTTGCAGGGATGGATATCAGCTATAACATTTATATTCAAAGTCAACTAGTAGGCTATATGCCCTGGGCCATGTATGAATCTAAGATGAAAGGTTACATGGCTGTAGCCGACAGGCAGGTCTCCGGGGCCAGATGGAGCAGTGCCACATAACTGATCCACAGGGTTAATGATACATTTACCATGCGGTTATCACATCATGTCTGAGAGGGGGATGATGTGCAGCTTTGCTGGACAGGAATGCATAGTATGGCAGGACTATGTAAAGTGTATGGGACAAGGATCTGTCCAGCATGTGGTGATCCTAGTACTAGGAAGGTGCATGTCCATGAAGTATGTGTTTGCGATCAGGATGTGTACGTGTAGCATGTCCACCATCACTGGGTTGGACATGGATTTATTCAGGGTATGAATCATGCTACATAGTAGAGATGGGGAATGGGAAGGCTGGTGTAGGTCATCTGAACATGGCCAATACCCCTTAAAGGAAATATGTGATCTGATATGGGTCACTTGAGTGTTGTATATGGCTGGACAATGATCTCTATATTCATAGATGGTACCCTGTCATGATTAGGGTTGCCACATATGGCTACCTGACAGGTGTGGTGACGTAGCTGTCACAGGAAAGACAACTGCTCAGCTGCATCCCTTACCAAGCAGTGTCCATTATGTTGACCACTGCCTAGGTGGTAGTTCATGGGTACAGGGTTATTAACATAGGGGTGACAATGCAATATGTAGCTGTCAGATTGTGGCCATATGTCACACACACCTCACCCACAAGGCCCCTTCTGTATGTTGTCCACAATATTCTGAGTCGGCTATTGCTCCTAGGTCATAGTCATTCGCATACTTCAATAGGCAGATGACTTCTGTTAGTCTGTGTGGTATGGACTACAATCTACAATGAGGGAGAATACAATTAATTAACCCTGTCTTACTGTAGCTGGCACTGGTGTGATGTGCATGTATTATTCAGACACCTTCTGTAGTGTTGGTTCTGCCCGCAGTCCCATTGCAAATCACTCCTGTGACATAGGAATGTACATCTAGTATACTGAGTGCAGGTGCAACACAGTATGGGTGATGATGTCCTATGACCTGGCAAGGTTATGATATGCAGTGTGAAATCAATCTTACTGACATCTACATCTGTACTGCTGACATCAAATAATTTGATCAAGGTTCATGGCCTTTTAGACCAGACTCAGCAGGGTAGTAGTGCAGTACATCCCATTATCAGTGGTGTCTCCCCCTTTGTGGGCTGTGATACCTGTTGGTGTGCACCATTCAGTGTGTACACAGCCTGACATGAAGCTATGTTTTACATGATGTGTATGTGGAGAGCAACTTGTTTTGCCATATGTGTATGATACAACCTGGGATGTAGACAGGTCCCATGCAGCCTGAGTGCAGCTTGTAACTGCATAGTTGTCGGTACCGGGGCTCTGTGGTGTGCATGATTATATGATTGTGTACCTGTTGGGGGGATCAGTGTGTTTATGTTATCCAAGACCCTATCTGGATTGCTTATTCATGCTAAGCACTTGTTCAGAACTTGTAAGCACTACGTAAGCTACTAATTACTATAGCACTCAATCTTCATCATTACCTAGAGGTAAACAATGTTTTGTACATATGTTTCTCACTTGCTTAGAGTGAAATAGCTGTTGTACTCACTTTCTTCACTTATCTAGGGGAAATTAGCTTTATATTCAGGCATGTCCAAGGGTCAGCTGCCAGTGTTCTCTCCTGTCTATCTGATGAATCTGGACACCTTGAGGCAATGCAGACATCATGTGGAGAAGGTAAACATTCGCACCACACCACTGTCATCATGTATTCTCACTGAATCTACCCCACCATTATCTGGGAAAACTACTCGTGTACCAACTCATTAGCTCAACGCTTTCTGGAATTCATAAACACCAATGCCTTGGATCAACATATCCACACACCCACCAGGGGCAACAATATCTGAGACCTAGGCATTACCAACATGAGTGACTGGAGTTCCACACCTGAAGTCATCTCCTCATTGGTCCGATCCAACCATAAGCTGAACACCCTTGATATCCACATCTTGCCCCCACCCCCCATTAAGGGAACCACAGTATAATATGTCTACAGCGCCAACTTCATGCTTCTTCAGACAGACGTGGTGAACTTCATGACACCATGCAGATGGACAATACTGTTACAATTGCTGAATCCTAGACAAATGCACTCTATAAGCACTTACACAAGTGCATGGATCATGCTATACCAAAAAGAACCAAGACACTGTACTCCTAATTAAGGAACCCAATCTGGTGATCCCCTGCCATAAACAAACTATACAACAGGAGGAAGATTCTGTTGCAAAAGAGAGTAAAATCCCATGCGTGGAGGAGCTCCCTGGTCAGCTTTAGTAAAAAGGTGAGATCCCTTATAATATCCTCCAAAGCTATCTATGGAAACAAAACTGCCATTAATTCCAACAACAACCACAAAGCATTCTATAGCTATGTCAAGTATCTCGATGTCAACACCCAGATCTGCTCTGAGTTACAGCACAAAGGCACGAACATTACAGAACCAACTGATATTGCCAACATCCTGGCAGTTAGGTTCAGTGCTACCTTTCCCACTCTCACAACATAAAGGGCCCAAATCTATACAGGAAGAGTGCAGAGTCCCTGTACTCACAACTACACAAGTAAAAGCTGCACACTCTAAAGCCAATATCACAGCATCCATGGGACTGGACAACATCCCAGGCTGCATTTTACATGAACTTCAGAACATACTGGCTCCCCACCTACGCAACATGTTCAATAATAGCCTCGCATCGGGCTTTGTGCCCCCTGAATGGCACACAGCAACAATTATTCCACTCCATAAAGGTGGCGCCACAACAGACTATGGGACCTATTGCCCTATAGGACTGACTAGCCTGGTCTGCAAGGCTATGGAGCACATCATCATGGATCTCAGTCACAGAGACATTGGGTACCTCCAAACCTTTGACCCCTCCCAGTTTGGCTTTGTTAAGGGCAGACCATGCCTCCTAAACCTGGTGGACTTCTTAGAGACAGTTACCAAGGCATTAGATGAGGATAAGGAGGTCCACGCAACCTACCTAGATCTCTCAAAGGCTTTCAACACCATTCCTCATTCTGGTATTATCGACATACCCATCTGCCTGAACATTAACCCCTACGTCATGTGATGGTTTGCAAAGTGGCTCATGGACAGAACCCACACAGTGGGAGTTGCATACCCTATGTACGACTGTATACCAGATACAAGTAGCATCCCCTAGGGCTCAGTCCTAGGACCCCTCATGTTCAGGACATAATTCCCTGACGTACAGGCAAGCACAGGAGTGCTTTAGCTGAAAAGGTTTGCAGATGACTGCAAACTAAGGGACATAATTGTTTCCCCAGCTGTTACAGACACCCTCCAGAAGGGTTGCACTGAGATGGATACCTGATTTCAATATCATGGCCTCAAGCTGAATGCCAAAAAGTGCATAGTCATCCCCTTTGGATATAACTAATTACCTGTGGACTACCACATAGGTGCTAGTCCCCTACATACATAAAAAGTAATAAGGAATCTGGGAACCCCAAGTAGATAGCAATCTCTCCTTTGATACCCATAATGACAAGGTGGTTAGAATACCCTTCTACGTGGCCCCTTAATCTCTAATGGGTTCGCATCCAGAACAAAGGTGGCCATTGTGCCTCTCTACTCATGACTTATTAGACTCATTAAAGGATACAACACCCCATTTGGGATGTACCTTACAAGACAACTGCAACAGCTTGGAAGACCACAACAGTACCACACCAAGAGGATTACTGACCTCAAACAGATGACCTATGCATCCCAACCTAAGAAACTCCAGCTGTACTCGGTTGCATACCGCATACTCACAGGTGATCTCTGCTTGACATACAAGGCCCATGTCCAACCCAGTATTGCTGGATATGCTCCACCTAAACAGAGGCCCGTGAGAGCCACATGCTCTGGAGATATAAACCTAACCACAACGATGATTAGGATATGCTGGATGGATAGATTCATGACCCGGAGACTCCCCATGCTTTGGAACATGATTCCAATGTACATCAGGCAGGGCCCCTCACTAGCACTCTTCAAGGGAAACCTTGACGGGTGGATAGGAGACAGACATGTACCCCGGGGATCACTGCAGTGGCTCTGCTGGACAGAGGCACAGGGAACTAATGGCTCTGCCATTCAGAGGCACAGGGAACTAACCTATGGGGGTGGCGAAAGCCAACACACTTTAGCTAAGCTTATAAATACTCTTGGTAAGACAGCCTAGTACCTACCTTTGCACTTACATGTCTTATGTGCATGGATAGTTAACTAGCTGTTCTATTTTACTTTGCTATCATGCTGATAAACTGTCGGGTGACTACAAGTCATATGTATCCTGTTATTGTGTATTGTAAATGCCAATAGACATAACTAATATTTGCCTAGAATAACAGTAATGCTATGTAACGTGTAATACATATCTGCCTACAATACTGTACATTACACAGTCATTGGCACAATATCCCACAATGCAAATCATAATTGCACAGTGGGCCAACCTTCGACATGTTATTCTCAGTAATACACCCATACATATGCCTACTCTTACAATATATCAACATATACTATCCCCTGTTATAGCACTTACTTGTTGGACCATCCCTGCCACTGACAGTGGCTGGTGAGGAATATTTGGGTTCAAAGCCCTTATATAGCATCCCTTGTGGTGTATGCAGTGTTTGCCTTGTGACCTACAGCAGTACACACATAAATACTACAAGCGTTACTATGCTCAACAATACATCACTACAAGATAACTGGTTCCACTATATGGATTGCGTGCACTTTAAATATTACAGAACAGGTACTACATACACAGACATACTGAGTGTTCTACATACCTTATTAGTAACCCGAGGTGTCATTGACTGTTAATTCAATCCTTTTCATTTTGTGTTTCAATCTTCTTTGTAACAGTCTGCTGGTATATACAGAAGGTTTGAATCTGTGATAAGCCATCCTTTTCTAGTTAAATATCAGTAACATGTGTTATTCTGAACACCAATTGGTGTTCCAAAGTAGTTAATTAGATGCACATCAGCTGTGCAGCAACTCCATTAGCCAATACCATGGCAACAGTGGTGTATAATTGAGTACTCCACTTGGGCATTGTCCGTTTGCCTTACTTTCGAAGATGACGGCCTGGATGTGTTGTTTGTGATGTATTTCAACAGCTATATGGAGACAGACAGAGATATATTAGCTTCATGACTCCCATGGATTGTGTGTAATAGTTAGAAGATGTTGTTCTACATGTGAGTATAGCTGTTATATTTCAGAACATTGCTACTTATGCAGGGTTTGTTTGTACCTGATACATCTGTAGATGTTTCAGTCTGGCAAGGATGTTTGGGGAGCTCAAGGCTGTATGGCTATGCATGAATTGTTATGGGCTTTACAGTGTGCTCACCAGACATCCTTGATTTGGTGTACATGTGTATCACACTGTGCTGTTAATCAGTAAATGATAACACTTTCTGGTGTACACACAGTCCTCTGAAACAGAATTTGTGCAAACAAACCCTGCAACATCAGCAGCTGTTCCATTGTATAACAGCAACTATTTCATATAGGGCCATGTTAGTGTGTCTCTGACAAGGTATGTTAAGGCTTCTGCAGATGTCGTACAGTGAGTGAATGATTTGTGATGTTATTACAGTTTGTATTGTAATTTGTTTGGGTGTGGGGGTGATGTTGGTGGGTGTACATAGCAGATGCAGGTGTGTAGGAACTGCTTTTATACATAATCGATATGTGCGTGAGGGTTCCTTCCCTATTTGAACACCTATCCTTTTGTGGACTAATACAATGGCAATTGCAGGCTGATTCATTAAGGCACTGTTATGTGGTTCCTGTATAGCATGCAGGTGATGTTAGTCCTTGAATCCCTTCGGTAATACATCTGAATGTAATAAAGTGTTGGTACACAAAAGCTGTGTATTTCTGTCATAGGTATTTGCAGTCATCGTAGTTGTGTTGGTGACTGACCCTCTTTGGCTAGGGTTGCCACCTTTTCATATGGCCATAGTGGGATATTTTTGGGAAACACATCAGAATTTACAGGCCGACACTAACCCATGGTCAGTACAAGGGATAGAACTTTCCGTTCTCGCCTAAATATAAGCTTATTCTTGTAACAGTTTAGTTGCTTATCCTGTTTCTTGTAACATGTAGGTATATTAGATACAGAAATAACTATTGTATGCAACTATTACATTACATATGGGACATAATTATGTCCTAAAATCTTAGGACATTTGTCATGTTTAATATATTTGGTCAGGACACAACCGCCCAAAGAAGAACTCTCCCTCGCAAAGTGGGACAGGTGGCAACCCTATCACTGGCTCATGTCCGTAGCACATATTTATAATAGTGTATAGGCATATACTCTCCATATCCTTTGTTCATAAAGGTTGGTCGTGGCAGAATGTGTGATTGCTATGGTCCATGTTATACTCATATATGAACACTTCAACTGCTGTATACGTGATACCTACAGAATCCCAAAACCATACAATTCCGATGCCCACAGTACCGGGCCCAGACTCCCATAACCCACATTACTGACAGCAACAGTAAGTCACGAAAGTAACACAAACATGGAAAACACACACGCACACAAAGATACACTGCTACCTACCACATCCAAACAAACCATCCTACACTACGTATGAACAGGTGGACAAGCCCCCCTACACCCCCCATGTGGGTGTCTGCACCCCATACACCCTCCTATTTTAATATTCTACCTTCTAGATCACACAAACACATGCACAAAGTAAACCCACACACACACATTAGAGTCCCCCAGGAACACACATCACACTCAGAACACACACTTACACACACTACAGCCCTCAGAAACACACTTACATACAGTAACCTACCTGAACCACAACACCAGAAGCACTGACTAACTGTCCCTTAACATTGTGATTTTAAACCTCGCGCTTCTGGTGTTTCGGTACTGTGGTCTTTCCGACTTTAAGCCTTGTGATTACGTGCATTTGTATGTCAAGCAGTCGGTATGTGGTAGGTATCCCATTTATATGTACCTCCATGGTTATGTAGATGTTGTTAACCTATCTATATATCTACATATATATGTATATCTCCATATATCAACATATCTCTCTGTCTCTCTCTCT
Organism: Protopterus annectens; assembly: GCF_019279795.1. Lineage (NCBI taxonomy): Eukaryota > Metazoa > Chordata > Ceratodontiformes > Protopteridae > Protopterus > Protopterus annectens. Next base: position 800,693,552 of record NC_056736.1, read on the forward strand.
CTCTGTATATATATATATATATATATATATATATATATATATATATATATATATATATATATATATATATATATATATATATATATATATATAAATATATAGCATACACCTTTCATTGGGTACATGCCAGTTTGTCCTATTTCAATGCATTCCCACCTTTTGTGTTTTATCCTGTCAGTATACAGAGCTGCCATTGGTACTTTTCAGGTAGCTTAGTGGTATGTTATTCTGAAGACTGTGTACATGGTTGCATGTTCTAATCCTGGCCGTGGTAATTTTACCTCTCAGAGCAGGCCCTGGTAGTGCAAGGGTGATTAATGCACATTTCAGCAGTTGTGTGTTCCACGTGTTTATTATTCTGCGGAATACTACCTATATATGCAAGCTGTGGTTAAGGTATACTATGTAACATGTAAATCATCTGAGAAGATTCCTGTCCCGGATACTCCCCATTATTTGGAACTACATCCCTGATTACATTATACAAACCCCCTCACTAACACTCCAGGGAATCCTTGCAGAGTGGGTGGGGAACAGTGGATACACCCCAGGGATCCCACAATTGGCTCTGCTCCACATAATGACATTTAGTTAATCAATGGGGTGGCAACAGCAGACACTTTTTCCCTATGCTTATGAGTGGCCCCGGGCAGCTAGGCATGTACCCACCTATGTGTCTATGAACCTATACATACAGTATGGACATATGCTGATAGCTTAATTTTCTGTTCAGGTATTGACTTACCTTGTGCCAATGGCAACTGTGTGTACAATAGTTGAGGGCTACCTATGTAGTATGCACACAGTAGACCACCTATACATGACAATTTACAGGTGGTCGTGTGTGTGTGCCATTCATGTTTGCTGTGTGTGCAGGTGGAGTAGGTGTCAGTGCATAAGTGCCTACACTGTCAGTGTGTGTGCTATACGTTCCCTCTTTGCCAAGGCATGGGCATACTGGGCACTCCTCTGCTTACTGTGGCTGGCACAGGGTGTTCATAGTCTGAGTCCCTCTGTGCCTGTGGGGCTCTTGGCAATGGTGGTGGGCTGTGAGGGCCTTCACCATTCTGTCCCTGCTGCAGCTGTTTCCTCAGGATCATATTGTGTAGCATGGCATATACTATGAAGATGTGGGCACACGTGCCTGGAGAGTACTGCAAGGCTCCACCAGATATGTCCAAGCAATGGAACCATGATTTCAGCATCCCAAACACGAGCTCTATGATGATTCTGGTTTTTGCGTGTGCCTCATTATGGTGTTCTTGCGTGGCTGTGTTTGCATTTCTAATGGGAGTCATCATCCACGGTTCCAGTGCATAGACAGCATCCCCCATCAGGTGGCCATATGGGATGTCCCCCCTGGCAAATACCTGATACAGCTGTGAGACATGCCAGATGTGGGAGTCGTGATAGCTTCCAGGGCTGCCAGCACACACATCCATGATAATGCCCTGGGCATTGCACATGACCTGGCAGTTGATGGAGGGGTATTCCTTGCGGTTTATGTAGCGCCTACCCTGCTCACCGGTGGTGTCTTGATGTGTATGTGCGTGCAGTCTATTGTGCCCAGTACCTCCGGGTAGTCTGCCACACGGTGGAAGAGATGCATATTGCTGGCCAACTCCTCCTGCGTTCTGGGGAAGTATATGTGCTCATTGGCATGTGGTAACATGGCATCCAGGAAATGGTGGAGTACCCTGGATGCTGATGCCTGTGAGACCCCCATGATATCCCCAGTTGGCCTTTGGAAGGCATCTGTAGCTAGTATTCTCAAGCTTACACATACCTTCGGGTCCACTGGGATGGGTTCCCCTCTGTTACTTCTGGCTCTGAGGCATGGCCGGCACAGCTCAACAAGTTGCTGCATGGTGTTCATGTCCACCCTGTAACGCTCTACTATCTCCAGATCATGTAGCCCCTGTTAGGTTACGCTGGGTCTAAACACTCTTCTCGTCTTCCAGTGCCTGAGATGGTTGTCAGCGTCATCCTCCACACCACCGTCAGTCTCCAACACATGCTGGTGAATCAAAGCTATGGCAGCCCCTAACATGTACATATTAAAAGTTCCCCGTCTGTATACACCAATGGTGCATAGTGTCTGGGAATACACAAGTGTGTGTGTGGGGCATTTACACCTTATACTATTGTGCAATGGATGATGCTGGCATAATTAGGTGTGTATGTGCAATTCCAGCTGTGGGGTATCTTAATTATGGGTTTTACAGCAGGTACTGCTATTGTGGGGCCTTTGGTTGATTTAAGCTTGGCTGCTGTAATTCATCTATTGCCCTTTACTTCACCTTTCAACCCAATTCCCCTCCCATTGTCAGGCATGCATCCAGCTGCCTGTTTCTTGTTTTTTACTTTCACAACTCAGGATTGTGTTGTGAAATGTGTTATGTAGCTGATCTACTGCAAGATTGCTTTGTTCTGCTGTGACAGTTCTCTTTACTTTGCAGTACAGCACCTCCCCTTTCCTGTTCTGCAGGTAGCTGCTAGCAGCCTTGTTAGCTGTTGTCAATGGCCCACTGTGAGTTCCTAAGTGTTAATTACACATTTGTACTCCAATTACCATGCTGCAGCATTTCCTTATTGTCTTCCCGTATACCTCCTGTTTCAGCTGTGGTGAGTGCCGGGCACAGCCATTTACCAGGTTTCAAGAGCGTTTTCATCCACGTTCACATGCACTTTTGGTTACCTTGTGTGCTCTCAGCTAAGCAAAGCTATGGCTACTTCCACACTCCTATCTAGCAGCTTTGCATAGCAACAGGCAACCTGGATTAGCAATGCTCCAATGTGCTTACAGCTACAGTGGTGCACCCCTCTCTTGATGTCATGTTTACATCCAGGCCACACCTCAGTGTTATACCGCTATGCCATGTCTTACATCCTTATGCCAGTGGGGAGTTTGCGATTCAGTATTACTTGACTCATTTGCATGGCATTGACTACTAATTCCTAGTTACCACACAGAACACTGTCAGAGACCCTTAGCAACCCTTGCGCCATGGTTGTGGTGTAGCATGCATGCCATTGACTATTATGGGGAAATCATGAATTGTGTTACATTGCAGTTTTATGACATTTAAATATATTTTCATTGTGAACCCGTTTGCACAGCGATGCACTGCGGTTTTACTTTGCGTTAGTCTGGCCATGACATTAAATGTTATTTTTTATGTGTTGTGTATGTTTTTTTTTTATGCCATTCGCTATATATTTAGCCATTGGCATATATTAACATTATAATACGTAAGTTTGGTCTGCTTTCATGGTTCCAATTTTATGTTTGAAAAAATGTAAACCCTTTTTTTAGTCTACATTTCTTCATGCTTACGCTACGCCTGCACCACTTCATGAATCGCTATATACGTTCATTTGCATGCTACTCTGCTGCGCATGGGGTAATTAGCATACATGCGCCGGGAGCTGTGCAGCTCTGGCATACACTGGTAGTGCATGTGGAAACAGCTCATACCTAAATCACTCACCAGCCGTATTTGGTTCTAGTTCGCCGATGATACTCCGGCGCCTGGCGCAAGCTTCATGAATCCCGGGGAAAGATTTGACATATATTACTATTTTTCCCATTAGAACAGACTTCACCAGATAAACCTGTTCTTGAATGCTAACCTGTAAGTCCTCCACACAAGATATATTTCTTTCAATTCTTTTATCAAACCCTCCCACTGCAGCATGTCTATGCAATTTAAACAAATCACCACTTCCCTCATCTATATTTTGTTCTTAGCTAGCACAAATATATCATCTGCATATGTCAAAACTCTTTAATCACCACTTTCTTTTGTATTACATATCTAGCATCTTTCATTTTATAAGCCACTTCATTCACTGTTACATTTATTACTAATGCAAACAATATCCCAGTCAAGGGAGGGACCCCTTGGTGTTATACCACATAACCCATTCCCTAACACTTTTATGCTACTATTTTGAAATGCTGACATACACACTCTCCTAATTCTGTTAGATACTCCATGCTTTAGCACAGCATCCCACAAAATATCATGTCCTACTGTATGAAATGCCTTACTAATATCACTTAGCATAAGTTTCATATCCTCCCTTTTACTTATAGTATCAGCCAAGATTTCTTATATCACCAGTAATAATTTTTGGCATCCCTTACTTCCATTCCCCTCTCTATTATTCTCATATAAAATGTTATAATCTGCATTATTTAACATGATAGGTCTCCAATTTTTTATTTCATTCTTTTAATTTTTTTCCATATGAATTTTAATATTCCATTACATAACTCTTCATAAACAACCCCTTCTTTCAACCATTCATTCAAAATGTTTACAAAATACTTTTCTTTGCAAAACTCTTAATTTCTTGTACAGTTTATACCCTATGCCATCTGGACCTTATACAGAATCAACATTTACTTTTCTAAGTTGTTGTTTGTCTTTCGGCTTTTCCTGGTTAGGGGTCACCACAGCGGAACTCCTGTCCACTAATGATTGGCAGTAGATTTTCATGAATGCCGAGGTGCCAGCCCGACGTTCAACCAAGGCACGCCCATTTATGCATGTCTTTCAAATGCCCACCCAACCGTGAGGAGGACATGCAGACTCCACACTTTCTAAGTACTTAATCAAATTCACTAATAGTCATTTTTTTTCAAATTCTTCTTTAATTTGTTCTTTATTTTTTTATTTCCATTCTCTCTCATGTATTTCATTTTTACTCTTTTACATATTTTCTATAAAATGTCCTACAATACTCATAATTTGCTCATGTTCTTTTTTACCTCTCATTTTTACATTTTTAATTTCCCTCATTATATTAATATTTTCTTTTATTATACCATGACCCCCCCCAAAACGTGCACGCTGATTGGCCAGCGTGCACATATCGAGGTTATACTATCGGAAAAGAAAAAGGTCCACACGGACTTTTTTTTTTTAAAACACTGTCTGGCGCTATGTGGGTTTAACAAAGAACATAACAAAAGCTTTAAAAATAAGCACGGAGATCTCCGTTTTGACTTTTCTAAAACCCATTTAACATAGCCCAAACAACCATAGTTAACAACAAAAAAAAAAACGAAAGAAGCAAGATTTTCGTTGCTTTTTACTGTTTTATGGTTTAATAATGGTTAACATTTTTTTAACATAACGGAAATCCGAACTAAGCTTATTTTTGCTTGTGTTTTCCCAACTATTATAAAAACCAAAATAACAAAAACAAAAAAAAGCAGCGGAGATCTTGCTCTGTCGTTGTGTTTGCTTCTGATCTGCTGTACTGCGGCCGCACTGCCGCAGGCCTGCGTAGCGACCAAGGCATCTGCGGAGGGGCGGTAAATGGGCATTATATGCCATTATTTAAGTTAAAGTAATTAATTCTTTTTTTTTAAATAGAGCAATAGATAAATATTAATATAAACAACTGCCATGTGGTAATGCAGCTGTTTACTGGATGGGCTCTGGGCTTTGGTCTCAGGACCAGACCCATGTCCAAACCAGCCCAGGGTTACCTACCAAAAAACCACCGTACTATTTTACCACAATATGTAGATAACTCCTCCTTTCTCCCTTGTAAAAAACATCTCTGCTTAAACAGTATTTTTTTTCGAGTTCTTTTACATATTTCCTTCTCCAGGCCATAATAATCTCTTGTATTCTTCTCTACATTTCCCAATACAATTTTACACATCTTTTTCTTCCTTTCTTCTGTCAATGAAAAAATCTCTTTTTATGCTTCATTTTAAATTCAATCCACCACTCAGACCCATTTTTATAAAAGTCCTGCATGGTTATAAGATCTTGCCATAACTGAAATGATTCCCGGTCTCCAAATTCATCTCACAATTTCTTAGTTATTCTTTTAACTCTCTTTCCTATTTTAATATGCCCCCTTTCTTCCATTACCTCCATCCATATTGCTAAATGATCCAGGAAAAAAAAATTGTCTACTGTATCACCATCTGCTACATTCAAATCTTCTGACAATATAAAACAATCAATTTCTGATCCAATTATTCCTCTTCTATAAGTCTATTGACTTTCTTTTATTCCACGCAACTAATTTACCCGATTTTAACACTTCTTATTTTTAACATGAAAAATAATAATAAAAACTGTATAACTGGTTACAAATTAAAATAATTGCCAATCAACGGCCGTGCACTTCAAGATATGATTTAATTATGACAAAGACAAATGTAAAACCACGTATTGGTGGTTTTACATTTGTCTTTGTCATAATTAAATCATATCTTGAAGTGTACAGCCGTTGACTGGCAATTATTCTTGTTTTTAACATCTTACCCTTTCATTTTTACAGTTTTGATTTAAATTACTATTAACATCCCATACAATAATAATTTTCATGCTAGCCACCACTTAATCTAATATTTGATGAAATAAACTCTATATTTCCTTGCCATTTGTATATGCATATAATGTTATAATGCTATAAACATTTTCTCTCCAGCTGACATCCTCAACAATTAACCTTCACATCCTTACCAACAGTATATCTAATAGTTTTTCTTTTTTTTTTCTTTTTTCACAGTACAGCCACTTCAGGACAACATTCATTTCTTAAATTTAATATTCATTTCTACTCCACAGTTTGTTTGCACTCTTCCTTAACATTTCAGGAACCTCATAGTCTCTATAATAATAATAATATCTACAGCATATTGAAATCACCACATTTATCACACTTGCTTAAAGTTGTATTCCAGTGATCCATCTATCCATTTGCAATCCCTTTTCCCCAGTTTTTGCGCATGGGGCTGGGGTGTCACTTCAACAGTAATAACCATCTAGAGCGTAGGTTTACACGACCAGGTGGCTAGCCATGCCATGGTTGTTCCAGTAATCTGGTGTCTTAATCTGTGGGGGGGAATTAAGTAGTGACAGTACAGTGAATTCTGCTCCAGGATTTGTTCTTCAGTACTTTTTATAGCTGTATATACCTGTTTAAAGTTTCATTAGAGTGCCTTTTTATTTACACTGTTACTATTTTTCTCTTGTTTTTTGAGTCTGCCCCCCCTCCCAATAAGGCACTAAGCTAAACGTTTCTGAAGTTCTAACCATAGGACTTGAGCTTCAGTCTGATTTTTTTTCTCTAACTCTCCCATCCTTTTTTGTGGTTTTAAAAGGCTGTGTTTCTTATTTCTATCCTTTATGGTAATCTGACTTCCTAAGTCTCTCCCTTCCCTCTTTTATTGCTATTGTCTGTTGTGTATGCCATTTTTCCCATATATCCATAACACTAAGTGCCCAAGGAAATCATAGTGTCACTTTATTCAGCCTTATCAGACCCATCATTGTGTATAATGCCACCTTCATTATGTTCCTGACCAGACATATGCAACAGTTGGAACACCCACAGAGGTTCCTTACCAAGAGAATCTCAGGGTATAAACATGTTGTCCTGTATGGATCACCTTAAAGCCTTATCTGTGTACTCTGTCTCCTACAGGCTACTGACAGGTGATCTATGCTTTGCATTAGAAGGCATCCTTGGGTCTAACTTTGATGGACCTGTTGCACATATGCAAAATGAACAACATCAAAACCACTAGATACAAGGATTTCATTTTACTTGTGACATAAATAAGACATGTTGGTGAGGTAAATATGTGTCTCAGAGGATCTCTGTCTTCTGTAACAGGCTCCCCAACCATGTGAAGAAGAATCCATCCTTAACTCTATTTAAGTGTAATCTTGACCAATGGATGAGATATCAAACATTTCCCATGGGTCTGGCTCCCATGTCTCTGATAGACAGAGGCCGACATTAATGTGTAAATTAACATACTCATTCCCCATATAACCTTTAGAAACCTCCTTAATAACAACTATTCAAGTTATCTCTGTCTTTCCTACAATATTAATAATACTATTCATATTTATTGTAAGCACTCTACAATTATTACTTTTACTTATTTTTAAGTTTAAGGGAAGTATTTGAAATTTTCATTTTCTTTTTGTTATTCTTTTCCCAACTGAAAATTTATATAAAATTATACAATTTTTCTGAATTTATCTACAACTATTCCTTGATCCTCAGAATCAACATTTTCATTATTTTCCTTAACTGAACTACATCTAAAACTAATCTTTGCCTTTGTTTTTATTGTTTGGTGATGTATTTTTAAATTTTGTTTTCCTCATTCTTACTCTAGCTTGTATAGAATTTCTGTTCTGAACATCCTTTACATACCTTTCACAGGCGTCTGACTTATCACTTTTTAATTTCTTCATTTTTAGCTGTCTGTGTCTTCACATGACATTCATAGTGTAGTCCCATGGGCATTGTCACTACCTGCCTGTGTCTTCACATGGCATTCATAGTGTGATCCCATAGGCACATAACAGGTGGAGACTTTACTGTGATTTTAAGTTTCATCCTCTGCATGAGAAAATCTTAATGGTCTTATATATATGGGGGGGCTGGTTGGAGGTCTAAGATTAAGTCTTTGTTAGACAGTGAGATTTTCACATCACAGAAGCCTGTTTCAATGTGCTCTGGGTAATGGTGACCCTCCTTAGCTATACACTTTCTGAGGTACATTCATAAAGAAATAAATGACTAGGACCAGGGAAGACTTGTAAGGAAACATAAGCTTTTGTCAAGAAGAAATATGATTCTAGAATTGCCAGATAAGATTATATGCACCTATTAGACTAGAATTATGTGTTTTTTTATACCGTCGTTCCTGCATAGTCAGGTTAAAATAACACAGGAGTTATGTTTGCAAAAGGAAGGAAAGTGTCAGATGGTTAGAGACAAGTGATGCCATGACCTCCAGTTGTATCTTATCTGTCCCGGAGTAAGTTACTTAATGAGAAAGTACTGTTGTGAAGAATCTGAATAAGGACAGTGTTGGACAGTTTCTCATCCTTGTTAACAAATGCAAATAAATAATTAAATATAAAGGATTTGAAAACGGAGTGTGGGAGTGGCCAGTCGATGTGAAAGCATTTCAATTCAAAAGATACTATTACAGGATCTCTTTGGGACCATCCTAAAATTGCTAATTCATGACCTAAGAATGATATGGAAACAAGGAAGTGGTATAGTTTTACAAAGTGTCATCAGACTTACAGCATCTGTTTTTTGATGAGCAAGTCACTGAAGACTTGATAACTGAGGATAATTAGGATATACTGAAAATGGCACATTCACATTGTTTTGGTTATAATTAGACTCAGAAGTCTTGTAGGTGCACCTGCAGTCTCTGCTTATTAAGAATCAACTGTACGCAGTGCATAATGGAGGAATGGAGCTAATTTAGCAAGGTGTGTATAGGAGGTTATGATGGAAGTATAAAGAGCTTTGGGAATGTTAGTTGAAGTAAAGGAGTGAAATATAATCTGGAGCCAAACAATGAGGTTGCTGCAATGAATGATCTTAGCAGGAGGAATAACTATTAATGCTGGAGATGTGGAATCAATGAAGTTGATGCTGCACATATACTGTGGAACTGCCCAGGGACAAAAAAGAAGATTTCTGGAGGTGTGTGTAACATGGACATTCATTCTAGGAAAATAAACGTCTTTACTTTAGATTTTTTTTTTAGGAAAATGAGGTAAATATCCATTTGTGGATCCTGAAGGAATCAAAAGTTAAAGACATTTCACCATTTCAGTTAAAATCAATTCTGGTTAAGGAATTTGCAGCTAAGGCTGATGATCCCATCTCAAGTAGTCAGCAAATGTTTATAAACTATTAAGGAAAACAGCAAAGATGTATCATTTGGAATGCAGCAGTAGGATATTGGAGACTGACTGAAAAAAGGTTTTAGATTAATTTAGAATATTCATTTATATTACTTAGATTAAGGACATATTGCTGCAAATAATGATTTTGCCCTTTACAAGTTATAATACAATTGCAGTAAACTCTCAGTTAACCAGAACCCATGGGGATTGGTTGATGATGGATAACTGTAGTTTCTGGTTGCCTGAGAGCTAGTATTAAAAATGTCTTTTGGCTTTTCCCGGTTAGGGGTCGCCACAGCAGAACTCCGGTCCGCTAATGATTGGCTGTAGAGTTTTACGTACTGGCTTGCCAGACCTAACGCACAACTTTCAACGAAGGAACACCCACTCACGCATGTCACTACACAGAAGACGCTCTAACTGAGAATCGAATGGGCAACGTCTAACTGTGAGGCGATAATGCTACCGCAGCACCACCACCGCGGTTAATACTGTACACTATACAATTTGCTTGGTTTGACTTGTTCTTAGGTTGGGGAGAGGAGATTATTCCTGTCTTCCTTTTTAAAACTCTAAAGCTCTAAAAATAAAAGGTATGCTTCTGCAGGGGGGAAACAGAAAGTGCAACACATGAAAATGGTATTGTATTTCTTCAACTGTTTTTTTTTTTCTGGTTCCTTGGGTTCTGGTTAACTGAGAGTTTGCTGCATATTTTCACTGTTACAGTATGTGTGTGTGTTTCTTATGCAGTCTGTAAATTTATTCTTTTATGTGTGTGCTTTAGTTTTGAAAATCTTCAGTGTGAACTATTTAAACAAAAAAGTATATATTACTAGTATATATTACTAGTTTATGATGAAAACTAAAAGCTCATATAGTTTTTAGGCCCCATGCTGTCACCAGCCAGCTGTCAGTTGATCCATTCAAACATCTTCAGAGACAGAACCATCCCATTTATTTCCTGAATACCTACCTTTGCCCATGTTTGGAGTGAGAGTGCATAAACTAATTTTTTGCACGTTCCCCTCTGTTGTGTGATCTTGAAGTTAGGATATATAAATAACAGGGGGTGTCAGGGTACAGGGGGTTTGGAAAAAAATTTTCTTTTTTGTGTGATCATTTATATGAGCATTCACTGTAATGTTTTTGCTCTGTAGAGGTTAGCTTATACGATTGTTTGCTCTTTCAGGAGCTCATATATATATATATATATAGATATATATATATATATATATATATATATATATATATATATATATATATATATAGATATATGTACGCATACATAATCTTATGATAATGTACTAGAATGCTGAAAGGGGGAACATTTAATCACTATATGCTATCTCTTAGTGTCTATACAGGGACATGTTCTGCCTTTCTACATGACAATATTTAACTTAATGGGACTTCACATGTAATTGCAGTTGAGGTGTGTGTCCCATGATGTCAGGAAATCATTTTATAACCTCTCAGCGAGTTACATCATTATAAAACAGACTGGTTCATTTCAGACATTACCCTAAGCATATGACCAGGATTAGGATATAGTTTGATGTCTAACTAGAGAGCTTTGTTTTGTGACTCAGCTGTTATTTTATCAATCTAGTACAATGTTGGCAGGTGCTGTAGTCATCCACTGGGACGACCTCCTGTCCCATTTAGCTTCACTTGTGAGCAAACCCACAAGATTAGATAACTCCTGTACCTGAGCTTGCTGCTTCCCTCACTTCCAGAGAACAATGTTCTCTTTTCTGGTGCACAGTAATGAATTTAATTTGGATATGCTGATTTTCATCTCTGCAATGTCAACAGAATTTGAGCCCAGTACATGACTGAGATCACAGTCACTTTAGACATACCATACAACATCATCTGCGAGTAACAAAGATGCTGACCTCTCATTGAAAAATTGGATAGTCTTCAAGCCACAGCTGCATTTTGATATCTTCTCCATGAAAATGAAAGACATAAGTGGAAAGAAGACAAATCTATGGCTTTCACATCTATGACTTTGTTTGATTTAACACTGAGAATACAGAGACTAAGTTAGAGAAAATAGTGATCCTAAGACCAGTACTTTATTTAGTTTTTTACTTTTACTTTGTTAACTGGATAAGTGAATGGGCCCAGGGAATATTTTCAGTCACGACCTGTGCCACGATGCCAAAGACGATATATATAGCAGGTAAGAAATGCACTTAGAAAAGAAATGCTGCCATTAAGTCATTTGGCAACGATTGCATATACAATACATAGCCCAGGTAAAGACCTGTACTCTTGCAACACTTTCCATAAGACATTCCTCAGAACAAGGACATAGGCCTCAAGTCCACGTACTAGATGCAGACTGTATTGAGAAACTCCAATAACCATTTATGTAAAAGGGCATAGATATGATCCAATGACCATTTATGTGCAAGGACATAGAAATGATTCACTCTTCAGAGCCAAGGCAGAGTCTGCATTACTTCACCTATATCAAAGTTGTGACTGCTTCATAAAGTTTCTTTTCTAACACCCTGGCATATGCTTTTCCAGGAAATCTGATGAGTATAATATCTATATAACTGAGGCACACATTTTTGAAACTGCAGAACACTACCCTAGTTTGTTAATTGAGAGGCAAGGCACTGTCCCAACTTTTACAGAACACTGAAAAGGCTTCTTAACCATAATATTGTAAAACAAAATCCCCCACCTTCAGCCTTTTCAGACAGACCTCATCCACTCTCGCAGCCTTGCCACAGTGTAACTGCCTAATTGTTAAAATGACTTCATATACTAAAACAGATCCTCCATTTCCTCCATCTGATCCTGGCACTTCCACAACAGTAGAGGGCATATTCTCCAGATTCAAGTTCTTCTCAATGCAGTCCTTCCACTTTATGATTCTGTCCACAGTCAAGATTCGCATTTCTCACCATTGCCGAGAAGACTCTGGATAAAATACTGCCACCACCTGTGACTTGCCAGATTGTTTGTCAGAACCTCTTTGAAGCCATCTAAAACTCTATTTTAATGGCTTCACAAAACTCCTTCTATAGCTCACCTTCTTTCTGGCGGCTACCACAGCTGCTGCACTGTTGAATTCTTGTTAACTTTCACTCAAAGCTGAAAATTTCCCCCAGCATTCAATTGAAAGCCTTCTTCAAAAACATGAGATGAACTGTAGTCATTTGTCCTTTTAAGGGACATTTTTGGATTCAGTAGTTTGTCTCAATGTGTCCTAAAAGAAGAGAAGCACAGTGATTATTAGTAAATGTTCGAACAGCAGCAGGAATGTTGTTATAAATGGCCAGTGACCAAGCTGATTAAGCAAAAATAAGAACAACTCATATTACCATCTGTAAAATCCATAAAACAAAAAGAACCCCTGAGCTAATGGGAACCAACTTTAATAATCTGAATTAAGTATAAGCGATTACCATATTTATAATGGTTCTTTAGAGCCTGTACCTTATTGACTCCCCATTCAGTTGTTTATAATCTATAAAGGTGTTGTCTTCTGTTCTCTTTCCTTACACACCACTTGAATTCCCCTATATGCAGAAGTTGTTCATTTCAAGCAATCCATTTCAGCTCTCCACTCTGTTTTCCAGAACTTGCTAGAAAGAGAAAGAAAAAAAAGATTCACTCCTATGTTTGTGAATCTTCACATATTTGCAGTGTACGACCTAGTTGGCTCTGGCAGTTGTTTTTCCTCTAGGACATTTTAATTCAGTTCATATATGTTTCAGGAAAGTTTACATCTTTACTATTTTCATCTACTTTTTTAGGCAAAACATAAACTTATATACATAACTAAATGTATAATTTCTGTTATACTGTTGTGCTTTACTTAATTTCTTCTTCCTCTATAACCTCCTGTACCTATTTGCCATCTGTGTCTTAATTTCTTGAAACATGTTCTGTTCCTCCACCCTAATTTTTCTAATGTACACTCGTATCTCCCACGTTTTAGCTTTTCTTATTTCTTTCATTTGTGACCCTTTTACAACTTCTTTTTCCACTCTCCTACTTTGAGGAAAAATCTCTTTCCTTTTTATTCTCTTCCACAAATGCATCTCACTCTTCACCAAACCACCAAAAAAAAAAATAGAAAACGGTCATCACCTACTGTTTTCCTATAGATGTCATTCAAAATGGCTCTGATTACAACTCATCCTTCATGCATAATTTCGCAGGACCATTACTAAGCAAATTTTCTGCCTTTTTCTCTCCCTACATCTCTAGCACCCCACCATATCCCTTGGACCGCAATCGTTTTTTTGTACTGCAAACCATATATGGATTAATCACAGATGCAGATCATTTACTGGTCCAAATGCACTCAACTACCTGTTCATTCTTAAGACTTCATTCCATACTGTGCTCTACATCATATCACACTCTCTCTACCAGCCCCATACTTTTCTTAACTTATGCATGCCATCCTTTTCTTCTCCCACACCTGCTTCCCTTTATATCTTATCTATTTGCCCGTTTTGCCCTGTTTCCCTTCCTGCCTCGGTCATTTTGCTCAACGCACTTATTCCCTCTATCTTCTTAACTTATCTTTATGCACTCTTCTTTTCTCTCGATCTGTTTTATCTGTCACATGCCATTTGTATCTCCACTTCTTCCTAAGGCTTAGGCAAATTAGAAACATGCTTAGCAAATGCAAAACCAAGGGAGACATCATTATTGTTGCAACTACTTTCTCTTCCCAGATCCTGCTGACCCAATTATCGCAGATCCCTCCTACGCTACCTTATACCTCCTCCAAATGTTTCTTCTGAATTCCTATACTGTAGTAAAGACCCATAGTCCGTAACACTGTGCTCCCCCATTTGATCACAGAAGACCCTTACTCACTATCCAATCCCAATCATCAATAATTCTTGCATATGATATGCCAGCCCTATGTCCCTACTAAACTGAAACACCTCCATCTACCTGCACTAATAATGACCTACAAATAAATTCACACTAACAATCTTTAGTGACCTGTTGGTCACTCATCTGTTTTGAAACCTCTCTGGAAATTTTCCATCACATGTAGAATTGGATCTAACCCTGCAGCTGAGACATATTTTTTCTCATCACTGGTGCACAAGGACACTGGTCTTTTCATTAACTTCTACTTATCTATTTTCCTTTTTTGCAATATTATCATATCCATGTGTGCCATTTACTCTAGCACTTTTTCATCACTACTTACACTGTTAAACAACCAGAGTTTCTCTGTAGTACCTTATTTGAAAAAAAAAAAAACCTATAAAAATCTATGGGAAAATCATCTGAACCTGTCGCCTTCACTTTCCTCATATGATTCACTATTACCATTTCTTCTCCCATTCCTGTCTCCATGTTTATCCAAATTTGGTCCTCTTGTCTTAAAGTTGTACAATCCCGTTCTGCAAATGTACTTCTATTCTTCTCCTCCTTCGTCCCTTGCATTTTTTCTATAAAAACTTTTAAACCATACTTAATTCCTCATTATTTGATAAACATTTTCTTTCCTTTGACTTCAAACCCACTACCCAAACCTGTCTTCTCTAGTTTTTTGAATTCCGTGCTAATAACGTAGCCTTCACTTCCCCTCAGTCAGTCCTTACCACTCCAGTCCTCTCGGTTTCTGCCTGCAGTCAGGTTTCCACCATCTATGTAGTCCTTTCCCTGGGTCCTGACTTCAGATCACCTTCTCCTCCATCTCTTCTTCAAAGATCACGGCTCCCTGTTCCCTTACTAAAAGGTCCTCTATCTCCTGTTTTACTCCTTCCCACATTTACTGCACCACTCTTATCATACTTGTATTACCCTCTACTGACTTATTCTGTGGCACTACTTCTGGTGTCATGCTCTACAACCAACTCCTCTGTACTTCACCATTACATTTCCCTGTGTTCCACTGTCATTAGTTTGTCAGTTCCTAATTGTCTTAACACACCATCCTTGTCATTGCATAAATCAAATTCTTCATCACCTTCCAAAAAATGATCGCATCTGCCAGTATCTTATCCACTCTACTAGCCTTCTTACTTTTATTAATACTGAATGGATATTGCTTTCTCTACACTTGTTTCTCCATTCATCATACAGGACCAGACACTTCATCCCTAACACCAGCATCCCCTGACATAGCAACAATTTTTGTTAGCTCCAACATGCAATCTGATTATGAATCTATAATCATATTCAAACCCCACCCATACTATTCTGAGTTACTCATTTCTCAGCTGTGCAATCACTACCATGTTTCCCTCTAAATCCTACATATCATTTGCATTGAATCCATAACATAAAGGTTTGGCTCAACCTATACTCTCATACATTCCTATCTCTCTGAATCTTTTCCTGTGCATTTGTCCCTCATCCAAAAAGCATCTTGCCTCACTCATACACCTCTCACTCTTTCTCCTACTTCTCTCTACACAGTTTATCACTACCTGTATAAACCCCTTTTCGTTAACATCCTTGTCTTACCCTGACTCAGCTTCAATTTCTATGAACACATAATATCCATCCCAGTGACTCACCTCAGCTTAGCTAATATTCTCTTTCTTAACCAAACTAGTTATTCTCAACACATACAATATTGCAACATCCTCCTCTCCTTTCCATAGATCTATCCACTGCTCCTACAGAGCTATGCTATATGCTGTCTTGGTGCACCTACCAGGCACATGAATGATCATCTTCAGGTTTCGATAGGTTTAAGTGATAGCCAGCTAGCCATCCTATAGTCAACATCTATCAAACGTAAGAGGAACATACTTAAACCTAAGGGGCTTCTCTCCTCACCTACTGTCCAGATCACACCTGACAGATTCTTATTAATCCTCCTTTCAATCATTCCCAAAATTTCATTACATTTAATATCTCCAGAATTCCACTTTCTGATTTCAAGCTTACCTGGCACTTTATTAAGTTTTTGGACACTTACCAAAACCCATTTCCTCTATACTCATTCCAGAGAGATACTGAAAACACCCCCTACCCATGCTTGTTTCTAAAGCCTCAAACATGGAGCCATTTTCAGTCTTTGTTGGTGTTACAGTTCTAAGGACTCTCATGCCACCTTAACTTTTGCACCATTATGGCAGGTATGACCCTAGCCCTGAGTAGCATCCTGCCATCATCCAGAATGATACCACAATGCAGGACAAAATGATTGACTTTAACAATTGGCTAAGCTTCTGGTGTCATTCTAAGGGGATCCAGTGTCTGTCTGCCTGGGATGACATGATCGACAGATCACGATGCTTTGCCAGAGATGTCCTGCACCTGTCACCTCTAGGATTCCAGATACTGGCTAAGGCTCTTGCCACCCCTAGTGTGGCTTTTTTAGGCAAGGTTCAAATGAAAAACTCACCACCATAGCAGTATAAGCAAGCAAAATCTGAGGGTAATGCTACTCAATGCTAGAAGTCTAAACCTCAAAATGCACTCACTTGAGGCACTCCTTAAAATGGAGAACATCAACATCTGTGCAGGGATGGAGACCTGGTTCAAGGGTCCAGATAGTACCCCTGCATTACCAGGCTATAATTCATACCATACCTTTTGGCCACCTAACCTGGACTGAAACACTAAAGGAGTAGGTGTGTCCATATTCATTAAGGATATCCACACCTCCAGGCTAGTTGCTCAATATAATGCATCCGAAATTATCCAACTGTAACTAACACTGGGCAAGACTGCAATCCAGTTTGTAGCTTGTTACAGATCCCCTGCCATGCCCCAGGATGCCCACTCCATGTTTCTTGATATACTGCGTAATACTAAGGTACAGCTTGATACCCTAATAATGGGCAATTTCAACTACCCCACCATCAACTGGGAAAACTACTCATGTACTAACTCATTTGCTCAACGCTTTCTGGGATTCATAAATTCCAGTGCCCTGAGTCAGCTTGTCCATACCCCCACCAGGGGCAGCAATATCCTGGACCTGTTCATTACCGATATGGGCAACCAATGTTCCATGCCAGAGGTCAACTCATCTCTGGTCAGATCTGACCACAAGCTAATTATCCTAGACATCAATATCCCGCACCTACCCCCAATTAAGGAAACCACCATAAAAAACTTCTCCAAAGTCAACTTCATGCTTCTTAAGACAGAAGTGGCAAGCTTCACAACACCCATACAGATGGAAAATAGAAGTATGACTGCAGAATCATATACAAATACACTGTATAAGCACATACATGAGTGCATGGATTGTGCTATCCCCAACAGAACTAAGACACTATCCTCCAAAAAAGGAAGACAATCTGGTGGTCCCCTGCAATAAACAACTCTACAACAGAAGGAAGAAGCTGTTGCAAAAAATAGTAAAATCCCGTTTGCAGGAACTCCCTGGTCAGCCTCAGTAAGAAGCTGAGATCCCTCATAAAATCCTACAAAGTTAGTTATGAAAATAAAATCCCCACTGATTCTAAAGACAACCACAAAGCATTCTACAGCTATGTCAAGAATATCAATGGAGACACTCAGATCTTTTCTGAGCTACAGCCCAATGGCACTAGATATACAGAACCAACTGATATTGCCAACATCCTGGCAGATAGGTCCAGTGCAAACTTCAACCCCCCTCACTCCCCAGAGGGCCCATAACTATACCGGAAGAATGCAAAGCCCCTGTTATCACAGCTGCACAAGTAAAGACCACACTATCCAAAGCAAAGAACACAGCATCCATGGGACCTGACAACATCCCAGGCTGCATTCAGCATGATCTAGAGAACGAACTGGCACCACAACTAAGTACCATGTTCAATCATAGCCTCACTTCAGGCTTTGTGCCTACTGAATGGTGCACAGCAATGTTTATCCCACTCCACAAAGGAGGTGCCACCATGGACCCCGAGAACTACTGCCCCATTAGTCTAACAAGCCTGGTCTGCAAGGCCATGGAATGTATCATCTTGGAGCTTATAAACAAAGACATAGGTAACCTCCAAACTCTGGACCCCACTCAGTTTGGGTTTGTAAAAAGTAGGCCATGTCTCCTAAACCTGACTGACTTCTTTGAAGCAGTCACCAGAGCCGTGAACAAGGGTAAGGTGGTGTACACAGCCTATCTTGACCTCGCCAAGGCTTTTGACACCATCCCCCACTCTGGAATTATAGATAAACTCACTAGACTGGGCATAAATCCATATGTCACAAAACAGGTGGCCAACTGGCTCACTGATAGAACCCACACAGTGAAAGTAGCCGACTCCAAATCTAACTTTTGATGAGTGACAAGTGGAGTACCACAGGGCTCAGTACTGGGTCCTATTCTGTTTGGCATCTACTTCTTAAAAGTCCAGGCTAATACAGAGGGTATTTGGCTAAAGAAGTTTGCAGAAGACTGCAATGCCATAATAGAAATCACTTAATGATGTGGACATTCTACAAAGGGGCCTCACTGAAACTGATGCTTGGTGTCAAAGTCATGGTGGCAAGTTCAATGCCAAGATGTGCATTGTCATCCCCTTTGGGAAAACACTGTACTCATGAACTACCACATAGGAAGTAGCAAACTAAGCACTGAAAGTGTGATAAGAGACCTTGGGACACAGGTGGACAGTAGTCTCTCCTTTGATAATCGCATCTCCGCAGTAGTCAGGAAATTCTTCTACGTGGCACACCTCATCACAAGGGGGTTCACCTCCAGATAAAAAGAGGCCATTGTTCCTCTCTACTCATCCCTCATCAGACCCATTATAGAGTCAATGCCTCCTTTGGCATGTACCTTGCAAGACATCTACAACAACTTGAAAGGCCACAGAAATACCTCTCTAAGAGGATAAGTGGCCTAAAACAGATGCTGTACACAGACCGTCTCAAAAAACTCCAGCTCTACTCCAACTGTTATCGCCTACTCAGAGGTGACATCTGCCTAACATACAAAGCCATGTCAAACCCAGATCTGAAACCCCAGCCCCTCCAAGCCACATGCTCCAGGGACCTAAACCTTGCCAACACAATAAATAGAACATGCTGGAGGGATAGATTCCTGTCCCAGAGACTTCCAATGCTCAGGAACAGACTACCCATTCATGTCAAGCAAAGCTCCTCATTAGCCCTCTTTAAGAAGAATCTCAACAATTGGATGGGAAATAGGAAATTCACCCCGGGCATCACTTCTGTGGCTCTGCTAGACAAGGGCGCAGGAAAATAACTTTCTTAGGTGGTGAACATCTGGGTACTTTTCTGGCTAAGCTTATATAGGCCCCAGGGCTGATAGCCTAGTACCTGCCTATGAATCTATGAACCTATTATCATCAATACTTTTCACCAAATGGTTTATCACAGCACCCATCCTTTTGTTAAATGGCTATGCAACTTGGCCAGAATGTCTCTGCTTCTCTGGCATTAATTTCCAACCATTGTTCTCACTCTGTGCATTCTCTCCATCCTCACTCTCTTGAGCCATGGCTGTGACATGGTCCTGTGTAAATGTTAATGCACCCTCTTCTTCCACCCCCTATGTCAAACCAATAATATGAATATTATCCTTGCAGAACCAGTTTTCTGCATCATCTAATTTATGCATCACCATGCATACCCTTAAACTGTGATACAGCTCAGAAATGAGGCTGCCATTTTGTAATGGCTCTACAGCATCTTCCCATAGGTTCATAGGTTGGTACTAGGCTATCAGCCCTAGGCCCTATACAAGCCCAGCCATAACAATTCCCTGGCTATTTCTTCCCAGAATATTTACTTCCCTGGGCCCCTGTCTAGCAGGGTGACTGATGTGATCCCCAGGGAGAATTTCCTATCTCCCATCCAATCATCAGGGTTACTTTTGCATAGGGCCAAAGAGGCACTCTGTTTGACATGTATGGGCAGTCTATTCCAGAGTCTGTGGAGTCTCTGGGTCAGAATCCTATCCCTCCAGCATCTTTTGTTCATTGTGATGACAAGGTTTAGCTCCCTGGAGCATGTGTCTCTGAGGGATTGGGATTTCTTTAAGTGTAGCATGTCCAACAGCTCTGGGTTTGACATGGCCTTGTATGTTAAACAGAGATTGCCTCTGAGTAGATGATATGCGACAGAGTATAGGAGGAGTTTTTTTAGATGGTCAGCAGAGGGCATCTGCTTTAGGCCTGTGATTCTTTTAGTGAGGTATTTCTGCGGCCTTTCCAGTTGTTGCAGATGTCTTGATCGGTACATACTAAATGGGGCATTATATTCTATAATGGGTCTAATGAGGGATGAGTACAGTAGGGCAATGACCTCCTTTTATCTGGATGAAAAGCACTTAGTGATGAGGTGTGCCACATAGAAGGTTTTCCTGACTGTTATGGCGATGTGGTTATCGAAGGTGAGGCCACTGTCACCTGTGTCACTAAGTCTCTTATCACACCTTTGGTGTATAGTGTACTGCCACCTATGTGGTAATTCACGGGTACATGTTTTTTCCCAAAGTGGATAACTATAAATTTCTTGGCATTGAGATTGAGCCCATGGCTCTGGCATCTGTTTCTGTAAGGTCCTTTTGTAGAATATCCATATCATTTGGAGATTCAATAATGGTTCCTAGTTTGCAGTCATCTGCAAACTTTGTTAGCCAGAGTCCGTTAGTGTTGGCCTGTACTTCAGGGAAATAGATGCTAAACAAGAGTGGTCCCAGGACTGAACCCTGAGGTACTCCACTTGTCACTTGTCTGGAGCTGGATTTGGAGTCGGCTACTTTTATAGTGTGGGTTCTGTCAGTAAGCCAGTTAGTAACCCATAGAGTGACATAGGGATTAATGCCCAGCTTAGTAAGTTTATCTATAATTCCAGAGTAGGGGATGGTGTTGAAGGACTTGGTGAGGTCCAGATAGGCTGTGTGAACCACCTTACCCTTGTCCACGGCTCTGTAGACTGATTCGAAGAAGTCAATCAGGTTCAGTAGACAAGATCGGCCCTTCACGAACCCAAAACTGGGTGGAGTCCAGTGTCTGAAGGTTGCTGATGTCTTTGTTTGTAAGTTCCATGATAATATGTTCCATGGCCTTGCAGATCAGGCTCATCAGACTGATGGGACAGTAGTTCCCGGGATCCAAGGTGGATTGCCCCTTGTGGAGTGGGATAACTGTAGCTGTGCGCCATTCAGCAGGCATGAAGCCTGAGGAGAGGCTATGATTAAACATGACACTTAGGTGAAGTGCCAGTTCATTTTATAGTTCATGTAGTACACAGCCTGGGATGTCATTTGGTTCCATGGATGCTGTATTCTTAGCTTTGAAAAGTGCATTTTTTTCCTGTGTGGCCATTATTACTGGAATATGACAATCTTTCGCTATTGAGATTGTCCCTTTAGGGGGTGAGAGGTGGGTGAAGTTTGCGCTGAATTGATCTGCCAGTATATTGGCAATATCCTTGGGATTAGTGTATGTAATGCCATTCTGTTGTAGCTCAGAGCAGATCTGAGTATTGCCATTTAGATTCTTGACATAGCTATAGAATGCCTTGTGGTTGTCTTTGGAATCTTTGGCAATTTTATTTTTGTAACTAGCTTTGGAGGATTTTACGAGGGATCTCAGCTTCTTACTGAAGCTGGTAAGAGTTCAAATGTTCATAGGTTCATACTAGGCTATCTGCCCTAGGGCATTTATAAGCCTAGCCAGAATGTGTTTGGCTTTCGCCACCCATTTTAAATTTATTTTGCTATGCCTTTTTTCGAGGTTAGTATACTGTGCCTCTGTCTAACAGTGACACAGAAGTGATACCCGGGGTAAACCTACGATCTTCCATCCACTCATCAAGATTCCTCTTGAAGAGAGATAATGAGGGACTCTGCCTAACCTGGACTGAGATTTTATTCCAGAGTGAAGGGAGCCTCTGGGTTATGAATCTGTCCCTCCAGCATGTCCTATTTATTTTGGTGCTGAGGTTCAAGTCTCTCGAGCATGTAGCTTGATGGGATTTGGATTTTCTGAGGTGCAGCATGTCCATTAATTCCAGATTGGACATGGCTTTATACGTCAGGCACAGATCGCCTCTGAGCAGGCGGTATGCCACTGAGTAGAGCTGGAGTTTCTTTAACCGGGCAGCATAGGGCATCTGTTTGAGCCCTTTGATCCTCTTGGTGAGGTACTTTTGAGGTCTTTCCAGTTGCTGCAGGTGTCTGGTAAGGTACATCCCAAAAGGGGCATTGTACTCAATTATGGGCCTGATGAGGGATGAGTAAAGAGGCACAATGACCTCCCCTGATCTAGATGTGAATCCCTTCATGATTAGGTGGGCTATATAAAATGTTTTTCTAACCACTTTGGCCATGTTGTTGTCAAATGAGATTGCTATCAACTTGGGTCCCCAGGTCCCTAATTACTTCTTCTGTACTTAATGGATTACCACCTATGTGGTAATTTGTGGGCACTTTGTTTTTGCCAAAGGGGATGACTATACACTTTTTGGCATTTAGCTTGAGGCCATGGCTTTGGCACCAGTTGTCTGTTTGTATGAGACCCTTTTGGAGGATGCTTGTGTCAGCTGGAGAGTCGATTATGGCACCCAGTTTGCAGTCATCTGCGAACTTGGTCTGCCACAGTCCTTCTGTGTTGGCCTGTACCTCCGAGAAATATATACCAAACAAGAGAGGTCCCAGGACTGAGCCTTGTGGGATGCCACTTGTAACTGGTTTGGAGTCTGACATGGCTCCAGCAATTCTAACCATGTGGGTTCTGTCCTTGAGCCAGTTTGCAACCCATCTAGTGACATAGGGGTTTATATTTAAGCTGGTGAGCTTATCTATAATGCCCAAGTGGGGTATTGTATCAAGGCTTTTGCAAGGTCTAGGTAGGCTGTGTGGACCACCTTCCCCTCATCAATGGCCTTGGTGACTGTTTCAAAGAAATTGACCAGGTTTAAGAGGCAGGATCTGCCCTTAAGAAAGCCGAACTGGGTAGGATCCAGTGTCTGTAGGTCCCCAATATCGTTATTTATGAGGTCCATGATGATCCTTTCCATAGCTTTGCAGACCAAGCTAGTCAGGCTTATGGGACAATAGTTTCCAGAATCTGTTGAGGCACCACCTTTGTGGAGAGGGACCACTGTTGCTGTATGCCACTCTTTGGGTACATATCCTGTAGTAAGGCTGAGATTGAACAGTAGTTTTATGTTTGGGTTTAGCTCTTCTTGGAGTTCATGTAGGACACAGCCCGGGACACCGTCTGGTCCCATTGATGCTGTGTATTTTGCTTTGGAGAAGGCGGCTCTTACTTGAGCATCTGAGATGTCAGGGAGGCATCACTCTGCTGGGATAGATATTTGCCCTTTTGTTGGGGGGGGGGAGAAGTTTGCACTGAACCTGTCAGCTAGGATGTTGGCAATGTCTGTGGGTTCAATGTATTTTTTGTCATTTTGGAGGAATTCTGAGCATATCTGGGAATTCCCACCCAGGTTCCTAACATAACTAAAGAAAGCCTTGTGATTATCCTTAGTGTCCTGTTTAATTTTTCTCTCGAAGCTGGCCTTAGACAATTTTATGAGTGCCCGTAGTTTTTTGCTAATACTGATCAGAGATGCCTTCCCTTTTTGGGATTTTGCTCTATCATGTAGTAGCTTCCTCCTTCTGTTGTATAGTTTGTTTATGGCTTGGGTCCTTCAGACAGGACATCTGCCTTTGGAGGATTGGGTATTGGTTTTATTTGGGATTGTATGATCCATGCATTCCTGAAGGTGTTCATAGAATGTGTTTATAAAGGATTCTGCAGTCTGGGTCATATTTTCCACAGGCGCGGGGCTTTGAAGGAGTCCACCTCAGTTTTGAGGAGTGTGAAATTTGCTTTAGAGAAGTTTTTCACTGTGGTTTTCTGGGCAGGGGCTGGGGTCGGGATGTGAATATCCAGTGAGATTAGTTTATGGTCTGATCTTACCAGTGAGGGATACACTTCTGGTCTGGAGCATAGAATCCCAATGTTGGTGATGATCAGGTCCAGTATGTTTTCCCCTCTTGTAGGAGTGGTAACAAGTTGTTCCACAGCATTTGAGTTTATAAATTCTAGGAACCTTTGGGCTAGAGTGTTGGAGCTAGAGTAATGCTCCCAGTCTATGTTTGGGTAGTTGAAGTCGCCTAATATATTGGTGTTTGGAGAGACCTTCATATTTTCCAGTGTTCTCAGGAAGGCCGAGTGGGGTTCCTGGGTTTGGGAGGGTGGTCTGCAGCAGGCTATAAACTGGAAGGCAGTTTCACCCACTGCTAGTTGCACATGGATAGTCTCTGATGCTTCATGCTGTGCCACCAACCTGGAGGTGTGGGTATCTTTGACGAATATTGACACTCCCCCTCCTTTTGTGGTTCGGTCCAAGTTTTGGGGCCAAAAAGCATGGTATGAGGTATAACCTGATAGTGCTGGGGTGCTCTCAGGAGCCTTGAACCAGGTTTCTGTTACTGCACAGATATCGATGTTCTCCATACTAAGGAGAGTTTCGAGTGCATGCATCTTGAGGTTTAGACTTCTGGCGTTGAGTAGCATTACTCTTAGTTTCTTATCCCTTGTGATACCTATGAATGTGGGTTTGTCTTTTGAGCCTTGCCTAAAAAAGGCACTATGGAGGAAGCAAGAGCCTTTGCCAATATCCTAAATCCCAGGGGTGACAGGTGCAAGCCATCCCTAGCGAAGAATCGTGGCTTGTCGAGCATGTCATCCCAGGCTGACAAGCATTGGATCCCCTTTGAATGACACCAATACTTAAGCCAATTGTTGAAATTGATGATCTTGTCTTCATATTGTGACATCATTCTTGGTGAGGGTAAGATGCTACTCAAGGTCAGGGTCATACCAGCCTGGGCTACATGCTCAGAGTGCTCCTCTATGTCTCTTTTCATGTAGTCCAGGGAGGTACGTCTCAGGTCATTCACACCAGCATGGACAATGACTGAGTCATATTTGTACTTGCCTTGGAGTGACCTGAGTGATTGTGTTATGTGGCGGATCCTAGCGCCCGACAGGCAGCTCACCATGACCTTCTTCTTGTTCAGCCTGGTGAGCGGGACGTCAGTGTGCCTGACAATAGAGTCACCTATTACAAGTGTATCAGGTGTGTTGTTTAGCCTTAAGGGCTGTGACTGTTCGGCACACTGGCTTTGTGAGCTATGTGTTGCATGTGTTTTGTTTAGGGATAGCGGTTGCTTGGGTGTCTGCTTTGGAGGTCTCTGCTGCTTAGGCAGATTTTTATTTAGAGCCTCAGAGTATGTTTTTGTGTGTTTATGTGTTTGGTTTGCTGTTGTGGTAGGTCTATGTGAGACTGGAATTGTAGTGAGTGTGGTTTCCTTCTCCTCCTGACTGGTTATGCCAGTACTGAGTTGAGAGAGCTTAGCCTCCAGTTTGGCTATATGGTTGCATCTCTCACATGTGTTGGAATTTGTTGGGAGGAGCATAGGGTTGTCTGTGTACATGAGGCAGTTGTAACATTGCCTCAAGATTCCCAGATTCACCAGCCTGACTGGAGAGGAGATTGACAACTGACCTTTGGACATGCTAGAATAGTATTGGGAATTCCTTTATAATTGAAAAAAAGGGCCAATGGGGAACAAGGTACTCAAGAGGAGTTTGTGAGGGTGTAGTGCTTTTAATTTTTTAGTACTGACTTATATAATTGCTTTAGTGAGCAAGTGCCAGATAACTTAAATGCAATGTGTTACAGGTAACTTAAATGCAAAAACGACAAACAGTAACTTTTTTTCAAGTGAAAAAAGGAAATAAGTACAGTAAGCAATGCAGATATCACTAGGGATCCACAGAAGCGCTGAAAAGCCGTGTTTTAGGTGGAATTAGTGTTTCAGGGAAATAACAAGCAAACAAACAACAAGCATACAAACAAAGCTAGATTCAGCAGGCCTGGATCTAGTCTATGCTACAGCAAACAAGGTGTACCAATTTCAGTAAGAAACTGTTCAAATATGCAGGCACCATAAGCCTTTAACCAGAAATTCCCAGCTCAGAAGGGCAGAGTCCAGCCTCTCCTCTCACAAGAGTGCAGACCACGAACCTTCTTAATATAAAATAACTGGCCTGAAGCCCAAGTGCTTAAACCAGAACTAATACACTTTTAGAATAACAGACACTGATCCCTCAATCAGCAGTTCCCAACTTAGAAGGATGTAAACTACCTGTCCTGCCACCACAGTGCAGGCCGCAAACCTTCCTAATGTAAAACAACTGGTCTGAAGACCAAGTGCTTTATCCAAAAGGCTTAGAATGATAGCTACACTTTAATCAAGTTACTACCAAGCAGTAATAAATACAATTGAATACTTTAAAGAATGCCTGGATTAATGCTCAAGTTATACAAACAAAGCTAGATTCAGCAGGCCTGGATCTAGTCTATGCTACAGCAAACAAGGTGTACCAATTTCAGTAAGAAGCAGTTCAAATATGCAGGCACTATAAGCCTTTAACCAGAAATTCCCAGCTCAGAAGGGCAGAGTCCAGCCTCTCCTCCCACAAGAGTGCAGACCACAAACCCTCTTAATGTAAAATAACTGGCCTGAAGCCCACATGCTTAAACCAGAATGAATACACTTTTAGACTAACAGACATTGAGCCCTCAATCAGCAGTTCCCAACTTAGAAGGATGTAAGCTACCTGCTCTGCCACTACAGTGCAAACCACAAACCTTCTTAATGTAAAACAACTTGTTTGAAGCCCAAGTGCTTAAACTAAAAGGCTTAGAATGAGTTACACCAAGCAGTAATAAAGACAACTGAGTACTATTAAGATGACGCAAAAGCAAAATAAAGTAGGAATAAACACAAATACAGTAAAAGCAGATAATATATATATATATATATTTTTTTTGAGTGAGCAAATGAGATGGGCCCAGGAGTTACAGAACAGAAACAAGTGCAAATGCAGGCCTTCAAATCAGAAAGTTGAGAGAGATGGAAGATCGCCCAAATGGCCAAGAACTACAAATTCTGGGCCAGAACCACTCCTTATGTGGTAGACAGGTTACCTAATGCTTACCACTCCCACTGATAAGCTAGAAGGCTTCCCTCCAACACAGAAAGGCTTGGGGGGCTCAGAAGCTTACAAACAGTCCTGGATACAGCAAATCTGTATCTGGAACACTAATTACAGAAAAGGTAGGAAACAAGCTTATAATTTTATTTATTTATTTATTTTTTTCAGAAAAGTAGCAAACACCCTAGTAAAAACAATTCACATGCAGTGCAAGCTGGCACACTTGAGTATGTAGCAATATTAGTCTACACACAGTTTGAAAAAATTTAATTAAATTAAAAAGGACTAAAAGCAAGTGCAGAAAGGGTTTATTAGGTAGAATGCGGTAAAGAGATGGGACTGGGGGAGTGTCCTAGATCAAATCTACAGTGGGGCGGGCACTGCAAAAGCCACCAAATTTTAACTATGACCAAGAACAGGGAGGGGGTGGGGAAGACAGTTTCAACAGAGATGTGAGGAATCACAGTGCAAATTATAAAACCAGAAAAATATATACTGATCTCTGTATATTTGCAGAACAGTAAGACAACAGATATCTAAGCAACAATTTAGCTCTATAATACAGAATAATACAGAAAAATATACTCAGCTCTATATATTTGCAGATAGTCTTGTAAGGCTCTCTCTCAGTGCACAGGTTCCAATTTAAAGGGAGTGTTTTGCATCCTGGAATTTTCCTCTTTTCTGTAAAAGTTTCTTCCTTTTGTTGTAAAATTTGTTTATGGCAAGGGACCACCAGATTGGCTTCCTTTGTTTGGAGGAGAGTGTCTTGGTTCTATTGAGGATGGCACAATTCATGCACAAGTGGATGTGCTCATACAGTGCCTTAGTATAGGACTCAGCAGTCAAACTTTCAGTTCCTGTCTGCATGGGTGTCATGAAGTTTGTCACTTCTGACATGAGTAGAATGAAGTTGGCTTTGGCAAAGTTTTTAATGGAGGTTTCCTTACTGGGGAGTGGGGGTGGGATGTGGATGTCAAGGGTGATTAGCTTATGGTCAGACCTGACCAACCAGGGGGTGACCATAGGTGTGGAGCATCGATTTCCCATGTTGGTAATGGCCAGATCTAGGATATTGGTGCCCCTGGTGGCACTAAGGATTAGCTGATCCTGGGCGTTGGAATTTATGAATTCCAAGAACCGTTGGGCAAAGGTGTTGGTACACTAGTAGTTTTCCCAGTTAATGGCAGGGTAGTTGAAATCAACCAGTATTAGGGTGTTTGGTTGTATCTTAATATTTTCCAGTATGTTTAGAAAGGTGTAGTGAGAATCTTGGGGCATGCTGGGGTATCTGTAGCAAGCTACAATTTGAATTGCAGTCTTACCTAGTGTTAGTTGCATCTGGAGAATTTCATACACATTGTGTTGGGCAACTAGCCTGGTGTTGTGAATATTCTTAGTGAATATGGACACTCCTCCACCTTTAGTGTTTCAGTCCTGGTTTGGTGGCTGAACAGTGTGGTATGAGTTGTAGCCTGGTATTGCAAGGGTGCTCTCTGGAGCCTTGAACCAGGTCTCAGTTACTTAACAGATATCGATGTTCTCCATTTTTAGGAGTGCCTCGAGAGAGTGCATTTTTAAGGTTTAGACTTCTAGCATTGAATAGCATTACCTTCAGATTTTACATGCTTGTACCTGTTATGGTGGTGGTTTTGTCCTTTGAACTTTGCCTAAAAAAGGCACTATATGGGTGGCAAAAGCCTTAGCGAGTAACCTGAATCCCAGGGGCAACAGGAGCAGACCATCTCTGGCAAAGCATCGTGGTCTGTTGATCATGTCGTCCCAGGCAGACAAATACTGGATCCCCTTTGAATGACACCAGAAGCTTAGCCAATTGTTGAAGTCAATCATTTTGTCCTTATACTGTGGTGTCATTCTGGGCAAAGGCAGGATGCTACTCAGTGCTAAGGTCATACTTGCCTGGGCCACATTATCTGAGAGCTCTTTCATGTCTCTTTTGATGTAATCCAGGGAGGTATGTCTAAAGTCAGTCACTCCAACATGGACAATGACAGAGTCATATTTGTACTTGTGGAGTGACTTGACTGCATACCTTATGTAGTGGATCCTGGCACCCAACAGGCAGCTGACTCTAATTTTCTCCTTGTTCAGCCTGGTGAGTGGGACATCAGTTGTCTAACTATAGAGTCACTTATGACTAAAGTATTGGGTACGTTGTCTTGCCTTAGGGGCTGTTGTTGGGTGGCACACTGGTGTTGTGAGCTATGTGGCACTTTGGTTGTGATTGGTGTTTGTGTTTCAGCTTCAGAGGTCCTTGTTGCTTGGGCAGGTTATTGTTAAGGGCCTCCACATATGTGGGCTTAGTGTTGCTATGTGTGGGTGTTGGTGGTGTGGGTTTAGAAGTGCTATGTGTTGCTTGAGGTGTAGTGTGGATGTTAACCTTCTCCTCTTGACTGTCTAGCACAATCTTGGGTGGAGAGAGATTTGCTTCCAGTTTGGCTTGGTAAGTGCATCTGTCACAGGTTGTAGTGTTGGGTGGTAGGAGGAGAGGTTTGTCTGTGTACATGAGGCAATCGCTGCATTGCCCCGCTATGTTCAGATTCACCAGGTGGACATGAGAAATCACCAGAAGCTGACTCTTGGACATGCCTGGCTTGGTGCTTTTTTATGTAAAGTACAAGATCTGTTTTCCCTTACCTTAGCAAGGTACTTTGCAATTATAGGTTGTTTAGTGCCTATGATTAATTTCTCCTTATTAACAAGGAGAGTTGAGTGCTTGCATCAGTTTAAGACTTCCTAGTGCTTTCCAGCAGATTTTAAAGCAAGTGCTAGTTACAGCGATGCTTAAAGGTAAGATGAAAAAAATGGTTTATCCTAAACACTGCAGTGTGCACTTGAAGAGTTAGATGTGAAAGTAGGTAACTTAAGTTTTACCTGTCTAAAAAGTTAAGTTTTAGCGGAGAGTCACTATTTTTAAAACAGCAAGATAGACTGAAAGGGGGTGGTCATTTTGTATTCTGGTACTATGGAATACAGTAGGATGGCCAATAAATTTAAATAGTTGAAGGGGAGTGATTTCACAAAATGATAATTTTGTGTTTACTCACACAAGCCAGTAAAAACAGAGAGGAAATGAGATATATGGTCAAATTAACATAAGGGGAAGGCAACTGGAAAGACAGTGGTGTTTAAGAACACTACAGTAACCGGGTGGGAAGGTGGGGGAAAATTTTTTGCCTGACTCACAAGAGATAGAGCTGTGGTCTCTTTTCAAGTTTTAATATGCAGTTAAAAGCAGAATAAAAGTAAAACATAAGGCAAATAAAACAAACAACAGTATTCAAAATAGAAAAAGGCAATAAAGTAATGCAACAAATAAAAAGCAAACTAACCTTTCCCTCACAGCAAAGTGTAGCAGAGTCTGGGTGAGCCTTTCTAGTAAAGCTCTGAAATGTTTTATTTTACCCCTTAAACAGAAGGTTTAGTTCCTAGCTCCACCCCTCAGTTCACAGATGATTAACCTTAACTGACCTGTTCTATTGACCTGTACTAATTTCTGCCTGACTCACAAGAGACAGAGCTGTGGTCTCTTTTCATGTTTTAATATGCAGTTAAAAGCAGAATACAAGTGAAACACAAGGTAAATAAAACAAATCACAGTATTCAAAATGGAAAAAGGCAATAAAGTAATACAACAAATAAAAAACAAACTAACCTTTCCCTCTCACCAAAGTGTAGCAGAGTCTTGGTAAGCCTTTCTAGTAAGTGGCTATAGAAGTGCATAGTGGTCAATGACTTTAAAAGGTTCCTAAAGAAGCATCTGCTTTGTTTATTGTTTTAATGGTATTATCTATGCGTCATTATCACTGACTCATCTGTTTTGATATCGGTTATACTTTTGTTTGTTTGGTATAACTACTTTGGGTTAAGTGGTTAAAAAATATGACTGTTGTAGAAATATATTGTTTTAAATTGCTATAAATAATAGCAAAATATTTGAGGTAGAGGAAGTAGAAATAATAGATGTGGAAAGAAAAAGTGCTTTGCTAGCAGCAAGTTTAGTTCTAGAGCTTCTACTCTATTATCAAATGATTTATCTTCAACTGTTGCTTGCTAGCTTCTTGCCCAATGGTGAAGAGATAAGCAATCTTTTTTTAGATTGTACATGGATTTATGCATGCATACACACACACACACACACACACACACACACACACACACACACACACACACACACACACACACACACACACACACACACACACACACACACTCTTACAAACACCACAGTATCAGTTAGATCTTTACATAGTTTTTAGACAATGTAGGTAGAATTAAATATGTTATAATAACAGCACCATATGCCCACACTTATTTAGTTAGAAAAGAAAAGGTAACTCATGAGAAAGTGAGTATCATATTAATACATACCCTGAAGGAGACAGAAAAAGTCTAAGGCCTGCCTACAAATTTTAGAATTAGTGTAATCAGTTCCAGATCCTAGCTTTCATCTGATGTATTTTAGGAAATGACATAAATTTGCAGTGGGGAAAGATTAAGCTGTGGTTCTCTATAAACTGCACAGTGTTGCTGATGGACTGATTTGACAACACCAAAAAGAAGAAATTATAACAAAATGCTGACTTGTCTAAACATGGGCTAAACTCTTGGCTAGGCTTATAAGTGCCTCAGGGCCAAGAGCCGAGTAACTTTCTATGATCCTATGAAGCCAGTCAAACAAACATAAGCACTGAAACATAAGAAGTATGTTGCCATAATAAGGCATTTGCTCTCTACTCCCCTGGAAAATGGGTTTATTTGCCTCATCAGTGTGTGACTTAGGCTACAATAAAGAGTATAAGCTGACTAATAGTTTTCTTTTGACACAAAAGGATTTGCTTAGTGATTGCATTACTAATTTTAAGGTACAGGTTTTGGGACTGCTGAAAAGTGAGCTAGACTGGTCATGACTATCATTTAAATGAAATTATTACTCTCGTTGCTGGTCCGATAAACACTTTCAAAACCACTGTACAGGTCAGTGGGATCTATGTTTATCAGATGAGTACAGGTCTCCGAAATAAAAAAAATATATATATTTTTTTAAATGTGAGTTTCTTTCTCATGCACAGGGATGCACTCACGCATCCCTACAATTTTTCATAATCAGCTTAGATGTGCTATGCATCAGAGTAGGAATAAACTCTTCCCCAAAACACATTCATGTTTCTGGGGCATTGAGTCAAATTTTTAGCCAAATAGCTATTCAACGTGGAAAATTCCTTCCTTTCGGACAATAAAAAGTTTAGACATGCTTTCTGCTCACGAACAGTAGCTGAACAGTCGATCTGTAGATGTTTTGTTAATAAAATAATAATGAAGCATGTCTTATCTTGTACAGATGATTCTCTCAGTATCTGCTGTTTCCATGTTTCCATTTATACTTGCCTGCTTACAAGCAAGTATACTATGAGAAAAGCTTGTATCCTTTTGACAAGACATCTATATTCAGTAAATGGCTGAATGCCGTATTGGTTTTGGCCAGTGAGAA
The DNA here is from genome assembly GCF_019279795.1 of Protopterus annectens. Lineage (NCBI taxonomy): Eukaryota > Metazoa > Chordata > Ceratodontiformes > Protopteridae > Protopterus > Protopterus annectens. The sequence goes on from NC_056736.1 coordinate 800,726,710, forward strand.
AACAGAAGTCTAACATGGAATTACTCATGTTTCCTGTCATGCAACCCTCATATTCAAGCAGCTGTACTTTTTATTTTTGTTTTTTTTTTTGTTTTTTTTTAATTTCTTTATTCAGCCTTGCCAGGAGCTGTTTTCTTGTCACCTCACCTTTAGTGTCATGAAAATATTCTAGCACTCTGGAACACACTTTGGCATTTTTATAATCTGCTTCAATAGATTCATGTGATCAAAGCACAGATGTACTCATGAAAGTGTATCAAATAACAAAGGGTCTAGCCAAGGATTTTTGGCAAAAGAGACTGGTTGGCATTCATTATGAATAAACAAATTATAATGAATGGATGCCTTCATCATTAAGTCAAGCAGCAAGCACATCTGATTCAGTCAAGTCTATTTGTCACAGTCTCTTTCCTCTGTCTAATATACAGGCCAGATTTATTTTTCTGTTCTATGAACCTGGTGTATTTTTACCAGACAAAAGGCATATATATTAAATCAAGGTGAGAATTTAGAGTGTAATCATTTCTATAGATCTTTTCAGAGTCCAAGTTTACTTGGTTACATTGGACTGTCAGATTTTCTAAGTGCCTAAACATTCCTGACTAGAACTATAAAATCAGGTGGGGAAGTTTTATGCTGTTTTTCTTCCAGTTATTGCACTGTAGAGTGAAAGGTTATTGAATAATGAATATATAGTTTAGCAGTAGCATAATCGATTACAAGTTAGTTGCTACAAGTAATGTTATTACTGACAGACATCTAAACAACCTGAAAGATAGTTCCCTTGACAGTCCTTCTCAGCAAACACCAGATTGGATATATTGTAAATTTCCAAAGAAACATGATTGAAATCATCTTTAGTAACTCATTGTAAAGGCATCAAAGTTAAACTTGAAATGAAAAATATATTACTTGTTCAGTGGAAACAGATTAGGGTATTTTACTTAGGTTTTTCTATTTATTAGTATTGTTGATTCGTTAGCTATTACTATCAAATTAGCTTCTTATGCTATGAATATTATTTAATGTGTTAGAATTAATAAAAAACGTTTAATAAAAGTGTTTAGTAAAAATATATTATTCATTGATTAGTATCTACACTGCAATAAAATAAATACTCAAAGAGTAGCTCCTTAGTGTGTACAGTCATCGTCTACCTGCTTGTATAAACACCTTAATGGAGTATTTCTAGTGCATATCCTGCTATCTTAACATATAATTTTGCATTGCTCAGTAGACCAATACAGAAGGAGTTTCTGGGAACATATAATGGAATATGTTTATATTACACTTTGAAATTTACTGAGACTTCCTGTTTAGCTAATGATGGCTAGGTGCACACCCCTATGCATATACACTCACATGGCAAACTATTTCAGAATTCCTAAACCATAGAAAAGAAGCACTTTTATCTTCTGTTCCCAGAAACCAGTAATAATAAAAAAGTATTGAAGGATATGTTTGTCTCTCTTATCTACTATGTTAATTGCCCGTTTCATATCCAGTAACTGATTTGTTGATTAATGCTGAATGGTTTCATAACTATTCAGCCATATCAGACTTTGAGACCATACTTATCAACTGTCCAGACGTTTGCAGAAAGTCAAACATTTTTGCTTCATATTCTTGGTCTATTCCTTATAAAATATGTGGTTTTCTGTCATATGACTGAGGAATTAAAACACTAAATAATGACATAAATTTGAGTTTCAGACTTCATATAGTTCAAAAATGCATGCCTACACAAATTTTGTTATTCCAGCAAATGTCTAATTCCATGACAGCAATATTTAAATTTTTTCCTATTTTTGGGCCTTTGTCTCCCAATTATTCTAGGCTTTGTACAGATTTCTTGCACTAAGAGATTGAGAGGTATGAGTGTAAATCTCCTGCATATTCAAATCCTCCGTTCCCTGTATGGTACCTCTAAAAAACAATCTCTTTTTCCTGGTGAAACTAAAGGTCTCCATTCCATACTCTACCCACATGCTGACAGCATTTGCAAATGCATGGGACTAGAGGTTCCCAGTCTCCCACTCAGTACACCCCAGCCTACACTAGAAATAATCAGATATTGTCACTTTTTACACTTGTGCTTTTTCCTTCTTCATCATTTCCCCAGCCATACACACAATCAGTAACAATGATGCATGAATCAAACAGTGGTGAATACACGTTTAGGACACAACTCACATGACACCTACTAAACATGCATGAATGTGTTTGTACAGATAACAAATAACAAATGTTATATGATTCATGGAAAATCAATGGTTGAAATGCTAGCTTTCTTTCTTTCTTGTATCACTTGATTATTACCCCACTAGACACTGTGTCACAAAATGTTTAGTTTGTAGGCACACATTGACATGTAGATTTCCATTCTCCTCCTTCCTTAATCATAACTTGCTCAGTTTGCTAGCTCACTCACTTTCTGTATAGTTTATCAACAATGGAAACATTCAGCGTTGTTAGATTTCATCTGCCATATGGTATGCATTAAGAATCTAGTATTTGTGTATGTCTATTTGCATTTTAGGCTGGAATTAAAATCCTGAATGTAAGCATGGAAGACACTGTATCAGGAGACCACACAGTACTTTGTTTTGAATTTCAAATGAATACTTGCAGCATTGCCTGAAATGCCTGTGAACACACTTTTATACCAATGTCATTCATATACCTCTGCATATTGATGAAACCACACATGGACTTCTACAGAATATAAAAATTGTTGTGTTTTTTTAATAACTCCTTCAATTGGAAATTGACTTTCAGCAAATGAATAAATTTATATGCTTTCTTGACGACTTACAGATCTTACATTTTGTTAGTAGCACACTCCTGAATATTGGATTTATTTTATTACAACTTTGGTAAAGCAAGCAAGTCATTTAACTTACTTCTTCTGAGCATCCTACAGTAGAGTACAGAAAATGAATAACTAACTAAATAAATAACAAATTTGAATAGCAGCACAACAAATAAATGCATATAAAACTAAATTTCTGCACAAACATATAAATAAAGATCACTTTGTCTGAGATGGATAGAGAATGTCATAGGTCATTACAGTGATAATTAGAAAGAGACACTTATCCACAATGAAGTGATACTGTCAGAAAGATAACCCCTTCCACCACATTTGCTACAAAGAGACCCTTCCAAGATTGGTGAATTACATGCTTTGATAATAAACCATCTAGATATGAGTTACAGAAATGATTATCCATGTTACTTGCATATCAGTATTTCACCATGGTGTTATGTGCTTTATGAGATATGGTATTAAATAGTAGAATTGCACATTTCCAATCAGCACAACAGCAGGAATGTAGCTACTGTGGCTGATGACACACCTGGAGGTGTGGTGCCCTCTTTGCCAATGCTGCAAAATAAATGAATAGAAAGCAAAATAACACACACAAGCTGTCCCTGAGCATCATTCTTTTAGCATGCTTTCTCTCCTACTAGAAGACATATTGCCATTCAGTTTGGCATACAAGTATACTGTATAGCTAGACTTTTTGAATTTCACTGCCTCTGTTTCTGACTTCAGTGCACAATGTCTGTAGCATAGTGGAATACTCATTTGTATTCTGCAATAACTGTTTGAATTGTGCAACAGTTTGAACATCCCTTATGCCGTATTGTGTAATGTTCTGGGATGATGATGCTGTATTTGTAAATCATAGTCGCAGCACCTTACAAGAGTACTGAGTAATGTGGCCTTTTTGACTTATAGTTTACTGTGTAGTTCCTCCTCATGTTCATGAATCCTACTCTATATCCTTACCAAACCAAAACTTCAACAAAATAGGTACTCTTATATAGTCTAGTAAATATAAGGAAATTGAGTAATAATCTTTTATTACCTAGATAACACAGAAAAGGGTGAGAAGGATTCAGAATTCAAGCTTCTGGATGCTGTAATTCATGATTTTAAAAAGGAGAAGAGTTTGTGTATCTAACATTCCTTTTTATTGCATTTCATTTATTATTTTCCTTCCCTATGGAACTGTTATATAAGTAGTTCATATTTTCCTAGATGAAGCCATGGATTTCTTTTCTACTACACATTCTGGTAATGCACTAAATGTGTCCATTCTCTTTCTTTTAACAAATACTTTTACAGGTCTGTGGACCACATGGTCCCTTAAATCGGCTGTTTTTTCTTTGATATCCTCAGTCATTCCTGTTCAGTGTGATTCCTTTACATCTTCCTTGTGTGATCTTGTGCTTGTATTTTAGCAGTATTTGACTACTCTGAGCATCCGGTGCTATCGTTCTGCCCACATGGTTTGCCTTTCCATATTCTTCTGTTAAGTATCCATCCAGCTACCACTTCAGAACCTGCTTTTGACTTACCTGAAAAGAGGTTAATTCTGTTCTCTTTTCATAGGTTCATTGGTGTGTACTAGGCTAATGGCCCAGGAAACTATATAAGCATAGCCCAAGAAGATTCCCTGGTATCATGCCACCCAAAGTCAGTTCCCAGTGCCCCTGTCAAGCAAGGCCACTGAATTAATCCCCAGGGTGATCTTCCTATTGCCCACCCACTTGTCAAGATTTCTCTTAAAGAGGGCCAGTGAAGTGCTCTGCTTGACGTGAATGGGACGTTTGTTCCAGAGTATTGGAAGTCTCTGGGTTAGGAACCTGTCCCTCCAGCATGTTCTGTTTATTGTGGTAATGATTCTTAGGTCCCTGGAGCATGTGGCATGGAGGGATTGGGACTTCTTTAGGTGCAGCATATCTAGCAGCTCTGGGTCAGGCATGGCTTTGTAGGTCAAGCACAGATCGCCTCTAAGTAGGCGATAAGAGACAGAGTATAGCTGAAGTTTTTTGAGTCTGTCCATATAGGGCATGTGTCTAAGGCCTAAGTTCCTCTTAGTGAGGTATTTTTGTGGCCTTCCAGTTGTTGTAGGTGTCTAGTGAGGTACATACCAAATGGAGCATTGTATTCTATAATAGGTCTAATGAAGGATGAGTAGAGAGGGATTATGACCTCTTTTTTCCTGAATGAGAAACCTTTTGTAATCAGATGTGCCACATAGAAGGACTTTCGAACTACAGTGGCAATGTGGTTATCAAAGGAGAGGTTGCTGTCAACCTGTGTCCCCAGGTCTCTTATCACACCTTCGGTGTTTAGTGGACTACTGCCTATGTGGTAGTTCATGGGCACCGAATTTTTCCCAAAGGGAATGACAATGCACTTTTTGACATTGAGCTTATGGCCATGGTTCTGGTACCAGTCACTGTTCTCAGTGTAGCCTTTTTGTAGAATGTCTACATCAGTTGGAGAATCAGTAATGGCTGCCAGTTTGCAATCATCTGCAAACTTGGTCAGCCAGAGTCCCTTTGTGTTGGCTTGAACTTCAGAGAAGTAGATGCAAAACAGGAGAGGACCTAGGACAGATCCCTGTGGGACACCAATTGTAAATGGTCGGTAGTCTGACTTGGAGACCACCACTTTCACAGTGTGGGTTCTATCAGTGAGCCAGTTGGCAACACATTTTATTACATAGGGGTTTATGCCTAGTTCAGTGAGTATATCTATGATTCCTAAGTGAGGGATGGTGTTGAAGGCCTTGACAAGATCTAGGTAGGCTGTGTGAACTACCTTGCCCTCATCCACAGCTCTAGTGACAGACTTGAAGAAGTCTATCAGCAGGCGTGATCTACCTGTCACAAACTCATACTGCATGGGGTCCAGGGTTTGTAGATTTCCTATGTCCTTATTTATAAGGTCCATAATGATGCACTCTATAGCCTTACATACCAGACTCTTTAGGCTAATGGGGGTAGTTCCCAGGGTCTGTAGTCACTCCCCCTTTGTGGAGTAGGATGACTGTAACAGTGCGCCATTTGGTAAGAACAAAGCCTGAAATGAGGCTGTGATTGAACAGGGTACTCAGATGTGGTTGCCATTTCACTTTGTAATTCATGTAGAACACAGCCAGGGATATTATCAGGTCCCATGGAAGCTGTATTCCTGGCTTTGGACAGTGCAATTTTTACCTGTGTAGCCATGATAATAGGGACTTGGCATTCCTCAAGTATTGTGATAGGCCCTTTAGGGGTGAAAAGGGGGTGAAGTTCGCACTGAATCTGCCAGCCAATATGTTGGCAATATCAGTTGGTTCTGTATATGTATTGCCATTGTGCTGAACTCAGAGCATATCTGAGTATTGCCATGTGGATTCTTGACATAAATAAAGAATGCCTTGTGGTTGTCTTTAGAATCTGCAGCAATTTTGTTATCATAGCTAGCTTTAGAGGATTTGATGATGGATGTCAGTTTTTGCTGAGGCTAACAAAGGAGTTTTTCCAGTCTTGGGACTTCACCCTTTTCTGCAACAGTTTTTTCCTTCTGTTGTGGAGTTTGTTTATGGTGGGGGACCACCAGATTGGCTTCCTTTTTTTGGAGGAGAGCATCTTGGTTCTGTTTGGTATGGCCCGTTCCATGCACTTGTGTATGTGCTCATACAGTGCATTGATGTATGATTCAGCAGTCATGCACCTATTTTCCATTTCCATGGGTGTTTTGAAGTTAGCCACCTCTAATTATAGAAGATCAAAATTGGCTTTGGAGAAGTTTTTTACAATGGTTTCCTTTGGGGGGGTGAGGGTGGGATGTGGATATCCATGGTGATTATCTTGTGGTCAGATCTGATCAGGGAGGAGTTGATTACTTGTGAAGAGAAATGGTCACCCATGTTAGTAATGACCAGGTCAAGGATGTTTCTACCCCTAGTGGGGGTAAGAATGAGTTGGTTCAGGGCATTGGAATTAATGAATTCTAGAAAACGTTGAGCAAGTGTGTTGGTGCATGAGTAATTTTCCCTATTAATGGAGGGGTAGTTATTAAAGTCTCTCAATATAAGGGTATTGGGTTGTACCCTAATATTTCCCAGTGTGTTTTGGAATGTGGAGTGGGAGTCTTGGGACATGGTGGGGGAACTATAGCAGGCTACAACCTGGATTGTAGTTTTACCCAGTGTTAGCTGTACCTGAAGTATCTCTGATGCGTTATGTTGGACTACTAGTCTGGAGGTGTGCATATCCTTTATGAATATGGAGACACCACTGCCTGTAGTGCTTCGGTTTAAGTTTATGCGCCAAAAGGTTTGGTATGAATTATAGCCTGGTAGTGCTGGGGTGCTCTTCGGAGCCTTGAACTAGGTCTCGGTCACTGCACAGATGTCAATGTTCTCTCAAATATATTTGAAACAGTCACACAGAAGATCACTGGACCAAGATCCAACACCTATGGTGCTCCACTTCTTTCCCTTCTGAAAAAGTTCCTTTTTGCTGTACCCATCTTTGTCTTACCATTAAACAATGCCACACTCTCTTTCATCTGACTTGGCCAGCTTCTTGCTCTTACAGTTTTCCTAGCAGTTGCTTGCCCTACACAAAGTCAAAAGTCTTGCACAGATCGAGACAATTTACAAGTATTCAGCTGTCATCTTCTCCAGTAACCTAATCTTAAAACTGGATCAGGTTCGATTACATTCCCTTTTGTTTGTAAACTATATTAGTTGTTGTGCTGGAAACTGGCATCATCTAAGAAATGAACAAGCCTTTCAATATTCATGTTTTCTCTGCCACTTTACTAAAGCCGGCAGGCTTGTACATCCCAAGATTTTTCCTTCTTCCATGCTTTTAAAAGTAGATCACTCTTGTTTTTCTCCTGTCTTCAGGAAAACAGCACAACTCTTCTTCCCTTCCAGTCTCCAGGTATTCTGATATCAGTGAAATAACTGCCAGGCACCACTGTTAGGGGATTCGGCAACATACTGTAAAGATTCCTGGTGACCTTGGAAGCATTCCTTCTGGTCCTGTGCCTTATCTTCCATTGTACAGCCTGTTCCTTCCCTATTAGACTGTGTATGAGCAGTTTCATCAGGATTTACTTTAAGACTGAACAGCCATTCAGGAGACCAGCCTGTATTCTTTAAATTGGAGAACTTTCAATATAGGCTAAAGGATCCAATTTCTTTCATCACCAACTCCCCTCCTTTTCAGAAACAACAGATACCTAGTCATTCAGTATGTAGATCTGTATGTCTCATGCACACACACACACACACACACACACACACACACACACACACACACACACACACACACACACACAAACACACACTCACGCATGCACACAATTGCACGCACATGCACACACACACACACACACACACACACACACACACACACACACACACACACACACACACACACACACAAAAGCTATTCTAAGGATCTTTCTTTTCAAGGTGTCATATTCATCAGGGGAGACTGAATTAGAAGTTTCATGTCCAGAAATTGATCACATCGTTGCTTCAATTGCACTGACATCTTAGACTCATACTACTCGGATAGAGTGATCAGCAGCATATCTTCTGCCTTGAGGTTGTCTAATCTGCAGATGTAATGAGGAGAAAGTAAAGTATATTCCACCAAATGAACACTTTATTAGTATTTTGCAAATAGTTTAGATAGAATGTGGCTAAAACTGGGACTTGAAGGAAGGATGATTATCTTTTTTTGCATACTTTGTGAAATGTAGCTAGGTAAACAGGATACAATTTATTTATTTATTTATTGACATTTGTTAACCGGGTTAGTCCGACTGGGATTTTGTCCCATTTTCAGTGGAGACCCGAGGAGAAAAGCTCCAGATAGCACAATAAATCATTACAGTAGTAAACAAGCACTGCAAACAATAGAAACAAACACTAGCAACAATTAAACAATAGCACTTTTTTTTCTTGTTTTCAGGAAAATACTATGTAACTGTACTAGTGAGGGAGAGTGCAGAGTGTGAGTAGGATCAACTGAGAGTGATTCCAATGTGGGGGGAGGAGAGAACTATGCAGGGTCATAGCAGGGTCAGATTCTGGAATTGAGTAAATGTGTCTTAAGTTTCTTTTTAAATAGTGGGGTGTGAGAGAGTGAGCATATGTCCAGGGGAAGTTTGTTCCAGGCTTGGGGCACAGAGTGTTTGTAGACTAGTTTACCTACTGACTTATTTGGGTGGTAAATATCAAGCAATTGTTGATTAGAGGTGCAGAGGGCTTGAGATGGGGTGTAGATACAGACAAGGAGAGATATAGATGGACAGTAGGAGGGTTTAAAAAACACAGAGTGCAGCATGTGAAATTGGTAGAGATGTAGTAGTTGTGGGAGTTCTAGCCATTGTAGAGACTTTAAAGCAATACAGTGGTGTGTGTTGTTTGGGGAGTTAGTGATGAATCTGGCTATTTTGTGGTAGGATTGTTGGAGTTTGTTCAGGGTAGTTGTTTGGATATTTGTGAGAACTGGAGCGGCATAGAGGAGAGAGGGGAGGAGAAGTGCTTGTCCAAGGGTGAGTCTAGCCTCGGGACTGAGATATTTTTTGTTCCGGTATAAGAGACCTAGTTTCTGATGTGTTTTCTTTATGCATTGCTGTATGTGTTGATTGAATTTTAGTTCATCGTCGATGATGACCCCTAAGAGTTTGGTGTCGATGTTAGGTTGGATAGCTGTATTATTACAAGACTTAATGACAAAGGAGGATTTATGATGAGTAAGGAAATGGGGCAGAAAGAGTAAGAGTTTGGTTTTTGTGGGATTGAGGATCAGTAGGTTTTTTTGAAAGCCATTGTTCAGTGGAAAGTAGAGCTTTTTGGGTTAGGGAGTGTAGGTCAGAGATGTTGTTGGCTGTAGAAATAATTGTGAAGTCGTTTGAATATTGTATGAGAGATGACTGATTGCAAGAGGTGAAAAGATCATTGGTGAAGATGTTGAATAAGAGGGGACCTAAGATGGAACCTTGTAGAACACCAGTAGAGATAGGCAAGAAAGGAGAAGGGGAAGAGAGCCATTTGACTGATTGTTCGCATCCAGACAGTTAGCGAACCAGCTGAGGGTGGAGGTGGATAGGTGAAAGTTGGCAAGTTTAGATAGAAGTAATGAATGAGACACTGTATTAAAAGCTTTGGAGAGGTCAAGAAAGAGACAGGAAGTAAGTTTATTGTTGTCCAAAGATTCTGCAATGGTACGAGTGAAGGAGAGTAGAGCAGTAGTTGTGCTGTGATAGGGGAGAAAACCATGCTGGGTAGGGGTGAGTAAGTTGTGATTGAGAAGGTGATTGAGAAGCTGAGTGTGGATACATTTTTCTAGTATCATAGATAGTGGGGACAGAATGGAAATTGGTCGATAGTTGGAAGGGTCAGTGGAATTACCTCCTTTATGGAGAGGGATAGTGTAGAATGATTTCCAAAGGGAAGGAACAGTAGATTCTTGCATAGATCTGTTTATTAATATTGTCACTGGGTAGGCAATGGAGTTAGCTGCAAGTCTGATGAAGGTAGGAGGTCATTTGTCAGTAGAGGGAGAGAAGGGTTTGAGTTTGAGCAGTAGAGATTTGATGTCGGAAATGGGAACAGGCATAAAGGAAAAAGTAGTGTTGGGGCTGGATGTGGGGTCAGGTAAAGAGGAATAGGTAGGTTGAGAGGGTAGTAGATTTTGGATGGAGGAAATAAAATGTGAATTAAGTAGGGTAGCTGTTTCATCAGGAGTTGTGTTTGGGTGGGGGGAGGGGTTAGAGGGACTACCTGGGTAAAGGATACTGTTAAGTGTTGTCCAAAATTTCCGAGGATTTGAATTATATTTGTGCTGACCTGAGCTATAGAATGACTTTTTGTCTATTATTGTTCGTTATTTAGCAAGATTGCGTAGTTGTTTGTATTTGAGAAGAAGAGGTGTTTGTTTAGATTTCATCCAGGCTTTCCAGACACTGTCTCTTTGTTTCATGATGGACTTAGTTTCTTTTGAAAGCCAGGGAGCATGACTGGATTTTACTCTAATCTTCCTGGAGGGAGCTAGGGAGTCCAGAGTATTCAGGAAAATGCTGCTAAAAGTGTTAACAGCATCATTTAGAGGGAGTTGTCTAAGGATGGACCAGTCCATGTTTTGTAGAATAGAGTTAATCTGTGAAGAATTAAATATAGATAATTTTCTACAGTCTTTGAAAAGGTGGGGTTTAAGAGTAGGAGAGTCGTATCTCAGGATGGAGGTAGGGAGACAAAACAGGCCATTTGTAGGTAGGAGGCTAACAGTATCTCCTTTTCATACAGCAAGTAAGGAAAGATGCTCCCAAAACCTCCTAAGCCTCATTCTACAATGGCAATTGCTTTACCTCTGACCATTTCACTAACATCTTCTTGGATGACATTAGATCTGTGGCTGTCTGGTCATACTTAAATATTTCTGCAAAGCAATATAAGCTGTTCTTAATCTCCAAGTCCAGTATTTCGTTTTGAGCCACTGCTATGAAAAGCTTTTCCTCTGAGTGGACACTTGTGAGGATTAACTGGGGATTTTTGTCATAAGGGTTACCAAAGGTTGATATTTTCATGTTAAATAATTCATTTAGGAGTTTTTGCCATAAAAATAGATTCATGAAAAGATAGTCCATCTTCAGTAACAGACCCTTTCTCTACCCCCATCCCCACCCCTGATTTTGCTTTCTTTCTCTCTTCTTTACTTTAATTCAGTTTTTCACTGTCACTGCAAACTGTAAAAACAGAGAAGTATTTATGTGATGGTTGCAGTGAAATGAAAGGTGCCAATGGAATCCTGAGAGAGTTATATTTCTCTTGTTGTCCCTATACTAAAGCTGGTTGCATTTTTTACATATTGTCCTTATTTTAGGTACCCATAGCTTCATATTTCTTTTTGGATGTGACCATATGATTAAATTTGAAGTATGATTAATCCAATGTTGGTCTGATTCCCATTTTTTGGTCATCAATAGGTAAGAAATGAACAGAAATTTTGATAAAGTCTAACTCTTCAAACAGCTGACAATATGCACATTATTTATTTATTTTTTCAAAGCTTTTGATGGGTTGTGTGCAGCTATGCATAACCCAATGGGATCGGGAGACATTCTCCAATACAAATACAAGCTTAAAAACTGAAGACACAATATAAACAGATATATTACAAGAAATTTAAGAGACATACTTTGAAAATCACAAACATTCACAATGTTAACTGAACTCATATTTACAGAAAGTGAAATAAATCTCAGAAGAATATAACTTGTACTTCCTTTCTTGTCAAGCACATCTGCAGTTAAGGTTCAATAATGTGTTTGAACAGTTATAGAAAACATCTTTGAAAAATTACACCATTATGCGCTTTGGTGGTATTAATGTTTAAGAAGATGGCTTCCCTACCAGTAGTTGAGGTTTTACTGGCTGTGGAGGCAACTCATTGTTTACAGCTGAAAGATTTGTAACTTGACGGTTCTTGATTCGCACAGAAAATGATTGCAGGACCCATGTTTACTACAGTGCTAGCAGTGATTCACTGTTTTTGATTTTATTTATTTATTTATTTTTTATTGTTTTGTTTTCATTGCAGTTATGCGACCATGACAGAACAAGTACGTAAAGGGGAGTGAGAGTGACAAAGTGCTTCCCTCTCCATGGAGTGCGGTAAAAACACTTTATGATTTGTTTTTCATCCAGACAAGATAACAATGGACTATTTTTGTCCAAATATAACCTTGTCTAGATTGAACTCATTAAATAAAGTGAAATGTATGAAAGCACAAGAAGTAACACACATTTTTCGTAATTTATCTGCATTAAGTCATGCTTGTATTAACTGGCAAACTATGTCTGTATAACAGTATAATTCCCATTGACCTTTTGTCACATCACCACTGTTGTGACTTTAAACTATAAAAAGCCTTCTTCAAGCTGGTAATAATAACAATACCAATAATAGCGGAAAGCAGAAGAATACTTGCTGTACTTTTATAAGTTAGCTGAGATCCTTTGTTTTACTGTGGAGGAAACGTTTTCCAAAGGACTGCGCACCAGCTGTGTTTTACATATATGTTTCCACAGTGTAGATTCTGTTGGTCATAACTGCAATGAATACAGGCAGCTGTGGTTCCTTTTCCTGTCCTTGCTTTGACCTCTGGAAAATGTCTGGATTTCAAATTACAGTTGCAGACATTGGATGGGCTGGCATCGCTCAATGTGTCCTTACAGCTAAGTGAATCCATTGTGTAAGGTACAGAACAGTTCTACATTTGTACTTGGAGTCTCCAAAGGTTTCCTGTCCCTTAACACTTCATGCATGTACTCATTATCTGCTGATCAGCTTTTTTTAGGAAACATTACTAACCCAATTCACCTAACTGCAAATGGCATAAATCTTGAAATACCTTATAATGATTTTGTCAAACACACACATAGTTGTGTGGCTTGTCTTTCTTGTAAGATTTAGTACAGCAAGATTAGTAGTCAAATAGCAGAATAATTCTACTAAAACAATTTTGTATAAATGAGTTATTTGACTATGTTTTGCTAAATACATGTCTGAATATCATTTGGTAAATCACTTTTTTAAGGTACTGCTTATCTATGTATTTGAATTTCACTTTAACATATTTGAATTAATTTTCAATATATTTCTAGTCTGTACTTATCAATATCGCCTATGGCCTAAATCGTGAGTGAACAGGGTCATTTGTAGTAGCTCTTCTACACAGCTAAAAATGTTAAACAATTGCTAATTTTTCTTTCCTGTCTTTGAATAGGTTTAAAGTATGCAGCTCAATATATACATATTGGCAATTAATAGTGCAATCATTTGTGTGGTCACTTGTGGATGGGCGATTCACTGTGGCTCTTTGGTTTTGTTGTTTGATTAATGAAAGTGTTGCTTGTTATTATCGCTTGATTGTATACTTATGTCACACAAACATGGCAGTTAAAATGGCAGAGGGGATATTGTCCTAGTCTGGCTGCAACACTGGATAGTAAGGTTACACTACTGTAAAGGTTTCAGTGAAAATATTGCTGGTGCTATTCAGGTCTGATTCTAATCTAGGATGATAGGAATTACACTGGTATCATAATCAAGTCTAGGGGCAATATTCTCAAACAAGATCTGCAATGTGCAGGGTTTCTACACTGAGCAAAATGCATTCTATATACCTATACAAGTCAAAAAACTCTTTTAAATGTGTGCCACATTGTCTAATGCACAGCATAGCTTTCATTGTCTCAGCTTTCAAAATCATAGCAGGGGACCAACAAGAATCATAGGAGAAAGCCCAGTATCATAGTACTTAAAAGGTGTTTATGTGTAAATCCTTACCCCTAGGCTTCAGAGGGAAGTGGAGGCATTATGCATAAATGTACCTTCTTTGCAGGAACGCGAAAGATAAAATTAGAATTCTTGGTGTGGAAATAGATACATGACTGCATGGCTACAGTAAAAATATATCCTTAATGTACTGTAAAAAGTTACACATTGATACTTTCGCACCTAGTGGTTGCACAAAACACAGCCACTAACAGCAATTTTTGATGTAACAAGTTTTACAGTAACAATGCTCCCATATAGCTATTAAATACACCAACATCCGTATTTCATAAGGACCCATCAAGGCACCATTAACAAGAGTTTTTAGCTAATCTATCCACTTACCGTAAACATTATAGTGATTTCTTTAAAATACTCAAGTAACTCAATTTACTTTACGTTACATTCACCCTTATTCTTCACAGTATGGGGTACTTTCTCTCAATAAGCAGAGCAAATGGACAAAATTGCAACCCTTACAACTTTAGCTAGGAAGCCTAAGACATGGTTAAAAAGTAACTACCATTTCATGCTTAAAATACATTCTCTTCATGAATTGGTATAATTCATTATTACTTACACTGGATACTTGTTAAAAATATGAATATTTTTAAAAATTGTTAACAATGAATACATGACAGACCTCTGAATGTGGAACTGTATGGAACATGGAATTGTAGGACTCCAAATGAGGAACATTCATAATGAGGTACAGTTGATAGGTATGGCTTAGGCAGGAGACTGCTTGCTTTGATCAGAAATAGGTACTTTGGTTTGACCCTGGCTCTCAACTGCATTTCAGAGCCAAGAACAATAAAACTAAGACACTTAAATGATGTCAGGTTTGCTATATGTATATAACTCAATGATTAACAATAAATAAATAAACAAGCAGATAAATAAATAAGATAGTGCTGTTGAATGAGATGAAGCAACAGACTTTTCTTTGGGTATAAAATAATGCAGACTGTCAGAAAAGAAGCAAGTATACATAGTCTGCATCTTTTATTAGAATATCTATTTGCATCACACCTGTACATATACACAACTCTATCAAAGCATTATACGCACCCTGCTTTGATTATAATGTCTCCAGACTAGAACATCTCTTTGTACTATATGGTATATTGTATACAAAACTTTATCAGTACACCTTGGGGGAGACTGAAAGCTGTAAAATAATATGAATCAAGTACAGTTTTAATGATTTCAAGAATACAGAGCATCTATGTATCTATGCTTACAACACTATACTGTCCTCGCCTATTGCTGTAGGACAAAAAGGCCATAGCACATCAATGAGTGATGTTTACTACCATGTAATACTTGAAATATTTGACTTGAGACAGCAACAGCAAAGTCCAATTAGAATCTTTGCAAATGCTTACACTGAGATATAGTGTTAAATATTTCCTCATAGTGTCCCAGGCCAGAAATGAAATATCTCCTCCAAACACCCACACACACAAAAGAAAAATGTTACCTAGATTGCCTAATGGTGACAGCTGCACAAAGCATATTCTGATGTCTGCCTCTGGCTGCTTTGTAACAGTGACTTGCTCCAAGACGTCAGTATCTCTTTGGTTATATAGTCACTGCTCATGTCACTGGGGGTGTCACTTATAGTGACTCCCTTTCAAGAGCCATGTTATTATCCCCACCACAGACAAAGAGTAGTGCAGACAATTATTGTAGAAAAGTGAGAATACTTGTGAATACTTCTGGCCATTCACAGTAATAATGAAGCTACCTTAAAGAAAAATGAGCATGAACCAACAATTTAGTGAGTTGCACTTTCCTATCAGGTGCTATGATGTACTGTTAATATTTAAACAGAAAAAGTTCTTGCTTCTGTATTTTCCTGTTTGTTAATGGTATTCACTCTGTAACCAAGTCAGTGAAAAAAGGAAAATCAAAGCCATGTTTGTTCAAAGCAGCGCAGCAGAACCGGTATAGTTTTCATGGCTGAAATCAGAGTGCTCTGCCAAATTTGAAGCAGATGAGTGATAAGATAACCCATTACCACTCATACAGAGCACATATGCAAATGAAGGCAGTTACCATAGGCTGCAATTCCTAATGTCTAAATAGAGAACTAAGGACTGTTTTCACAGACAAGAATCTACAGGGATCCTATTACACAGTAACTGCACTAAAATGATATGGTGCAGTGCTCATGCAGACAACAAAGCCAAACTAATCAATACCAAAATGCAGTTCCAAAGACATTTGGAGAAAATGCATGCAAGGAAACCAAGATATAATAAATTTCACAATACAAAAAATAAGATCACAAAAAATGAATGATAAAAAAGAAGACTAATGAGGTAGAAATTAAACAAATAGAAACTTGAAGTGATAAATCATCTGTGATGTGAAGGGTTAGTGTGGAAACTCTAACACAGGCAGTGTTGCAACATGATGGGATGGCGGTTCCTCAGATACAGGAGCAGGTAGAACAGGATACATCTGAAGAGGATATGGATAGGGAAAGACACATTTGATTTAATAGACAATGACAGATATGCTAAGATAGATGAAAGAAATAGATTACAGAAAGTAAAGACATAAAATGGTAGAACACTGGTAACATATATAAACACATTAATCTTGACTATTAAGAGAAAGAAATACCCATATTTATGGAGACATGATAAAACAAAGTACTTAGGAGTATGTGTTAAAATGGATTCTGCTATGGCAGCTAAGGATATGTGTGAAGAGACTAAACAAAAGATAATAAAAACACTGAGAAACTGGAATATCTGTTTTACGGATATGGCTAGCAAGATATAAGCAGTGAAAATATTTTTAGTCCCTTTAGTTTTATACTCAGGTCAGGCATATTTTTGTCAACCTAAGAACTTATAGATAGCAACTGATAAACAGTTGAAGGATGTTATCTGGAAGGGGAAGGGGTAATGTTCAAGAGGGATAAATTGATCCTTCCAAGGAAGTATGTTTGAGAATTCCACAGTACAAACAATGTGGTTTGGGATTGTCTGGCATGAAGGGTATTTCAGAGCTACACAGTTAAGGTTCCTATATACAGCACAAGCAAATAAATATATACTTCATAGTGGAAAGAGATGATGATGAACAAGGGGCAAAATTCAAAAAATAAGGAAAGACTGTCTTTTTGGAAGCAAATCCTTAAGGACAATAATAATAGCTATACAGAATATTATAGTCATAAATTAGCAGAACATATTCTAAGAACAAATCAACATGGGAATGGACAAATGAGATTTTACCAATTAGGATAACTGCAATTAGGGATACAGAGAATGGGCAAGAGGTGGCTAGAATTTTCTGGGCAAAACTGGCAAAGGAACTAAGGTATTGGGAATAAATAATTAGAGATAGAAAGGTAATAGAATGGGAAGAGGCCAAGAGCACATTTGGACTGCAGTCTAGATATTCTTCCCTATCAAGGATTGACATCAGAGTACAGGCGAAGAGAAAGGCATAGGGGATACTAAGTGATATACCAGCATAGGTAGAGTTTATAGCAGAATCTAGAACAGAAGCTGCATTAAAAAAGGCCTAATTAAATGGGGCATACAGAATATTATACAATAACTACAGGAATCAATCCAAGGAGGTTGGAAAGGTTTGGGAAGTCAGATTGAATAAACAATTCACAAAACAACAAGGGGAGGATATATGTATGGCTCCCAACTATGCAAAAAAGTTTAGAAGATTCAGGACTTTTGCTTGAAGTGTTTGCACAGGTATTTTTATACCCCGAGCAGATGCCAAAGAATATTTCCTTATGCTGATTGCAAATGTTATAGGTGTGATGAAGAAGAAAGAGATAATTGGGAACATATGTTTGTAGTAGTGTAATGAGTTGGCAGACTATAAAAATTCCCTGCAGACTGCTCTGCCAGAAATACTGTCTGAGTAAGTTGTTGTAACTAAGGAAATTCATTTTTTGAGCTGTGATACAGAATCTCAATTTCCTAAACATAGTTTTAATATGTTGGCTACCAAAAAACAGTTACTAGAAAATGGAAATTAAGGTCTAAACCAACCCTACTAAAAGTACTGAATATAGTAACAGAGATCTTTAGAAAAAGATAGGAGCAAATTACATAGAGAAAAAGGAATTATGGGAATGATACATACAGAATAATGTTTTGGAGGAAGATTGATATTTAATGGAAGGCAGGATTTGAATGAGTTATGTGTTTAAAACTGACAATATGCCAGTACAGTTTATTTTCATTTAAACGAATGTAGGATTCCCTATGTCATAAGTGACAATTCAATAAAGATCTTTCTTGTTTAAAAACATAGTATATATATATATATATATATATATATATATATATATATATAAAATATGCTACTGGCCAGCTAAACTGATAACCAATAAAGTATTACTGTAAAAATGTAGAGTAACAAATGAAATGAAAGAAACAAGTAGAATGTGACTATGGAATCATCAAATAGAGAAAACTATACAGTGATTAAGGCAAGCATTGTCAGATGAATACTGAAAAGGGAACAGGACATCAAAAATCATTAGAAATACAGAACTGGTAAAAGCAACACACAGTATAAAAACAGACCAGGATTTATTCTACACTAGTTACAATAACAAAATAAAAACATCAAAACACATTAAAATACATAGAATGTATACAGATAACTATATAAGAAAAGTACACAATAAGTGATTCATTGATATCCCAAAAATGTTGTATAGATAAGTGGGAAATAAAGCAAAAAAAAAAAAAACACTTAAAAAAAGCAATAGGTACATGCTGGAGAAGTATTTATGAAGATTGGAATGAATAGAAGAATCAAAAGAAACATAGAGAAGATCTAATAAACTGGATATGAACTGTGATGAAGTAACAGAAAAATTGAGACAAAATTAAGAAAAACTCCTAACTTGAAAACCTTATGCAGTACATAACTTCTGGTTAAAGGTAATATCATCTTTACACAAAGATTTTGCCTTGAGTAAAAATTACTTATAAGAACATCCTGAACAGATAACAATCTGATTAAAAACAATAAAAATGATACTCTTGTTAAGAGTGAACAGGCAGGCATCCTAGGAACTGCAGAGCAAGAACTTGCCTTCCAACAATATGTACATTATATACTGAAATGCAGACCAAGTCTATAGCTATCTAGAAAAAAATTTAGAGATTGCAATAGAACAAAAAGCTAACAAAAAAGTAATATGTAATTATTTATTGTCAAATAAAGCTGAAATGGAGAGTTGTAAAACTAGGAATAATCTAAGTATTGAATGGATAAATTCTAAAAAGCACTGAACAGCATCCCATACTCATGAATAATGCAACGTTTACAGATGTACAAAGTGCCACCTTGTATTGGACAATTACATTGTAGTGACTATGAAACAGTGTCAAACCACTTTGCAGCTAAACAATGAAAAAATGGCAGATTGTTAACCCAAAGATAAAAAATTCAAAAGGGGGGATATACCAGGGTGGTTGTCACCACTAATATTTTTCTTGCTCTTAACTCCATATTGTATTCACTTAATAGATTAAGCTATGGAAGATTTAGCACTGCATAGTTCATCAGATGAAGATCTAAAGGAAAAAATCTACAAATGGTTAAAACTTTCTCCGCTGATACAAGAATGACAATTGGTTGTATTAAATATGCAAAAGCAGCATTTCTAAAAAGGAAATCCACAGCATCAAGAAAATATCAACCTGGGAGGGGAATGTGATATAAAGGAACTCGAGTAGGAGGGAGTGCACAGATATTTGGGAATAGATGAAATTCTGCAATAAAACTTGAACCAATGAGAACAAAACATAGTATGGAATGTTTCACACTACTAAAGCTAATATTGGTAACTGCCTTGATATCTACGAATAAAATCCAAGCTATGAACCAATTTGTTCTTTCTGTTCTACCATACAGCTTTGGTGGAATTGACTGTCCCCAAAAAGCATGGCATCGGTTGGACAAGAAAACAGGAAAAATGATTTGTGCTTATCAAATGATGTAAAAAACAGTATGCATACCAAGATTATACATCCTTTGTTCAAAAGGAGGTATGGGCCTCCTCAAAATTGATTACATGTATAGGTGAACAATTGTGGGAGTGTATATGCATTTGCTGACCTCATCAAAACCCCAGATGGTAAAAAATTTAAAGCATGAAGAAAAGACATCTAAGATAACATCTTTACTTAGCCTAGAAGAAGCATTTCCAAAGGAGTGGGAATTGACATCAAACAAGAAGTGGATGTAAATCAGACAGCAGCAGAAAGTGTCAAAAATACAAAAAAGGTGTGCAAAGAAAAGGACTAGAAAACAAATGAAAAAATAAAAACCTCCACAAATATAGTGGCAAATATAGAGAACTTCTTAAGCACCCTCTTGTTGACCAAGGTCTGATGTAGGAATGGATAAGAAGAAGTGAATTAAAACTAAAGGATACAAGGCTTATAATGTTATCTCATCATAATGAGCTATGTATACTTTGGCTTACAAAGCCTATTGAAAAACAGTGAAAGAAAGAGACAAATGCAACTTCTCTAAAACAGTTGCTGAGTGTGATACACTTGCAGCTGAAAATCTGCATACTGAAAGGTACAATAATGTGGCAAGACTGCTGCAATGGGGATTGTGCAAACACTACAATATAGAAGCAGTTGAGAAGCATTGGAAATGTGAATCACAAAGCATTATTGGCACTGATGAAGTTTATATCACATGGGATCACCCAATACTGACAGTTCAAAAACAGATGTAAGAAAACCAGATATAGTAATCCAAGAAAAAAGACAAAAGTGCCATTATTAATTGAAATTGCTACATCCAGGGATTATAGCATAGTAAAATATGAGGATTTGCAAGCAGAAATTAGAGCAATATGGAAAATACCCAGGCAGTTCCAATAGTAGTACGATCAACAGGACTAATAGAAAGAATTTACAACAGTAGCTAAAATGCTACCAATACATATAACCACATAATGGACTTCAAAAAAAGGCAATTCTTCGTGCATTGTGGATGTTGATAGGATCTCTCTTTGCTAAGATTGAGCACTACAAATTTCGCAAACTCTAATCATACCCTGACTTAGGAATGGAGTCCAGTCCTGTTATGGTATTAGATACCCAACAGATTTGGAGAAATTAAAAAGGGACAAACTCTAACTAGACAATAAACAGCCCTGATCACCATGGTAAACTGATGTGCGGATCAATAAAATGTACCTGATCAACAGCATTGACCTATTAATACTTACAATCCACAAAAATCTAGGCAAAAATCACCTTTAGAATTACCAAGGACTGTGCTCCCCAACAGTGTACAAAACCTGCACTTCAAAACCACATATATCAGCAGGAGCTGTACACCATCCTCATAGCCAACAAGCTTTTTTGCAATCCCCAGCAGATTCCATAGTGTAAGCATATGCAAAAGCACGCTACTATCCTGAGAGCCAACAAGCTTTTGTGCAATGCCCAGCAGATTCCATAGTGTAAGCATATGCAAATGCAAGCTGCTATCCTGAAAGCCTACAAACTTTTGTGCAATGCCCAGCAGATTCCATAGTGTAAGCATATACAAATGCAAGCTGCTATCCTGAGAGCCAACATGCTTTTGTGCAATGCCCAGCAGATTCTATAGTGTAAGCATATGCAAATGCAAGCTGCTATCCTCACAGCCAACAACTATTGTGCAAACTCTAGCAGATCCCACCATGTAAGCATATGCAAATGCAAGCTGCTATCCTCACAACCAACAACTATTGTGCAAACCTCAGCAGATCCCATTGTGTAAGCATATGCAAATGTAAGTTGCTATCCTCACAAACAACAACTATTGTGTAATCCCCAGTAGATCCCATAGTGTAAGCATATGCAAATGCAAGCTGTTATGCATGCACCAGCAATGAAATGTTAGAACAAATAGTGGAAAACTAGACAACACACTGAGCACACATCGAGTCACATACACATAGCATATACACAGTCTAAGCTACCTTGGGGAACCAGTGCAAATGACTCTATCCAAAAAAACAAGCATCACTTGTATAAAGCTCCATTGCCTTTTTTTTTAATTTTTAAAATTTTTATAAACACCCAATGCACTGATCAAATTTTTATAAATTATTGTCTCCATCCTATGCATTCAGTCAAAATAAACAACCATTGTTCTGTCATAAAACACAGTAAATATAAAAGAAATACAAATCATGTTTCATCAGTTCTGTTAAAATGTTGCAAAAAAAACAGGTATCCTTAAGCCCACAGAATAAATTCACAATTCCAAAAATGTACTGAACGCCACTTTTATTCTTCTTAAAACGATGCGTTTTCGCTACCGAAAATTCAGTAGCTTCCTCAGAGCAGACAAGTAAAAAAAGCGCCAAACATTTCAAACATTTAAATAGTATGACATATCAAATTACATCATTTCCGACACATACTTTACATAACATGTATGCAATTAAAACCAATTTAAAGTACAAAAACATATATTATAGCCAACAAATTACATAATAAAAATCTCCCATATAGGATCATATCCCATTAATCATGCTCAAACAAATTCCTATATAATAAAGGAACAACTAAAAACAAAATAAATACTTATAAAATTATAAGTGTGAAAACCTCTATTGAAAGTGCAAGTGTTCACTAAAATGTACCCATAGCTCTAAAGGGTACCATGATATACCCAAAAAAATTTTTTTAGATATAGGGTCATCTTCTTAAATAACTTTTAAGTTTTAAAATACAAGAAATATTACAACTCTCATTAAGGCCTGGGGGTGTAAAAGCATCCAGTTTAACCTGCCATTCCAATTCACAATTTTCTAGAATTAATGAAATAGGGCCACCCCTAATATTATAGGGGACGTGGTCAATTGCCAAGAAATGAAAGCTATGACCAGGAAAATTAAAAACGTGTTTGGCCAAAGCATTATCATTCCTATTGGTCCTGATTGCATACACATGTTGGTAGATTCGCTCGCGAAATTTGCGATCGGTCTTACCAACATAGAATGCGTTACAGCAATCACAAATGGCCAAATAAATAACAGACTTCGTTTCACAATTAATTTTATAATGTATTTGGTACTTTCTATTCTTAATTGTAAAAGAACAGCCTGTTCTTAACAAATGGCACCAATTACAATTCCCACAAATGAATGTTCCTTTCGATCTAATAAAGGAACAGTTGCTGGTATTACTTTGTAACAGCTCTTTCAAATTCTTACCTCTTTTATAAACAATAGAAGGTCTAGGACCAAGCTTTTCAAGTAGGTAAGAGTTAGATGTAATAAGATGCCAGTTTTTACAAATTATATCCCAAATCTCTGGTGAATTCATATTGAAAGTTGTAATAAAACTCAGTCTGAAATTACAAACGTGTGTGTTATCAGACAAGTCATGAATGGAATTATCAATGGAACAAGAAGAATGTGTATTAACCTGATTAACTGTACCAGGAGACGTCAATACAGACTCTACTTGATTTAAAAGTGGTTTATAAAACCCTACCAGTCTTTTTTGTTGAACTTCCTCTATAAGTTCATCAATCAAGCAAGAAGGGTAACCACGGTTGATGAACAGGTTTTTCAAAAAAGCACATTCTTGTTGGAATGCACCCAGGGAACTACACATACAAACCGCCCTGACCAATTGGCCTTTAACTATCGAGCGTCTTTGTCTGTAAGGGTGGAAACTAGAAAAATGCAAGAAAGAATTGCAGTACGTAGGTTTCCTAAAGATGGAAGACTGGAAAGAGTTGGCATTCTTCTCAAGTTTTACATCAATGTAATCAATACATAAAGTAGAAAATTGAAATGTGAATTTAAGAAACCTCGTAGTACTATTCATATATTATACTAAGTTATTAGCTAGCAAATCATCTCCCCGAAAGAGGATAAATATGAACCCTTGCACTTTCAATAGAGTTTTTCACACTTATAATTTTATAAGTATTTATTTTGTTTTTAGTTGTTCCTTTATTATATAGGAATTTGTTTGAGCATGATTAATGGGATATGATCCTATATGGGAGATTTTTATTATGTAATTTGTTGGCTATAATATATGTTTTTGTACTTTAAATTGGTTTTAATTGCATACATTTTATGTAAAGTATGTGTCGGAAATGATGTCATTTGATATGTCATACTATTTAAATGTTTGAAATGTTTGGCGCTTTTTTTACTTGTTTGCTCTGAGGAAGCTACTGAATTTTCGGTAGCGAAAACGCATCGTTTTAAGAGGAATAAAAGTGGCGTTCAGTACATTTTTGGAATTGTGAATTTATTCTGTGGGCTTAAGGATACCTGTCTTTTTTTGCATCGTTGGTTTTCGTGTTTCTTCTGTTCTGTTAAAATGTGATAAAACCATGTTGCAGAAAGTTGCAACTGACCCACTTACTCTTCCCTTCCTGGAGTTCTCCTCTGATGATGGTTACATTATTTCTAATTCAGTACACCAAACTTAATTCAGTACTTAGGCAAGCTTCTCTACACACAACACTTTGTACACATGATGTTTCCTTTTAGTCATGTCTGCTCCAATTAAATTTCTGCCATTCTTGTGAAAAAGTCCTAATACATTACCATTGAAAAGTAATACCTCTTAGAGTATGTGAGATTCACCACTCTGTTCCTGTCTTTGGGTAGCACTTTTACTACTGGTAGCACTTTTTCATGAGTCACATTGCTATGCAGCCTACATACAAACAGCAGTGTAGAAAACAGCTGCATGGGAGGGATAACAGTTGTGAATCCTTTTGCATATCTGAAGTAATACTCAAGATATTCTAATGAAAAACTGATATGGACCAATGGTTTTGTCAGCTGTACACTGCAGCCAGGTGCTATGCTATGCTATTAATATATAAACACAAACACTTCTTGATTCCTGTTTCCCGTGTTTTAATGATTACTCACATGAAATACATTTTAATATTTTTGAAAATGTTATTTATGTTTGGGTGCAGTGATTGATAAGAATAAGTAAATATTAAGACATGCACCAATATTTTAATTTACATGTATTTAAAAAAAAGCTCTGTAAACTATTTTGGCCTTTTGACTTTGGATGATGCTAATGACTTCACCAATTGATGCTGAAAAGTAAACAAATGCATTCAGTTTTATAATAAATTGTAGTTTTGTTTCTAGAGCAAATATTTCATACTTACATAGCAATTAGTTATACAATTCCCAGTGCCCAGATCATTCTTAGATATTCTTTACTAACAATATTAATGTGGCTTTCTGTGCCTACATCTGTTTTGGGTATTAGCTGTACTTTATGTTTCACAGGGGTGTATCATGTAACACAGCTACTTCTGCTGTTAGTTAGTGTTGTTGTCCATTATTCACACGTGCTAAAATGGGCAGTGTGCAAAAAGAAGGGCCACAGATATTGCAGGATACATTATGTAGCGGGATCAGTAGTGTTTTAAAAAGCTCTTTCATTCTGCTTTATCTCCTTCAGTAAAAGTGGACAGTGCTTGGACAGGCTGACTATTATTACAGAGGATTAAAGTTATGACACATAAAGTTTTGACACATTAGCAAACTGCTTCTTATAGTCCAGATTTCTGTTCCCTGATCCCCAGTTTGTCTGCTGTGTGACTAAGATAGCCACTTAACCAAACAGTGCTCTGAAGTAACTTGGGTGGAAATTGGGCTTGGTAACTCAATGGTCCCTTGGAACATTGCCTAGTAATTACACATGACAACTCATTTAACAAATTAATAAGAGTCTGTTCAGGTAATATATGTGCCATTTTGTGTTACATTTTGAGTATGTAGAAAAATGCTGCAGTATATAAACAATGTAATAAAAGCATACACTCCATTCTATATCAGTATGCCTTCTGTCCAGCCCTAATCTCCCTCATCTCCCACTACTCTCCTACAAGACATCTCTGGAGTGCAAACCAAGATTTATTACAAATCTATAAAGCCAAGTCAAATACTGGGTGCAACATATACAGCTACTACCCCTCCTTAACATGGAACAAACTCCCACTAGAAATCCGAACTCTCACACATCCAAACAATTTAAATTGGCTACAAAAGAGTACTTTATAAAGCACTTGACCTGCCACTGTTCTCACCCTCCCTGAATACATCAATCAATTCCAGAAACTTTCTTTTCACCTCTCCATCAGTCCCTAACTTCTATTCACCTCTACTCTTTCTTTAGAACTCCTGTCACTGTACACATCTTTTGATTCTGGCAAAGGTTTATCTATTACATAATCTTCTACCCTAATTTAGCAAACTTCCTACACATTTCTTGTAACTTCCTATACATGTATACCTTTATATATAATGATGCACTGTTGCTGTTTACATTGCTCTGTTGATTTTGACTGCTAAGAATTATGTATTACTGAAGTGTTTTTTAAATTCCCTTGAAATTGTAAAATTGTTTGTTTATATTGCTTGGAGCTTTTCTCCCCGGGCCTCTGCTGAAAAAGGGCTTTAGCCCATTCAGACACTCCCAGCCAGCAAATGTAAAATAAATAATAAACAAATAAATGTCTCACATAAATGAATATAGCCTTGCAACCAAAGACTGCATTTTCTCAATAATCAAAACTTTGCACTGACGTGAACATGTATCTAGAGTTTATTTCTGTACTTGATTGTCGGAAACATTATGCAGCATATCAGCAGCATGTGGCATTGCTGTATTTATCTTTGCATACAGCTCTACATTATTTTCATTTGAGCAGGATATCACAGTGACACAAATAGCGTTTAGGCTGTGCTATGTCTGTGCAACTCAGAAGTCTACATTTGTATGTAATTTTGATAATATAGAAATAACTTATAAGACAAATGCCTTATTCAAGAAATCCAAACAGATATTTTATACTGGGATGCAACAGGCCTCTGGCCTGTCATTTCTATTACTTTAGTGTTGGCATTTTTCACATATTGTCTATCATGACCTGGCTTTGCATTTTAGAAAAAATATTTTCCATTTCTTCTACCTTCCTGTTACATTCTACCTTGATTAGTGAGATAAGAAATGTACATGAGTTGTATTATCTGTGACAAAGTCTAGTTTGGAGGAGTGTTAAATCTCATCTGTTATATCCTGTGTGTGGGTGGCATCATTTTCTTATAATATGTACATTTCATGTGAATGTTGGTCAGAGTGTGTGTGTGTGTGGGGGGAGGGGATCCCGCATTGTTATGAACAATGGTTTTCTGCCACAAGTGCTCTGAGCAGAGATCTTGTGTCACGTGTACTACAATATTCCTCTGTGACATTTGTTGATTGCCAGGTAAGTTTGAATAGTTTGAATAATACTGCTTACAGCTAGTATGACCACAGAAATGATAGTATGTCACAATAAAAATAAATTTCATCACTAAGCTGTGGTGTTGACTAGCTGTACCTTTAACTACTAAATAAGAATACAATATGAATAACATTACTTCTTCGCAGCTATTGTTATTCAGGCAATATTTGGATGGGCTATCGTACCTTCTAATGAACTCTACGACTGTATATTGCATATTTCATCCATTTAACCATCATGCACTAAAACACTTTTAGCAAGTGCTGCTATAGAGATTGTGACAGAGTTCTTGGCTGATCTCTGGAGGTATGAGACAGAAACATACAGTGCCATACAGCATGTGAAGAACAAGATATTTTAAAGATCTAACATACCACCACCATCGGCTAGTTACATGGAATTTAAAACTAAATCACTGGATGTGAATTTTGTTCAGTATACTTCTGGATTACATAGAGAAAACATTATTTTGGCAACAAATGGTATACTACCAACATATGCTTGTTAGTTGGTGTTCATAGCTGAACTCTTGAATAGTGAGTTGGAAACAATACTTTACTCCATTTAACTACCGCATGACCAGTAAATCTTGCTTCTTAGTAGTAATTTCTAACTTACAGTTCCAGAGTGAAAACTATACCTGTGAAGATGTTTCTGTATTCAAAAATTAAAAAGACAAAAATCCACTGACACTGTATAGCCGATAACGGTTTAATGCTCCAAGGTACACATAAAAAACACTGTTACACCAAACAACTAAGCGCTTTTGCTGAGGTTAACAAACCATTGGCATCATCAGAGTTGTTCATATGATTTACTCCCATCATATTTATCTTATACATAATTGATACCAATTAAACAATAAAACTTTTTAAACAGCCAATACTTCTTTCTTTCATATTGTTCCCCAATGACTATGCTTCACCAAAACATCACATAAGAAACGTTAACAACATTAAAAAACACTCAATGTTTTCTCAAAGCACAAAGTATAAAATATGACTTTAAATAAAATACATATATTTACACACTTAATATAAATATATTGAGACAACATATCATACATTACTAGTTTTTTAAAAAAACAATTAGTGATTGGTAAATATATAAGTAACTGGCTGAAATTACCCAATTTTGTTATGTTTAATTTTTAAGAAGGGCTTAATTGAAATATGTTTGTTTAATCCTGGGGGGCTGGTAGCATTAGTGCATATTTGCCACATAGACTATCTTGCTTCAAAAATAGATTCCCAATCACCCCCCCATCCATTGTCAAAAACCTTGTCAATAATAAAAAATACAATTTTTTTGAAATTCACACACTGTCCTGAATGTAAAGACAAGGCATTGTTGAAATCCTTATTTTGTATAGCTCTTATATGTTCACTAATCCTATCTTTGAGTCTACAGGAAGTCTTCCCTACATATAAGGATGTGCAGGACAAACAGGTGGCTACATATACTACCCTCCTAGTGATACAGTTACATTTACCTGGGCAATTAATTGGTCTACCAAGAACATCAATATCAGCATGAGGTCCATCATTAATATATCAACAAAACCTACAATTCTCACACTTGGACATTCTAGAAATAATATTATCACTACCATGCTATCTCTCTAATATGTTTTTAATATTGTTTCCCCTACTGTGTATTATTTGTGGTTTAGTTCCAACAATGGCAGTTATATTTTCATCAAAAAATAAATCCCAACCCCTGTTGATAATATTGATTACCTCAGGAGTCCTTTCACTAAACAGTAAAGCCATTCCTGTTACACCCGAATTTTCCCTATGTTCTTGTAAATTATTCTCCATTAACAAGATAGGTAAAAAATTAGTCCTTCTTTTCTTTACCATTTCCTTTTTTAAATTGTTTAATAGTTTGAGGGGATAACCTATTTCTAAAAACATCCCAATGAGTTTATATAATTCTTCCCTAAACATTGTTTCCTCACTTGTTAACCTGAAAACTCTCACCATCTGGCCCTTGACAACACTACGTTTTTGAAAAAAAGGATGATGACTAGTGTAGTACAAAAGATTATTTGAATACGTTTCTTTTCTAAAAATAGAACTTTCCAAAATACCATCTTGCACATTGAATTTTATATCCAAATAATTAATAGTTTTACTATTCCATTGAAAGGTAAACTTCAAGAACTCAGTTGTTCCATTCAAATAATCAATAAATTATTTGGCCTCATCAAAATCTCCTTTCCAAAGGATGAGCATATCATCCAAAAATCTACTATAACTCACTATATGAGATGTATACTTAGAAGTTAACACAAACCTTCTCTCCCAATCAAAAAGTACAAGGTTTGCATAAATGGGGGCACATTTAGCCCCCATTGCCACTCCTGATATCTGGTGAAACAATTCACCCTCAAACATCATAAAATTATTTCTAAGAATTATATCCATGAGATCGGTCACTACTTCAACCTTCCCTTCACTCATACT
Organism: Protopterus annectens; assembly: GCF_019279795.1. Classification (NCBI taxonomy): domain Eukaryota; kingdom Metazoa; phylum Chordata; order Ceratodontiformes; family Protopteridae; genus Protopterus; species Protopterus annectens. Next base: position 800,756,643 of record NC_056736.1, read on the forward strand.
GGACAAAAAACGTATACTGTTTCTGAACATTTCAATTCCTGCTATGTGGGGTATCACTGTAAACAAATTTGCAACATTCACTGTCAAAAAACTCACAGTGTCATCAAATGAATTAAGAAACTTGGACAAATGCTGAAGACAGTGCCAAGAATCTCGAATTATATGTGGCACTCCCTCAGTGAGTTTACCTACCGTTCTATCAACCCAGGCTGCCAAGGGTTCAGTCTTTGACCCCTTTTCTGCCACTATGGGTCTAAAAGGAGGATTTTCTACTGATTTATTTGTTTTAGGTATTCCAAAAATCTTTGGTATAATGGGAAAGGGGACTGTCAAAAATTCCTTCTCTTTTATGGAAATTCTACCCTTCAAAACTTCTTCTTCCAATATAATGTCAATCCATCTATATGCCAAATTGATCTCATTTCGAGAGACTCTAATGTAGGTATTCTCGTCATTCAATACTTTCTCCATCTGTGTGTTGTAATCTATACTTCGCATAATCACCACCCCTCCCCCTTTATCTGGTGTCATGATGCGAAGTTGTCTATCTTTAGCTAAACTACTTAAAATCTCTTTCTCATACTCATTTAAATTGTAGGCAACACAACACCTTCGTTTATCCAAATTTCTAATCTCTTTTTCACAGTATGTTTCAAACAATTGTATTACTGAATTTTGAGGGGGGATGAATGTACTAGGACGCACACATTCATGTCTTTCATATTTATCGTTTGTCCCCTGAAAATACATTTTAAGACTTAACTGCCTAGAATATAATTTTATATTCAATAATGTTTTAGCTACATTAAATCTATATGTGGGAACAAAGGACATACCTTTTTTAAAAAGATCAAAATGACCTTCTGTTAAAGTCAATTCAGTATAATTGAAAATACAAAAACCTTCCCTTACCACCACTTGACATTTTAATTCCTGCAAAACATCAGAAGTATCATATAAGGAACTCGTGGATTCGCTCCATCTACTCATTCCACTAAGTTCCATATTCGTTGCTATTATTCCCAGTTGTTGCCCTGAACATTCCCCCTCGGTCTCCATTGTTGTTGTTGTTTCTGTTGCTGTGCCCCCACTTATGCAAACCTTGTACTTTTTGATTGGGAGAGAAGGTTTGTGTTAACTTCTAAGTATACATCTCATATAGTGAGTTATAGTAGATTTTTGGATGATATTCTCATCCTTTGGAAAGGAGAGTTTGATGAGGCCAAATAATTTATTGATTATTTGAATGGAACAACTGAGTTCTTGAAGTTTACCTTTCAATGGAATAGTAAAACTATTAATTATTTGGATATAAAATTCAATGTGCAAGATGGCATTTTGGAAAGTTCTATTTTTAGAAAAGAAACGTATTCAAATAATCTTTTGTACTACACTAGTCATCATCCTTTTTTTCAAAAACGTAGTGTTGTCAAGGGCCAGATGGTGAGAGTTTCCAGGTTAACAAGTGAGGAAACAATGTTTAGGGAAGAATTATATAAACTCATTGGGATGTTTTTAGAAAGAGGTTATCCCCCCAAACTATTAATCAATTTAAAAAAGAAAATGGTAAAGAAAAATGGACTAATTTTTTACCTATCTTGTTTATGGAGAATAATTTACAAGAACATAGGGAAAATTTGGGTTGAACAGGAATGGTTTTACAGTTTAGTGAAAAGACTCCTGAGGTAATCAATATTATCAACAGGGGTTGGGATTTATTTTTTGATGAAAATATAACTGCCATTGTTGGAACCAAACCACAAATAATACACAGTAGGGGAAACAATATTAAAAAACATATTAGAGAGACAGCATGGTGGTGATAATATTATTTCTTAAATGTCCAAGTGTGAGAATTGTAGGTTTTGTTGATATATTAATGATGGACCTCATGTTGATATTGATGCTCTTGGTAGACCAATTAATTGCCCGGGTAAATGTAACTGTAATACTAGGAGGGTAGTATATGTAGCCACCTGTTTGTCCTGCACATCCTTCTACGTAGGGAAGACTTCCCGTAGACTCAAAGATAGGATTAGTGAACATATAAGAGCTATAAAAAATAGGGATTTCAGCAATGACTTGTCTTTACATTCAGGACAGTGTGTGAATTTCAATTTTTTTTTATTTTTTATTATTAACAAGGTATTTGACAATGGATGGGGGGGGTGATTGGGAATCCATTTTGGAAGCAAGAGAATCTATATGGCAAATACGCGCTAATGCTACCAGCCCCCCAGGATTAAATGAACATATTTCAATTAAGCCCTTCTTAAAAATCAAACATAACAAAATTGGGTAATTTCAGCCAGTTACTTATATATTTACCAATCACTAATTGTTTTTTTAAAAAACTAGTAATGTATGATATGTTGTCTCAATATATTTATATTAAGTGTGTAAATATATGTATTTTATTTAAAGTCATATTTTATACTTTGTGCTTTGAGAAAGCATTGCGTGTTTTTTTATGTTGTTAACGTTTCTTATGTGATGTTTTGGTGAAGCATAGTCATTGGGAAACAATATGAAAGAAAGAAGTATTGGCTGTTTAAAAAGTTTTATTGTTTAATTGGTATCAATTATGTCTAAGATAAATACGATGGGAGTAAATCATATGAACAACTCTGATGATGCCAATGGTTTGTTAACCTCAGCAAAAACGCTTAGTTGTTCGGTGTAACAGTGTTTTTTATGTGTACCTTGGAGCATTAAACCGTTATCGGCTATACAGTGTAGGTGGATTTTTTTCTTTTTAATTTTTGGTTTAGGGTCAGTGACCCAATTGTGTTGTTACATGTTTCTGTATTCAGTAATAACCATATGGCATGGAGAATACTATGCCTGTATATCTGCAAATATTGGCTTCTAACTGAGTTGAGGACTGAACCCAGCAACTATGATGTTGAGATGCTATCTATGAACTCATCATGCAGTATGGTGAAATAGCTATCCTCCTTAAAACATGCAACCCCAGATGCAGTTTAGTTTCACCCAGAGTGTCTTTTGATGTACACCCAATTGTGCTACCTATTTGTTAACTTTGATTGTATCCTTTTTTCATTCATGTTTGTCAACCACATGGTCTCCCTTATCTCTAGAGAGGCTATAATCCAACCAGACTTAGTAGTTAGTTGTGCATTTACTAGCATCCTGAAAATGAGGGTGCTTTTTTTTGGATCCCATCTTTATTGGCCTCGTTACCAGTACCCAATGTCCAAGCCAGGTCTACCAGCTACTCTCCAAGCTCCCTGGACTTAATCCATTTTTCTGGGGCTAGTCTTGGGTCTTGGAGGTGTATTGGGGGCTTGTCTTGTCTGTGCTTCCATCCAGGGAGGTATTTTTTATGTATGGCTTAACTACTCCTTATCCCCTGCCCCCATGCTCTGTGATTAGGTCTGATGGAAACTCCTCTCTTTGGACCATGTCTCCCCTTACAGACCTATAAAAGAGTACCCTCCCACCTTGGATGGGCACACCCATTGCTTCCCTGCTACTCTGTCAGTCACCCAAGCTGCTAATTGAACCAGGGTTGGCTGGATCATAGTCAGGGTTTATCCCTCTACTGTACCACATCAGCTAAGGGTGATTTTCTTTTTAACCCTGAAACAAACCCCTCATCATGAGCTGGGGACTGTGACCCATGACATCAAGAGGGTCACTTCACCTTCTTATGCAGGTACATACTTCTGTGTATCTGCTGTTGAAGTTCATCATCCTATCAGCTTAGTAAGATGAATGTAAGGCCCAGGGTTGCCAACAAATATCACTGTGCATACTCCAAAGAAATGTCACAAACAATAGTCCTATTCCAACAAAAGGCATAGTCACCTACCCACCCCAATCCAGCTCCAACTGCCTTAACTGAATTCAGGTTTCCTGAGCCATAGCCCATCTATTAAACAGAGCTGTGTCATTTTTTTTTTTACATTTTTGAAGTTTCCATAGTATGTAAGAATGCTGATTTTTGTCTTTACTTTTTCCACCATTTCTGAAGTTCCTTATCAGTATAATAATGATGAATACTAGCAAGAAAATAGTGACTAATACTCATGTTGCCCAAAATTTACGATCCAAAGAATATCTCAGTTTTGAACACATTAGTGTCAGTTTGCATTTGACAGGATATTATATTTTTGATGAAATGATATGATGTTCAAAAAAATGAAGATTTATGATGTTAAGTGCTGAGTTTTCAAAATCAATGATGGCCTTTTGACATGGAAGCAAACTGGATTTGTATGATTAATGCTGAGATTAATACTTTAAGATCTCTACTTATCATTGCATAATATATCTAGAGAAGCTATGCGTCAAAATCCTGAAAATTAAAGTAGTTGAAAACATGTTATTGTTACCATCAACTTTATAAGACTGACTGACTGGTATGATTCTCAGGCATTTGAAGTCTTTTGTGAGGAGCAAGGTATGTATGACATGTTCTACATTCTGGTTGCGATGTGAGGAAAAACATTCCTTATTAACAAAAAATAGCCCAAAATATTAGCTTACTAGATGATGATTTATATCACCAAGTTGTTGCACATATGAATGCAAACTTTAAAGGTCAAATAGAAAGGTGTAAACTGGAATACAGTACTTGCAACGCAGTTCTCCTTTTGTAAAAGTTAGTTGGCGTATAGTGGCTGGCAAAGACCTGTTTTCATGCAGGATAATAATTTTATGTCAAAATAAAGCCTTTAAAATTGTCCAGTGCCCCATCTTTTGCCTGCATCATTTAATGGTGCAGTTGTGAAGGGCATGACATGATGATGGATTTCTGGGAGCAGAAAGTTTACTGCCTCATCTTCCATAGTATGGCTTCATTTGTATGTTAGATTTGTTTTCTTCTGTATGCGCTTTTCCAGATATATCTACATACATGCTTTGACTATGCACTGCATGAATGTTTTGTCTTTAGAACATATAATGCCTTTGTAGGTGTACCTCTGAGAAACTCTTGTAATGAAAGAAAAGTAAATCAAGATCTGGTTACACAGACACACATTTGGCGAGAAAACAATGCATCATACCTTTGCTGTTGGTGCAGATACAGAGCATCTGTGCAATCAAAAACAGTTCCAGATTCCTTGTAGATAGAAAATACACAGTCAGTCAAGTATGTGAGCAGCTGATGATACTACAGACTTTACTCATTTCAGAGTTCCATTTTTTGCATTCTGCAAATGTAGTATTGTCTTTGAAGTAATATCTTTCCCATTTACTCTAATTATGTTTGAAAAAGTGTTAAGTTGTGTGCAAAATATTTCACCTGGATTTCCACAATTTTATCAAGAGTACTGTGTTATATTTTTGGTCACTTAAAACAGTCAGAAACCTTCTGTGCTATTTAAACACTATATAGTGTGATGCTTTAGTCAAGATGTCTAAAATTGATATAGACATTTATGTAGGTCATTGACAAATGCCACAATATGGTAACCACAAAAAATTCTATTTGTTAGATAAATGGTAATATGTCTCCTGGCATTACCAAATCATGTATTGGGCTCATTGAAGAAAATGTTATAAAGATTCATCTTTTATTATATCCTTCAATGCCCCATAAGTACATTGTCTACTCTTCCAATTAACCTTGCATACACATCCTATCCATAATTGCTCTACCTTCCTGTGCTTACTCTCTGCTATGTTATTCTAATATAAATACAGAGATGAAAAATTAATTGATTGTTTCTGTTGGTCAGTGTGTAGATGCATCCACCATATCTATTAACCTGAATTCCCTCTAAAGCCTATAGCATTCTAAAATGTGTTTGAGAAGCCCTGTTTTCTAGCCTTTTATCCTCTTGGTTTCTTTCTCAATGTGCTTGTTAGTATGTAGGTGCTATTTTCTGGCATCCTCATGGAGCTAATTCCTCCTCCATTTCTCTCCAGCCTATATTCCTTGCTCTTTTAACATATCTCCTTCACTCTCTGCAGTTGTCTTTGATGTGATGTTGTTTTTTTTTCCCATGAATCCTTCTTCATTTACAGGATTTCATTCCCTTTCTTATTTTTTTTTAATGATATAGCCCAAAATTCTTGTATTTATTTAACATTTGTTGACCAGGAATGTCCGACTAGGTTCCACAGAGCCTCTTTTTTAGCGGAGGCCTGGGGAGAACTGCTCCAGATGCATGTCTTTGGAATGTGGGAGGAAACCGGAGTACCCGGAGGAAACCCACGCGAACACAGGGAGAACATGCAAACTCCACACAGAAGGCACCCCAGCCGAGAATCGAACCGGAGAACCTCTTGCTGTGAGGTGACAATGTTAACCACTGCACCACTGTGCCGCCTATTTGCTTCAGAGCCTGTCAGAAATCCATATTATTTCTCACTAATTTGTGTAATCGATAAGCATTACAATTCTGCATTCTGAAACCCCTTTTACTGCTGTACATTCTAGCGTTTCCCTGCCTCATATCCTTCTTGTCCTATATATGATATTTATTATTCAGTCAAGGGCGCCTACTTTTCATGATTGTTTCCTTACTTCTAATGGAATAGTCTAGTTTCAATGGGGACTGGTGAAGGTCATGACCCACTTGCTCCCCTAAGGAAAGGATGGGTATTATTCATACCTAGGTGTAATATGGCAATGTTAATTCCCAGGTGGAGTCTGTGGAATTCACTGCTGAAGTACAGGCATGCTTGGAGAGATCATCCCTTGTTGAAGTCAATATCCTCCAGTGCCTGCCTATTATGTGGTCCCAAAGCTTTGCTGCATGCATTTCATAAGGGATGGAGGGGGAGCAAAAAACTTCATATTATCCCTGAAGATGGTCTGAATGAAAGATTCTAGTGGCCAAACCTCGCCAGAGTGATAAAGGATAAAGGAACTGATTTGCTGTGAGACAACTGATGACAGCCTGGGAGTGAGGGCAAGAAAAGAGCAAAAAATGGATTGAATAAAATGTTGCTAATTTCAATACTGATTAATTCTTCAGCAGAAAGTTACGCAACATGTTTTTGAATAATGGACTGTGAGTTCAGCACCTTAGTATCAGTAAGTTGACTTATTTAGCTTTGCAACAATTTATTGTGTTGACATGTCCTAAGTGTGTATCTTAAGAAGTGATTACAGTCACTGCTGCTTCTATAGCTCTTAAGGCTTGAGATAAGCAGATTGCATTGGGGAGAAGTTTTTACCCTTTGTACTTTACATTCTCATCTAGATTTTGGCATGCCTACAAGCTGCAGTAAAGTCAGGAACTTCAATCAAATAGTCCATAATTCTGGGTGCTCCTGCAAGAAAGGATAACACATTTGGAAACAATCAATTGTAGCAACCCCCTGCTTGCACCCATTTCCATTTGCATTCTTTTCTCTTTTTTATTTTTCCTTTTTCAGAAAGATAATAGGCAAGATTCATGAATGCCGACACTAAGTGCGGTTATCGCCTGTGTGACAAGGTGCACCATGCACGTGATATTATGCAAATTCATATTCGGTAAATGGCCCTACACTTACTGCAGATCTCCAAAACAAGGATAAACATCAGAATATGCTAATAAAAGCATAAATAGCTAAAATACATCCAGTAATCACAAACAAATGGCAAGAGAATTATAAAACAAGACAAAATAACCACTCAAACTGAGAAACAACACTCTGGGAGGCAAGAGGGATAACATATAACTTGTACTTGTAATGTCTATTGATACTATGTCACATCCTGAGTACACATAACCTACTTTTTTCTTCACCTTATATGTATGTGTCTGTAGAAAATACTGATAATGTTCTCAAGTGTGTGTATTACGAATGCCCTGGTGTCATGGGGTTCAGATCCAGAGAGGATATTGTTTATGTGAACACACTGATATTTAAAGAGCATGTGTTCACATTGCAAGACAACAACGTCGAGGAAACGTTAGAGCTGTACATTTTAATTACTTCATGCATGTTTCCTTTAGCGGTGGTGGTGCTGTGGTAGCGTTGTCGCCTCACAGTTAGACGTTGCCCGTTCGATTCTCAGTTAGAGCGTCTTCTGTGTGGCGACATGCATGAATGGGTGTTCCTTCATTGAAGGTTGTGCATTAGGCCCGGCAAGCCAGCATGCAAAAATCTACTGCCAATCATTAGCGGACCAGAGTTCCACTGTGGCGAACCCTAATCGGGAAAATCCGAAAGACACAACATGCATGTTTCCTTTATTTACAATTTTTTTTATTTTCATCCTTTCATGCCATTTGGCAGTGTGCACTCTTGGCTGTAAGTATTCCCTAGATGTGAACAAGAGTTCACTTCTTGAAGAAAAAAGTGAAAATTTTAATTTGGGCCACCTTCTGTAGTGCAAACAAGTCTGGCACTCATGTGTGGCCATCAGCAATCTGGATAGTACTCAATGATGAAAATGCTTTTGACAGGTAACTTTCTCTGTGCCACAAGGTATAAGTGCGATGAGCACAGAGAGAGAAAACAGCTCATGTAGGGTTTAAACCCTGATTACAGATAATTTTAAAGAGGAGATGTGAATACATATTGACACACATTTTGCTATATCGTTTTTCATTGAAACATAGCTATTCTTATAACTGCATACAGGTGTGAGCTTTACCTATTCCCTTTCACATTATTTCACATTACTTAATGTCCTAATAATGTGCTCCAGAATTTACTGTTCTAATGTGGCAAGTAGATGTTAAGAGGATGAATGGGCCACTGTAAATCACTTCTTGCACTGGTCCTTGTAAAAAATATACCCTTTGATTGATTTAATTTTTGTTTCAATTTGTTGCTAGCCTTTTTTTTTTTTTTTTGCTTTTGCATTTGTGCTGCACTTAGTGCAAACATACAGTTCACTTCAAAAGGAAAAAAATTAAAAATTTTATTTAGGCTGCCTTCTGTAAAGCAGACAAGCTTGGTGCTGGTGTGCATCCATCAACACTGAGTAGCACTCAGTGAAGAAAATGTACCCATCAACTAACTATCTCTGTGACACAAGTGTAAGTGAAGTGAGCTTATAGAAATAGGCAACATAATGCACGGTTCAAATCCAGTTTACATATATATTTTCATGACTGGATTCAGATTATATACTGACACCCAATGTTGTATATGAAATGAACAGGCTGAAGTCTGTGATAAATGATAAAAATCTTACCTGTGGTTTCTGTGAGCTGATGTTACAAAAGTGTTGCTCTAAACTCACCTCTTCTCATTATTAATAACAATACATGCTAAGTATGTTGTGACATATGACATTTTGCAGTGTGTACTAATACAGCATCAGTAACAAATGTAATGCGAACATCTGTGTCATATATGCTTACAAACTTTTCCATCTTTCACAGGTATTCATCATAACAGTCATACAATAAATTGTAAACTTTAATGGCATGAATAATTGTATCAAATGTGGCATGAATGACCTTCTGTCATTCTCTGTGCGTCCTCTATCAAACAATTGCTATTACATGAAATCCTGAGGATATGCTCTGAGCTACAGCAGAATGGCATTAAATATACTGATCCCAAGGATATTGCCAATATCCTGGCAGATGGATTTAGTGTCAACTTCACCTCCCTCTCAGCCCCTAAAGGGCCCATCTCAATACCAAAAGATTGCCAAATTCCGGTAATCATGGCCACACAGGTAGAAACCACACTCTCCAAAGCTAAGAATACAGCATCCATGTGACCAGATGACATCCTGGGCTGTGTACTACATGAACTACAAAATGAACTGGCACCTCACCTAAGTGTCATGTTTAATCATAGCCTCACCTCAGGCTTAATGCCCACTGAGTGGCACACAGCTGCAGTTATCCCACTCCATAAGGGGGGATCCACCTTGGATCCTGGGAACAACCGTCCCATCAGTTTGACAAGCCTGATCTGCAAGGGCATGGAATGCATTATCATGGAACTTATAAACAAAGACATTGGCAACCTTTAAACACTAGACTCCACCCAGTTTGGGTTTGTGAAGGGCCGATCTTGTCTCCTGGACCTTATTGACTTCTTTGAATCAGTCTTCAGAGCTGCTGACAAGGGTAAAGCAGTCCACTCAGCCTATCTGGACCTTGCCAAGGCCTTTGTCACCATCCCCCACTCTGGAATCATAGTAATACTTACTACGTTGGGCATAAATCCCTACATTACTTGATGGGTTGCCAACTGGCTTACTGACAGAACCCAGACTGTAAAAGTAGCGGACTCCAAATCCAGCTCCAGACAAGTGACAAGTGGAGTACCTCAGGGTTTAGTCCTGGGACCGCTCTTGTTTGTCATACACTTCTCTGAAGTACAGGCCAACACTAAGGGCTAACAAAGTTCTCAGACGACTGCAAACTGGGAGCCATTATTGAATCCCCAAATGATGTGGATATTCTACAAAAGGGCCTTACAGAAGCAGATGCTTGGTGCCAGAGTCATGGGCTCAATCTTAATGCCAAGAAATGTATAGTTATCCCCTTTGGGAAAAAACATGTACCCATGAATTACGACATAAGTGGCAGTACACTAAAGACTGAAAGTGTGATGAGAGACTTAGGGACCGAGGTGGACAGTGGTCTCAACTTTGATAACCACATTGCCACAACAGGAAATCCTTCTATGTGGCACACCTCATCACTAAGGGCTTTTCATCCAGAAAAAAGAAGGACATTGTCCCACTGTACTCATCCCTCTTTAGACCCATTATAGAGTACAACACCTCATTTGGTATGTACCTCACAAGACATCTGCAACAGCTGGAAAGGCCACAAAAGTACCTCACTAAAAGAATCACAGGCCTAAAGCAGATGCCCTGTGCTGACCATCTAAAAAAATTCCAGCTATACTCTGTAGCATATCATCTACTCAGAGGTGATCTCTGCTTAACATACAAGGCCATGTCATACCCTGAGCAGTTGGACTTGCTCCACTTAAAGAAATCCCAATCTCTCAGAACCACATGCTCCAGGGATCTAAACCTTGTCATCACAATGAACAAAACATGCTGGAGGGATAGGTTTCTGACCCAGAGACTCCGCATACTCTGGAATAGACTGCCCATTCATGTCAAGCAGAGCACCTTCTTGGCCCTCTTCAAAAGGAACCTTGATGATTGGATGGGAGATAGGAAATTCACCCCGAGGATCATGTCAGTCGCCCTGCTAGACAGGGGTCCAGGGAAGTAAATATTGTGGGAAGAAATATCCAGGGAATTGTTATGGCTAGGCTTGTATAGGCCCTAGAGCCAATAGCCTAGTACCAACCTATGAATCTATGAACCTATGAGATGTGATTTGTGATGTTGCAAGCAGATGTGAAAAGGATGAAGGTGTTATGCTAATGCTGTAATTACTGTGTTCCTTGCTACATATATACATTAAATGCATTACTCTGAAATACAAGGTCATTTTTCCATCTCTTTTGCATTTGTCCTCCACTCAGCAGCATGCAATCACAGTTCACTTCCTAAGAGAAAAGTGAAACATTTAATTTGGGCCTCCTTCAGTAGAACAAATGAGCCTTGCACCAGTGAATGACCATCAGCACTCTGGATAGTACTCAGGGAAGAAAATGCACCTGTCAGCTATCTTTCTCTTTGGTGCAATTTGTACATGCATTGAAATAAAAAAAAAAAACAGAGAACAGCTAATGCAGGGTTCGTATCAAGTTCCCAGATACTTTTACAGAGGGGTCAGAATACCATTTGCCACAATATTTTGGTTAGGAATGTATCAATAAATGCAACAAATATAGCATTACTGCTTGCTATAGAAGCCCTATATTATGTATTTAAATTATGTTAAACATGACGATAATGATATATATTTAGAAGGCACTTGCATAGGTATGATGTGCACAGTACTTTTCTTATAATTATTATCCATTATCAAATATCATTATTGTGTATTTATGACACTATGTCTTCTGAAGACATATGCAACATAACCCACCATATATTACTTAGATCATGGAACTGCATGCAACTGAAATATATTTATAAGCACAAATACTGCCTTTTATATAGAAATGCAGTCCCATGACTAAGCAAAGTCACAGACATACAGATTGCTATTTATAACTCTAATTACCACATTAAAAAGTAAGTTCTCCTTTGAGAATTACACTTAATAAATACCGTTTAACATTGTATCCTTTTTTTTCTCTCACAGGTTTGATGCCTTGGTTGTACTATTCAAGCTTACAATTGTGTAAGTCCCAAGTCATACCATTTGTCCTCCAACCAACCACAATTAAAATAAACACCATTAAGCATTTTAGTGTTTAACATTGGAACATGTAGCAGTAGTTTGAGCATCATACATGACAAAATCTATCTGCCATATTTTTTGCCTTCTGTGCTTTTTGATGCAATCAGTGCCAATGTGCCTGCCAAGCCATTGCTATGCTTTCAATTGCAAAAATGCTTCTGGCAAGGTTGTGCTTCTTTGCATACAAGCTGTGTGAGATCTGAATTGGGTGGGATTTCAGACACATATTTCTAGCTTCACTTCTGTAGACATGGCTGGTGAAGGTGTGGATAGTATTATATTTAGAGCACAAAATGGAGTGTTGAGTAGTCCTGGATTTTTGTGGTTGCTCTAGTGTAGTTCTACAGCTAGAAGCTGTTGTAGGAGGATTATACCGAGTCTCAGGATAATGCTGAGGCTTGGAATAGCTTGACCAAGGCTGTCTCCACTGCACCTGGCATACTGCACACTGGGGAGCAATGTCTTCACCACTACTGTGACACAAAGAGGCACAATTGGGACCTGCTGTGCTGATGGCAAGATGAATTTAAGACTACAGACAGCCCTCAGTTGTGTAAGTATACTGACCCATCAGCTTTCTATGATAGATTTACCTCAGTTCATCAAAATCCCATATTATCGAATCTCACTTTGCGAGAATGAAGATCTTCCCAGGGTAAGTAACCACTTACGCAAAATGAAACAAAACCCAAACCACACCATGCCTAACCCACCAAGGTGGGGCCTGTACCCCCCATATCGCCCCTAACTAAATATAACAATTCCAAGATTGCACTACAGTTGGGAAAAGGGCAATGTTCACCATCTTGCACAGCAAGTTACTTACCCTGGGAAGATATTCATTGTTCTGCTCCTTCGATGAAGTGGGAGTTCGACATTTTGAGTGTCGACAAAATAAGATAGCTAATATGGGGTTTCGACAAAGTGAGGTAGACCCTCTATGATATGGCAGTAATTAGCCAGAAATACAGTTATTTATTATGCTTATATATATATATATATATATATATATATATATATATATATATATATATATTTTTTTTTTTTTTTAATTTTTCTATTGTACAGTTGCAGAACATTTGCAAATGAAGTTATTAATCCGAAAGCATATATCCAATATGGCATACTCATGTGATTCTATTTGTTATATCATACTATTGTGGCTGGTTGATTTTATGACACATTAATGCTTTCCCATCATCTACGGATGTGGCAAAAGTGTACATATTTAATTCCCATATTAGTTTATGTACTGAATTCTCACTTTTTTGTCTCCCACACCCTATTTATATAATTTTTGACGCTTTTTTATTCATATATAAAGTTTTTAATACTTCGGCCCACCATATTTCCACATGTGGCTGTGGTGGCACCACCACAGGCAGCAAAGACACCCTGCACATCTGGGTTGCAACCAGTCAGCATTGCTTCCAAAACTCTTACCCTATCTGCTTCACTTGTCTCAGGTAGTTCTGCCCCAGCTGCTGGGGCAGTGTTATACCCCAAAACAGAGTAGTGGAGGTGGTTATTTTGTCACCTGTCAGGAGCTGTCAGGACTAGTGGATGATATAAAGGAGAGGGGCTTCAGTGCTCAAATCTGTAGGGTTGAAAAGATCCTGGGTCATATTGCTAAAACTATGTCACATCCAGGAATGACCCAGACAACTGACATAGGAGACAGTGATGGCAGTTCTAAGGGTAAGGACTAGATTCTTACTGTTCTCCAGCTCTACATGGATGCACCCCTGAGGTCTCCTGCCTAGCCAAATCATGGTGTCCCCCAACCTTTTATGACTATCACCAGACCTATCTTTGTGTGTCCTGTATGTATGTGCCTGCTACCTAACCTACTCTACCCTACCTACATCACGTTTTTTGTGTCCTGTATGTATGTGCCTGCTACCTAACCTACTCTACCCTACCTACATCACGTCTTTTGTGTCCTGTATGTATGTGCCTGCTACCTAACCTACTCTACCCTACCTACATCATGTCTTTTGTGTCCTGTATGTATGTGCCTGCTACCTAACCTACTCTACCCTATCTGCATCACGTCTTTTGTGTCCTGTATGTATGTGCCTGCTACCTAACCTACTCTACCCTACCTGCATCACTTTCTCATTACTAATCACCTTTCTCAACATCCCAACATTCCCCTCTCTCCGACAAAAAGCAGAAAAAAAATGGGCACCTATTAGGGAAACAATATTATGTCCCATACATATCTCTCCATTTTGCCTATGTGTTATCTTGCTTATTTATTAATCTTTTTTCTATTCTCTTACCTTTTCTTGATACCTGTAGCCAACACTTTATCTTAAAGGGCATGACAGAGTAACACTGAAGAAACAGCTAAGAGTAACGCACTATAAAGATGGTCCTAAATGTCCCATAAACAAAACTCTTGGTATTTCTTTCTCCATCTCTGTCTTTCTCGTCACCCTTTCTGCTTCAGTAAGTTCTCACTGCCCCTTCAATTGTGTTATTTAAACTATGTAAGTTATGTGTAGATTTGTGGCATGCTGAAATAATGCTCAGATATATATGCTAAGTTTTGCCCAGTTTTAAGGGTTCTAATCCAGTAATATGTCAGACAGTTACTAACTGCTTTTATTACAGTATTTCATGTGCAGCTGTTGCATATGTATTGTTTTTAGCCAGAATTATCCTGCTTCTGTCATAATCAACATGGTCCCTGCCTCCATATCTCCCTGTTTATGTCCCTACCCCCTTATGTGTCATCAGTCTGTTTACCCAGCATTTGCACAATGCCTGGCACTGTGCACCTGTACATTAGGGGAAATGGAAATGTACCTCTCTGGCTGCATTAATCTGGTTCCCTTCATGCTGCTGCTGTGCTTAGAGATGTAAAGTCAGCCTAGTCTTTCTTGAACAGGTTGAAGAGTTATATGCATACCACGTATGATGTCCTAGTTTCAAATATTTTTAGGAAGCATTCTGCATTTTATCATTTATTTTGCTTCTGGCTGTAATGTATATATAATGTAATGTTAAAATTGTCTTTAATGTGATGAAGACAGATGCTTACATTCTACCTTGCCTCATTATTTTGTGAATGCCCCTTCAAACTGGTTTGTATATCAATCAAGATTATACTTTTAGAACCCTATTTCCTCCCTATTGGAAGCACTTGATTGTACACAGAATAACATATATTTTATAAAAAAAGACATAACAGAAGCACACCCCAAGAATGTTAAAAAATTCCCCAGAAAAATATAACGTTCTTTGTGTGGCTCTGTCCCTTTCTCCATGTCTTTATCTCTTCCCACTTCTGTTTCATCACTTTTTTACTATTTCATTTTTCTTAGGCTACTGGCTGTAATGTACAAATTATGGGATTTGATAATCATCATGAGTGCAATGACAAGTAATATATACATTCTCCTCTTCTTCAGTCTGTTGTCATATTTTAACTTTGTAAAGTAGGAGTTCCTATGTTGTGTGGTTAGAAATAAAGCAGTTGTGTAAGCTGATCTTAGCATGAGTAGATGTTCAAATGATCGCTGTTGCAGTAGCCTTACATCTATGAGTTATATCCTATCATGGATATAACAGTCAGACACTCTCAAAGCTTCAGAGCACCTTACATGTACCCAAACTGCCAATCAGCTCAGCAGCTCAAGCTGGACTGACTAAAAGACAAGTTTGAGCATGAAGCCCTTCAGAGCTTTCCAGTAAGCAGAGAGATGGAGGCTGAACCCTGAAAGGCCAAGGCTAGGAACAACAAAACATAAATGTCCATACTCTGGCATAAAAAATGCATCAGAACACAAGGGGAAGAGAGGGAGGGAGCAGCTACTGCAGCAGTGATCATTCAAATGTCTACTGTTATTGTACGTTCAGCTAACACAACTGTACTATGTTCTTTATATTGACTACTGCTGCACAAACCTTAGATATATGGGTAGATTACCTCATTTAAATATATTTGGGGCATGGAAGGAGAATGGTCCAGGAGCCCCTGGGGAATGGTCACTGTAAAGCATGATCTAGACCTAGAGAAGGAATCCAGCTTATAGTGATTTGTACAAATATGCACAGAGGACCAAGTAGCAGCTTCTAGAATGCTTCTAGAATCCAAACCTTTTCAAAAAGCCATAGAAAAATCCAATGTCCTTGTAGCGTGGGCCTTGACCCTGCCTAATAGATTTGTCATGGTGCATATAACAAAAAGTAATAGCCTTATATAGCCATTTAAAATGGTCAGTTTTGACAGCAGTTGTGCCTTTTTCTTACCTTCACATCTAATGAAAGATTGATCCCATGATTTGAAAGTTTTAGTTCTGTCCAGATTGTACCTGAGTTGTCTGTGGACATCCAAAGTATGGATATGTTTTTTTTCCTCATTTTTAGGTTCAGGAATGAAAACAGGGAGATGGATAATTTGGCTTAAAGTAAACTCAGGTACCACTTTAGGCATAAAAGAAGGATCAGTTCTGAAAGAAATACTGTCCATGTAGAAAATGAGGGTTGATTCACCATAAGAGCTTGTACCTCAGATAGCCTTCTTGCAGATGTCAGAGCAATCAGTAAAACCATTTTTCGTGTTAAGAATCTGAAGTCTGCTAGAATAGCTGGTTTAAATGGAGAAAATGTTAGCTTTTCTAACACACATGAAGGGGCCACCAGTTTACTTGGAGGCCCATTGTGCAAAACACCTTTCAATTACATTTTAACATGTGATTGACTTTTAAGAGGAGGTTCCATGGGCAGACATACTGAAATGGCTGAATAAACCTTGATACAAGAATAAGAAAGGCCATAGGTATAGTAACTCATACAAATATTGTAAAATCAGAAAAAAATAGCTTGAATGGGTGCTGGTTATGTTACTGGCAGCAACTAGAGAACCTTTTACATTAGCTAATATATGATTTTCTAGTAGCAGGCTTTCTTGCCTCCATTAGTAGCTGTTGCACATCCTCAGAAAACCCATGCCTAAAAGGAATTAACACCCAATTATCCAGGCGGTCAAATGAATATAATTAATTTTGGGGTGTAACAAACACCCATGATCTTGTGTGAGCAGATCCATTCTGTGAGGAAACTTGTAGTAATTGCCCCTGATCATTTTGAAAAGAAGGGAGAACCACAGTTGCCTGGGACTGAAGGGAGTCACTACAATTATCTTAGCTGATTCCTTCTCACTCTTCATAAGTATACTAGATATTAGTGAAACGTGGAAAGGCATACAAGAACATTCATGTTGAAAGAAAAAAAAAAGCATTTGTATTCCTGGCCTTCTTGCATGGAGTGCTGGAACAGAATTTTCCAGTACAACTGTAAAAAACAAATAGAAAAGGAAAAACCACTAGGCCACTGACTATACAAATAAAAAATGTCTTTTTATTTGTGTGGTCAGTGGCCTAGTGTTTTTTTCCTGGAACAGAATTTTACCAGCTGATTGTTCAGACAGGAAGCAAACAGGTCTGCGTGGGGAACTTCCCACAAATGGATCAAATGTTGGAAGATCCCCTGGATCTAGTTTCCATTCATGAAGGTCTGTACTCAACCTGCTCAGTTTATCTACTGCACAGTTTTGCTCTGACGGAATGTAGGATGTTTGCAGAGTGAGACTGTGCTGTGAAACTATATTCCAAGCTAAAGTGGCTAATCTGTAAAAGGGGGTATGATCTGGTTCCCCCTTGCTTGTTTGTAGTATTGTCTAGCATCTTGAAGAGGTCCTGGGGACCAAAGAGGGTTCAGAGAATTGAATGCCTTGATCAGGGTAAGCTTCTAATAAATTTAGTTTTACCAAGAAACTTGAAAGATGAAGAAGAGGTAACAGGTAGTGCAGTGATGTCATTTTGAGTTTGGGCACTATCACAAACAGGTTTATGAAAAAATATCCGGAACTGGTCTCCAAGCATTTTCTTTCTTTGGAAGTAGGACCATCCTTGAATAAAACTCCTTCTAAACTGGAGAAGATGCCAATGGTTCTATCATTCCTTGGGACAGCATGTGATGAAGACCAGGTGGAAATAAAACAAGAATTTCTTCCCACTGCCATTTGTAACCCTGATGAATAATTTTCAGAACTCATTTGTATGAAACAATCTGTTGCCAAAGAGAAAAATGGAGATTCAGACTTTCTGGAAGAGAAAAAGGGCTAGGTTTGGAGGAGGGCACAAGTTTTTTTGAATAATCATTCATACCTGTTGGAGTATCCTTGGTTTTGGGAGGTTTGAGACTTCTTTTTAGAGCCTCCTTGCCAATTCTTAAATGTCTGCTTACCTGAATTCTGTGAGAATGTTTGTTCTATTCTTTTACTGAAATTGGATAATGGGAAATAAAATCCCTTGGACAATTTGAAAAAGATGGACTGAAAAATCTTAAATACTCCCTGGATCAGCTTGCCCCTTTCAGCACACGTTTTGATCACCTCTGCAGCAGAGAGGCCAAACACTAATTCTCTAGCCAAAGGAGAATTTAAAATCTCATTTCTAACATCATATATGCAGTGCTGAGAATGTAGACAATCAAAACTCCTTAAAACCTCTACCAGTGGCCATAGCCCTGGAAGAAGTACTAACAGAGTCATACAAATACTGCAATGAGTAATGACGTCTGCAATAGAAGAAACTAAGCTATTTAAAAAATGTTTTTCTTCACAAGAAAAAAAAACTGTGGATAAAACATTCTTTATAATTTTACAATATGCCAGGATTATTAGAAAGAGTAGGATTGGAATTAAGTCTTAGCCACAGAGGAGTCTACTAAGGCTATAACTGTCGGGTCTGGTTTGGGAATAGTGCATAAAACATTAAAAGACTGAGGGGAACTTTATGGATGCTATCTGCCTTTTCGGGGACAGCTGACCAAGTATCAGGAAAATTGCAGGCAGTAAGACACACATCCTCTAAAGCAGACAGGGCAGGACAAGAGGATTGGGTGGAAGTTCTCGAAAATCTTTCTGTAGCAACTCATAGTATTTTTTGAGGGAATGAGAAACATCAATATTCTCTCACTGAAAACACTGGGACATTCTAGCATTAATCTCAGAGAAAGAGGAAACCCCACAGGGATAATCAGAAAAGGAACTCTCCTCTGACTCTAAATCAGAAATCCGGGGACAAAACCCAGAATCTGTCCCTGCATCTTCCTGTTCCAATTCAGAATCTTGACTCTCTTAAGGAAAGGAGGAATCCATCTTTTTTTTATTGAAAATTACTCAGCAAGAAGGATCAATACCTTGAATCAGAGCCTGAGCCTGAGCCTGTCAAAGTAAATTACTCCTATCCAAAGAAATTTGAGAAAGAACAGATACATGCTTGTTTTTTTATTTCCTTTTGATAGGAAAAATGGGTCAAACTGTGTCACTAGTGGCAGCTCCTGCTTCCAAAGGGATGAGCACAACATTCTGACACAAAGGAATCCTTCCCTGTTCCCTCTGCCAGGATAGATGAGAGGTTTTTCCTTCTCCAGTGAGGTGGTCCCAACATCTGCAGAGGATGTGGCTAGCCCCTGGTCCGTAGTGGCTGTAGGTGCTATGCAAGAGGGATCCAGGATAAAAGATGAGTGGTCTAAGGTACAACAAATAGCCACAGCAGAGTCACTCACATGCAGCTGAGGCAAATTGCTGGACTGCTGCAGTGGCAAAGGCTGCTTGCTTAACTTTTAGTTTTTGTGTCTGGAAGAAGGACTGACCTTGGCAATAAAAATCTGTTCCATGGTCAAGCTGAATATGGTGACTCTGTCCTGGGAAAAACAAGGAACAATGCCAGTAAAACTATCAGTCCATAAAATTTACTTTTTTGACAGAAAAATACAGTAAAAATTATTTTCAAATACTATGTGACAACTGCAAAATTTTTAAATAAACACTACTCCACAGAAAATATTTTATGAGTTAGATACAGTCTCAAGACAATCCACTAAAACGCAACACTCCTAGCTTTAAAATAACTTTCTTGAAGAGGAAAGTAATAAAATATGAGTAAAAAATAAGAAAATGGAACTTATTTGCCCAGCTAAGGAAAGCATAATCCATGGATCCTCAAAAGTCTCAGAGGAGCGTATTCTTCAGTGGCAGAGCTTGAGTGTCTAATGGTTTGATTGTTCCCTGAAGCTTTGGAAGCTGACCGGCTGTTTTATCTGCAGCAATGATTAATATAAAGAACATTACTCAGGTCTGTAGATTTGTTTTTGAATACTGCCAGGCTTTAAATTGAGATGTAGGCCAAAGTGTTTTTGAATGTTTTGTATGACTGCTTTTAGAGAAAGTATCGGTTACCCGTTTTCTCAAAACACCATTATCCTGCTGCTGTATTAATGTGCTGCTCCAGACTGATTACACTGTCATGTACAGATCTTGCCTGAATAATTATGATAACAAACCAAAGAGAAACAACACAAATATGTGTAGAAATGACATAAAGTAATCTTTCAGTATGTCTGTATGTGTATTCCTGTCGTCAACTGTCCACCTCTTCCCTCCCATCCTTTGTCATCAAATAAACCTCCTTGATTCCAAACTGTTTCCATAAGCCATGTTTCTACCAGCAATAACATGCCTGGTCTCTCATGTATTTCATAATACACCTATTTCATGCATATAAGGATTGAATAACTGTAACTTTCATGACAAAAGTGTAAATCATGATACTTGAAACATGACCATAACACATCTGTTCTTTATTCTATCAGATTCAGACATGGCTGTATTTGTATGCTGCTTATTTATGCAACAGTCAGTATGGAGCACCATGCATTACTGTTAATTCCCATTCTAAGTTCAGCACCTCAAGATATGATTCTGCATGCACTAAAACATTGCCATCAGCTGCAGAAATCAGCTTCCCAGTGGTGCATTTCATGGAGAGTGAGAGAGAGAGAGTTAAAATAAAAACTTAAAAAAATATATATTGGTAGGTTGTATAACTTCTACATGTGTTGATGGAATTTTGAAACCAAGGTACTTGTACGTCAGAGTGATGTTGGCTCAGTTAGTTGAGTCTGATAATGTATGTTTGCACTCCAATGGTTACACCTGAAACTTTGTTACAAAGGTTTGTTATCTTTCCACAGATAACCCATCACTGCTATTCAGAAGTGCACTGTCATATTTAAGAAGTGTCTATATTGTCAATGCGCATTGTGTAAGCATGAGACAAGACAAGTGACAATGACACAATAAATGGCTGCTATTTGCATGCAATCAATCCAGTATGAAATGTCATGAATGCTTGCTTGACAATCTATGGTTTTACAATTGCGACTGTTATTGATTCTCCATACTGTGAAATAGATACATATCACTCACTGTAATGTGATTTAAATTAATAACAGTAGATAGATGCTGCAGAGAAGTAGGGAATTACATGGGGCAAGCATAATGCTGCTACACTGTCCTGTCTGGACAAATGCATTTGTCCTAAAATGTGATGCACAGTAGCAGTGAAGTTGTAGTACTTAACAAATGTGTATTTTCAAATAGTTAAGGTTAAATTTCACTTGTGGTGCTTGCAATTCATTCTGTGTTCTCTAAACTGTGTAACTAGTTAGGTAGGTGGTTTGAGTCTGACAGTGGTGAACTGTGTCTGTGTGTGTGTGCGCGTGTGCGTGTGTGTGTGTGTGTGTGTGTGTGTGTGTGTGTGTGTGTGTGTGTGTGTGTGTGTGTGTGCTTTTAGAGACAGGCAAATCAAATCTTATCAACAGATGTGCTGTCTCCATTTCTATGCACAAGAAAACCTTAACTTTGGACTCAGCTCCCTTTGCACATTATCCCACTTTTAGCACAAGCATCCTGTCTGCAATGCACTGATGAGGTTACCCTTTCATAAATGCAGTCTCTCACTACAAACATCAGACTTCTTGTATGGCACATGCAGTTAATACTGTATTCGCTAGACTGTGTAAATAGATAGGTAGGAGGTTCATATCTCACAGTTGTGACTGTGCGTGTGTGTGTGTGTGTGTGTGTGTGTGTATGTGTGTGTGTGTGCGTGTGTGTGCGTGTGCGTGCGTGTGCATGTGTGTGTGTGTGGGGGTGTGTGGCTTCAATGTCAGATACAAACAGACCTGCTGAATCAACTTTCACTAAGACTGCAACACTCTGATATGGCCATCCTTTCATAACTGTGGTCTTCCACTATAAAAGTCAAACTTCTCCTGTGGCACTTGCATTTAAAACTGTGTTCTCTACATTGTGCAATTAGGTAGGGGTTGGAAACCAACATTAGTTAAATTATGTAACTTTATGTACTGTTATGTTCAACTGAATCTGTGACAACACCCTTAATGTAATCTCCCACTTAGCAGAAGTATGTTCACTGGCACAGGGTTATGCTATACAGTTTTATTATCTCCAGGCAATACTCAGTTTCAGAAACATAATGACTATCATGCTTTCAAAAATGAACTTCATAACAGTTGTAGTATGACTTATCCTGTGGTGCTGCCTGTTAATACTGTGTTCTCTAGACTGCACAACTAGATAGATAAGAAGTTTAAATCCATAAAGGATTGACTACCATGACTGTGTATTTCTCAGTTGTGCTGTGTAGATAAGGTTTATAATGTACACAGAATGCATAATTTTGTATTGCTACACTACTCTTCAACCATCTTATTTCCTTTCTATAAGAAAATCACTGTATTAAAGAATAATGATGTCATCCATTCAAATGTGCACTGTCACAATTGCAAACTAACATCCTGTGTGGTGAGTGTAATTCAGGCAATGTTCTACCTATACCTTGTGATCTCACATAGTCAGTTCAAATCCAGCCATTACTCCTTAGATTCACTTTTGTCAGTATGACTGTGAATGTTCATGTAGGTAACAATGTTGGTATCCAGCTATCTGTTGTGCACATGTATACCTGGGAATTCCTATTACAAGAATTTCTGCTAATTTTTCACACAGAAATTCTTTATTGAATAATGGTGATTCCATTGCATGAGCCACTAAGGCTTTTTCTGTGGTGTGAGGAAATGATATAATGTTCTGTATGCTGTTGTCTTAGTAAGGCATGTGTTCAAATCTGTGATTATTCACCCATTGTGCATGATTGCCATTCTCCCATCACAGTGATGACATCATTATGCATCACGTGCGTTTGGTTATATCTAGCAGGATCTAATGGTGTGTGAGAAAAACACATACAGCAATAATCTTTCAAAGAAATTACAGGCACACATATCTCTTGCCGCATTAATATGATGTCACAGAGTCAAATGCCCAAATATCTCACAGTTTTAGAAACACATGCACTGTGGAGCATTCATTCTTCACAATATCATATAACTTCTATCATTATATAAGCAGGTGTTCAGAACCCCATTGAATGACTGTAAGCATTGTGTGTCTTTATTCAGTTATGCATGAGCTACATCCACAACTGTTATAATGTGCACCATTACAGTAGGAAAAGTCTGCCTCATCCCCTTTAGTTCATACAAATTGTTTGCAACACAATCGTGTGATGCAATGACTTCACATAGGTGAAGACTTACAGCTGTGTTAAGACTTCCACTGTGGAACATGTGATTCATACAGATGTTGATAGTGGACTTCCATAGCTTGCTGTTCAACTCCAACAAAAGGCAACATTATATAAATATGTTGATGTTACGCAAAGAATACTACATAAAATTATGATTATCAATTTTTGCTTTGGATGAAGAAATAAAAATGTGTTTTGTAATTTTCTAATAGTGAAACAGTTGTTCTGCAAATGTCGTGATGTGAGTGCACCTGCAGTATGAGCATTCAGTAATTACTTGTACAGCATATTGATGCAGATAGAGTATGGTTTAGTTCTGGTTCAGTGTTTGTACAAAACAACAGAAATACCTTCCTTGCCAAGAAATATTGATATTGCACTGCTCACAGCTGTGTGAACATTAACATAGTTAACACAGTTACCTCCATGCTATCATTCTGACCAACTAATATTGTATAAATTATGATTAAATGACCCTTCTTACTTCACAAATTAATATGTTATTTTGGATAAGATCCACTGCTAGGTTATGTGGCAGATGGAGTCAATACACAGCTCTGTAGAGTGTGTAGTATGATTGGCAAGGGTTTAAATCTGGTAGCATCTGTCTGTCTGTCTGTCTGTCTGTCAGATAACTGTGTCAGACAGGAGTTGCTTAGGCAAAGAAAGTATTTAAGGCACATCAGAGGGTCACATTTTTAAGGTAATACCCTCCAAGGTAGGGGATCCATGCCAATTACAATAGAAACATGATGTAAACCCTTCAAGTGTGTTTATCATGACATTCACAATATGGCTATTTCTGTGGTGTTAAAGGCTGATACGTTGCTTTCTTAATATCTGTCCTGGCATGTGTTCGAGTCTAGCATGATACAAATTTTGAGCATGTCATTGATTGTTCACAGGCATTATTTCATTTCCAAACAATAATTCCCTGTATTGATGTCTTCCTCCAAACATTTATGTATAACTGTAATTCATTTTGTCACACTGTACAGCTTCATGGGACAAGAGGACATAACATATCTTACTTTATGGTATGATATAGGATCATTAGAAAGTGTGATTGGGCCTGTGTTAGGCCACTTTTTTGTGTGTTTGTGTTGTTTACATGCTGATATGGCAGTGTTTACAGTAATTTTGTGTGAGCATGCCCAGTAGTATAATCATGGAGCAGATGTCCTGTATTTACAAAAGGAGACCACAGACTACTGACATGACATCAAATATCTATTGTCATTTGATAATAGTGTATTTTGAGAGTTATTATATTACTTTTTAGGATGTACATGAATATACAACACATGCTTGACTAATACATGTTTTAAGGTAATATACTTCCTTTCTGTGATTGCCAAATGACAACAAATGGCAAAGTGTGCCCCTTTCTGATACAACAGCTATAGGGCTCATTTCTTCTTGTTAATACATGGTGAAGTGGAGAATACAGCAGTACTGTTGATTATCACATATAAATTCCCTGTATTTATACACACACATATATATGTACAAACATACCATATCCAATAACTGTAGTCTATGTGATTAGCCCCAATGTATTCACTGTCCTTGCTGTTATCTCAACTCACCATGTTATCAACATTAATACCACATGTACTCCTCTTTGTTACAATGTTGCTTTGTGTCCATCTCACATTCTTTGTTAACATGTCCGTTTTTAGTTATGTGCATAAGTCAAGAATTGTGAACAGGATTAATTATTGTTACATAAAAACTTGGCCAGTAGACTATAGTGCATGTGCCAGTTATTTAACCTCAGGAAATAACAGAAAACCTGTTTTACTTTGCATGTCTTTATTTGCTTTGTACTAACTATAAACTGATTGCTTTGTTATAATTTGACAAGAGGGTGGAATAGTCACTGTAGCAGAATGTTTTGCGCTGTAAGGACATCTTACTAAGTTGCTCAATAAAGCTGTATAAATAAACTGAATTGTTGTGGTTCTTTGTCACTATACAACCTGCTAAAACTACTTTGAGCATACATTCATACACTTTCTTACCATCACACTACTCTTGTACGTTTCCCATATTTCCTTGCCTTGACTTACTGTGGTCCTTCCTTCATCCATCTCTTTTTTTGTATAATAAGTGCTAACATTATTTCCTCAATATAATATTACAGTTTAGTATAGTTTTTTGTTTTCTTTTTTTTCACTTCAGTGTGTGGAGTCACTACATCTGACCTCAGTACTGCAGGAACTCTGCTACAAGGCCCCTCTGCTATAAGTTTACTGAGAATTTTGTCATTGTATAATTTAAACACATTTATCATGAAAAACTTTGATGTGTATTAATTTTAATCCATAAAATATATGCCTACTCTGTGACTGAAAGCATTTATGAAATAATCTGTGCACTCTAAGGACTTCCTACTCAGTTGGCCGCTGTCCCCTTTTTCTTGACCAGTAGACTATACTGCATAAGCTGCCAGTTATGTAGCCTCAGGAAATGAAAGAAAACCTGTTTAACTTTGTATCTCTTTGTTAATTGCTTTGTACTGTTCATAAACTGATTGTTACCAGTTATAATCTGACCTGAGTGTGGGATGGTCACTGTAGTAGAATGTATTGCTAAATATCCCCTCAGTGTTGTCTCCTCTTGCACTCAGCCATATCTTACCTCAGAGAGCAAGTATGTGTCATGAGTTATTTCATTTCTATTTGTGCTAAGACTGTGTAGAAAAGTCAAAAGACTTTAGTAGTGTGTTATATGTGTAACAATTTCATTATGTATGTTCTGCGGGTTTCACTTTAATGGATATGTATGCAATGTTATATATATATATATATATATATATATATATATATATATATATATATATATATATATATATATGGTTCCACTTCAGAATTTTGAGTTACTGAAAGCTCGAACTTCATATGGTTGAGACCATATGATCGAGTTTTCAAAAACTTGAAATTCTGAAGTAAAATAAAAAAAAACGTAAAACACATTGTTTCTGCAGGGAGCAAACCCACATGCACCCCCCACACCCCTCCTCCTAAATATACTAACTCCGAGATTGTGCTACAGTGGGGAAAAGGGAAATCTCTCTTTCCGTGCTGTATGCAGAAGTGCAGAACGGGAGATTACCCATTTCCTCAGTATAGTGCAATCACAGAGATGGTATATTTAAGTAGGGAGGGTGCAAGGAGATTTATGCCCCTACAAAAAAACTTCTTTAACCTAAATGCAAGTCTTTTTTACTTGAACTTCAGAATTTTGAGTTTCTGAAAACTCGACCATATGGTCTCGACTCTGAAGTGGAACCATATATATGTGTGTGTGTGTGTGTGTGTGTGTGTGTGTGTGTGTGTGTGTGTGTGTGTGTGTGTGTGTGTGTGTGTGTGTGTGCATGCGCGTCTGCATGACACACTGTTTCGATGTACTGGTTAATCCCATGACTGTTTACTAAGTGATGGTGTTATACTATGTTTATCAGTGTAGTGGCATGTTCTGATAATTTGATCAATACAATATATATGTATATTTACACTTCATTACTGTGGTTCTTTATCTTTTTACTTCCTGCTAAAATTATTTTGAGCTTACATTCATAATCTTTCTGATCATCATTCTGTTCTTATAATTCCCTGTATTCTTTTGCTTTGACTCACTGTGGTCCATCCTCCATCACTTTTTTGTACAAGTACTAACTTTATTGTGTCAATGTAATATTATAGTTTAGTAAAGTTTTTATCTATCCTTGATTTAAGAGCCCCTTTTTCTTTACCACTAGACTATACCGCATATGCCAGTTTTTTAGCCTCAGAAAATGAGAGAAAACATTTTAACTTTGTATCTCTTTGTTAATTGCTTTCCTGAAAATAAACAGTTTTAAACCAATATGTATTTTTGCCTTTTACATCCCTCCTGGCAAGAATACAGCTATACTGGAAGATATCCTACATTGGATATCCCTAACCTTTCCATAAGAAAATATACTTATAAGTGATGTGAATGACAATTGGTTGGACATAAACTGTTACTCCCCTACATGTATCATGAACTTATATAGTTTCATACAACTAATTAATAGCTCCACACATTATAGCAAGACATCAGCTCCCAGCTTCCCTATTAAACTGGATCTTAGTATCAGACCCTAGCAAATACACCACCACAGGTACAATGTTCAGACACTGTCAGTGGTCATCTCCCAGTCTATATGACCAGATGTCTCACGCATCCAACTAAATGGCATATTTATAAAACAACACACAACTTTTTCAGGTTTTACCCAGAAATGTTTATTACTACACTATCACCTATTAACTGGAACTTCTTAAGAAACCTCCCCTTTGACGATGCTGTAATTAATTTTAATACAACTTTTCTAAATATCCTAAATAGCCTTGCGCCTCCTAGAAGGAAGAGACTAAAAACAAACAATGCAATTTGACTATGCAGAAAGAGTAGAATTCTAATGCAAGATAGAGATAAAGTATGGAAATAATGACAAAAATATGAAACCCTCAATATCTTGAAAACTTTAGAATGCTTTGCAATCACACTAAAAAGCAAATAAATGAAGACAAAAAATACATACTATAATAACTTTCAGAATAATATTAAACACTAAAACATTTTGGATATTCATTAAGGAAATCTTAGATCCTGCCAAAAATTCAGCCCAGACCCCTCTCCTGATAACTACCACTCAAAGTCAAAGTCAAACTAAACGTTATTGTCATTCATATGATACAACAAAGTGCACAATGAACTGAAATTACATTTCTCTAAGCTCATGTGCAAAAGTACACATAAACAATACACATAACAACAACAGCAACAGTCACAACAACAGCATCAACAGCAACAACAGCAACATCAGCAACAACAACAACAGCAACAACAGCAACAACAACAACAGTAACAACAACAACAGCAACAACAGCAACAACAGCAACAACAACAGCAACAGTCACAACAGCATCAACAGCAACAACAGCAACATCAGCAACAACAACAACAGCAACAACAGCAACACAGCAACAACAGCATCAACAGCAACAACAACAACAACAGTAACAACAACAACAACAGCAACAACAGCAACAGCATCAACAGCATCAACAGCATCAACAGCAACAACAGCAACAACAGCATCAACAGCATCAACAGCAACAACAGTATCAACAGCATCAACAGCAACAACAACAACAACAGCAACAACAGCAACAACAGCAACAACAGCATCAACAGCAACAACAGCAACAACAACAACAACAGCAACAACAGCATCAACAGCAACAACAGAGTCCAAGCCATCGGAAGGCATTGAACCTGCAATAACTGTGCTCTACCCATCCCAGTAGCAATTGCAGTGACCACAGCCATCCTCACCATCCACACTGTCACCTACTCCATCCTCAAACACCAACGATGTCCCAAGTCTCAGTATGTCATCTCTGATTCACTCCAAATTCCACTACCTGCACTAAGCACAACTGCTACCACCTGAGTTCTGAATGATTACAGTGGCCCCAGCAAACTTCTTCATCCACACCATCCTCACCAAGATCACTAGCTCCATCCTCCAACACCAGCAATGCCCCAGTCCTGGACCAGTCCCTCAACGTAACAGAATCCAACAGAACCAACAGATTCCAAAAATATACAAGCCAGACTCCTATAACTGCACTCAGAGCAACCAACACCCTTGACAGCCAGAAATGACCACGATCAGCTCAACAATCACCAAAAAGACCAACGATCCCAAAAATGAAGGCAAATCCACCATATTGAACAGAAAAAGCACCACGGCTGCAGGCACCATAAACCTGACCAGCCAAAAGGCTCACAAATGGACAACAAACTGACAGAAACCACACAAAAACATGAAACACACATGAAGAGCCAGTGTAACCACAGCCACACAGGACACCACCATCTTTGCTTGTAAAACTCAAAACTGTAATACAGTTAAACTGTTGTTTTATAGATAGTATACCATGTCTAACAAGCATTTCCTCAACAGCCACATATCACGACAATCACTTTCACCTTCATAACTGTGGCCTCATCCTATATAAAACTACTCTTAAAGAAACTTAAACCTTGCTCTTCTCCATCTGATGACCTTCCAAATGAGTATCTAAAATAACAGCCAATAGCATTGTCTATCCTGTCTCAATCCTTATAAATAGGTCAGTCCAGGAATCCCACATCCCCTCTCTATGGCAAAAGTCACTTATTATCCCTCTGCACAAAGTAAGAAATTCAAGAGACATTAATAACTTTAGATCTATAGCAATCTTATCTGGCCTCACCAAAATATTTGAAAAATGTTTTCAAAACACTTGCTAGAATATCTCCTGCAGGAAGAACTCCTACACCCTACACAACATGGCTTCTGTCCTAACCATAGTACTAGCACTGCCCTTCTGACCTATAGATACTGTCAACAAAGCTAGAGATAAAGACAGACTATTCTCTCCCTTATTTCTATACTTGTCTAAAGCCTTCGACACAGTTTGTCACAGCAAACTTCTACTTCAAATGTTCTCACTAGGTCTCTCACAGCCCACCCTTCTGTGTTTCAAAAGCTACCTGTCCAATAGGTATCAATCAGTAAAATGGCAGCCCACACACTCTTCTTACCTCCCAGTCACCACCGGTGTGCCCAAGGCTCTATCCTTGGTCCCCTCCCATTTAACATGTTCACCAACATCCTCTATACATCCACACAATACACCACTTTAAACAATAAGCAGATGACTGGACTCTCATTTCCACATCTGACAACATGGTACCCCTCCAAAACATTATTGAGGATGCTATAACAGCCACTGAAACAGGGCTTCGTAATTCACAACTCATGCTCAACTCAAAAAATATCAAATTACTACTTTTTCCACCAAATTCCTGTCCGATGAAAAAAAATGTATAGTCCTCTCTCCTGATAATACAACCATTGAAGTCACTTTTCATGGCAAATTATTAGGGTGATAGTGGATGATAATCTTACATTTGACCTGCATATACAAAATTGCAAAAACAAACTCATCATAAACTAGGGATGTTTTACAGATCCAAAATCTTTCACACTGACGCAACTAAAGCTACACTTGCAACTACTTATTCCTCCTCACACTACTCTATGGCACTCCCATCCTTACTAACTTCCAGGCTTCATAAAAATTAAAATTTGAACAATGCAATAATAAAGTTACTAAATTTGCAGCTGACACTCCTTTCACAACCCACCACTGTATAAAACTACAAAACCTAAATTAGTTAGAAATGCCTCATTAACTAACTTAAACACAGTTTCTTAACACCTATAAAATTATCAAGCATCTGCCTATCCAGCACTAAAAACATTCTACACTACTATGTTCCCATTCGGTCATTGTGATGCAGTGAGCAAAAACTTCTGTCTGTCTACAAACCAATCTGCTGGGCATTGTCTGTACTACTAGGTTGCTAAGGCCCAAAACTCCTTACTGTATCTATCAGGTAAATACCCTCCCTTTCATCTTTCAAAACCACTCTGAAAGACTTCTTAGAGAAAATCTGGCTCTGTTGTTGCTCAAAACAAGAATAAACTATGTCCCTAAATGTGACCAACTACCTTTTCATTCCTTATACTTCCTTACTCTCCCTTCTTCGCTAACTTCTTTACATTTATCAAAATTTTCTTCCCTGACTTTCCCCCTAAATACACAAAACACCTGTTTTTCCCTCACTTCTTATTGCAGTTTCTGTTTGTATTATACTGTCCCCTTTAATGTCTTTACAACCTGTCTAAAATTTCTTTAAATATTAAATGGTTGTCATATAACATGTATCAATTCTTAAACAATGCTTTTATATTGTCTCTAATTTGCTATAATTATTTGAACTGCAGATGTTTTTGTTTTATTTTTGAAGAGTGTGGAATTATTGTTCTTAAAATGTTTTGTAATAATTTGAAGCTTTTCACTGGGGGCCTCCACTGAACATGGGTTTCTATACAGTCAGACTTTCCTGGTAATTAAATGTCAATAAGGAAATAAGTAAGTATTTTAAATGTTTCTGTGTGACATAACCCCATTTGACTGCATTATCTGCATTTTCTGTTTTACCTTCCCTTCTTGCTTATGTCTGCATTAATACCATTGTATTGTGTGTATATTCTCCCCATTTAATGTCTCCAACATCTAAATTTCTGTAATCAACTTGCTTTTACTTTGCATAAGCTGTTCCTGCATGCTCACATAATAGGTTTGGATACAGGCAAGCAGTTTTCTTTATATTGTTTGCTTGAGCTTCCCCTCTCCTTTGCATGGCCATCAGTAATTCTGCTGGTCTAAAAACAGTACTTATGAACACTGCTGATCATGCAAAGCCAAGAATATTGTTAATGAATCCTGGGGAATGTTCAGTAGTCTGTTTTCGTAGCCACTGTATCTGTGCCATATGCTATAACTCTCATCTTCCATGAAGTCTAGTTATGCTAGACTAGAAAAAAGTGATAATTCATAAGAGGCTGTGGGTACCTCCTTCCCCTAATATCAGTACTTTAGAAATTATTGAGTACTAAGGAAAATGGAGCATTATTACCTGATTTAAGGTATTTTTCTTTCTATGGTAGCAGGAGGAAGAAATGACTGTATTTAAACAAAAAAAGATTTGCTGTGACTCTGCAATAGTGTAATAAAAGCATTCATAACAAAACTAAGACAAACTACTATACTCTGCGAATGGACCTGAAGGCTGTTGATTGAAATTGCATTTTTTAAATGTAACGAATATATCTGTTTTAGTAATACAAATAAGATATTTGTTTTCTTGGACTAGAGCCATCACTTCCTGAAAGATAATATAAATCTGCAGCCTTGAAGTTAAACTGAATAGAAAGGGCTGGCAACATTCCCTGTATAGCTCATCTGAACAATGAATCAGTCATCACAGGTTACATCCTCTTACTTTTCGGAGATGGCAAGAAATAATAAGTTCATCTTCAAAGTTGAGGTCATGGTCACATGGAGAATGAGACAACACATCAATGCTTTTGTGAACATTTTTGTTCATAATGACTGTAGAAAGAAACTCAAATCAGACATAATGAAGTCAAAACTATCAAGAGATTTATATAAAAAGACAAAACTTTCCTGGCAATGTATTTAACATTTTTATGTAGCAATTAAAGGCTAACAAAAAAGTTAGCATTGAGGCCTAGCAGCATTAGACAGTAGCAATTGATGGGGAATATCAAGCCAAGCAGGTGCATTTGATGGATGTGTAGAGATTAGCATGATTAGAAGAACTGAACATGAATCAAAATGAGCAGAAGGAAAAAAAGAGGTCTGAGCCCAAAACATAAGACATTGAAAATGAATGGTAGACATAGGTAACGGCAATATTTGAAAAAGCTTCATAGTGCAATGTGGTTATACTACTATTCTGCTTTGTGGCTGTCTTAAGGTAAACTTGAATGCATTTACTGTTTGTATGTCTGTCTGACTGTCTATATATTGATCTATCTATCTATCTATCTATCTATCTATCTATCTATCTATCTATCTATCTGTCTGTCTATCATCCATCTTCCTATAGTTGTTTTGTCTGGGAATATCCAACACGGCAGTGCTCATCTCCAGTGTAGTTCTGGAAAGATAATATCAAGGCATAAATATCAAACACACTTAAATACAGTGCAAATCAAGTATTTTTAATAGATTAACATACTTGATTCATTGTGCACTTAAAATAGGAATTATTAAAAAGAATAATTGGATATAAACTTTCCAAGGACAATAAGGCAGCCCTTTCATACACTTTCAAAAGGCCCCTTTAGTTGGGAACTTCTTTCATAGGTAAGTACTAGGTTAACTATCCCTGTGGGCCATCATAAGCCTAAGCGATTTCCCTTTTCAAACATGAGAATAAAACCTGTTCACAGCAAGAGGTTCTCCTGTTCGATTCTCGGCCTGAGTGCCTTCTGTGTGGAGACTGCATGTCCTCCCCGTGGTTGAGTGGCCTCCGAAAGACATGCGTGAATGGGTGTGCCTTCGCTGAAGCTTGGGCATCAGGCTGGCAACTCGGCACCATAAAAAAAAAAAAAAAAAAAAAAAAAAGATCTACTGCCAATCATTAGCGAGTTCCGCTGTGGCAACCCCTAACCAGGAAAAGCCAAACAGACAAACAACAACAACAAATACAACCTTGTGTATGTGAGGTAAACATTTTAACCATTATAGCAAGCCCCCCTCCCCTTTTTAAATAATTGAATATGTTTCTTTGTTGACTATAATGTTTGTTAATGTCTAAATTTGCCAATTGGAGATAGATAATGTATGATCATAAGTAAGTACTAGGCTAAATTCCCTAGTGGAGCATTTTAAGTCTAAGTAATTTCCCTTAGTGATTATCAAATCCTGTACAACTGTGAGGTAAACACCTTAACCAGCATGCCAACTAGCAAACTCTCCTCTGACATTCAAGAGCTATATCGAGGATCTTGCATGCTACTATACATGAACTTATTAGCCAAGGTTGTTACTAATAATGCATGCTCTAATACCTTTCAGTCATATAAGGGAATGAGACAGGGATGCCCTTTATCCCAGCTGCTGTTTGTTCTGGTGTATGAGGTGATGACCCTTTACCTAAAACAGAATTTGTCTCACTAGGACATCCCCATTCTCAACAAAGCAATTTTTATTGACTCTTGGTTTGCACATTGTTATGCACTTTGGCTGAAACACCCACAAGTTCTTGCAGGTATTTCAAAACTTTGGGCAGCTTCATATAAATTGGCATAACAATTGTTTTGTTTCCATTGAACAATGAATACATGAAAATTAAAAACTGCTTTCATCATCTGGATATTCAGTGTAGAGTCACACATGTTCTTAGGTAACAGTGACACAATGGTTTTGTGAGCTAGCCATGAATAATCTAAAGCTTCTACATGTTTACTGCTTAAGATAAACTTAATTATGCATTTAAGCTTAAACTGTCACTTCTGGTCAAACTTTCTACAAGTCATTTGATTCAGTTGCACAAATATCTTTTCCCGGAAAGATGTATACCATTACTAGATACTTATTCTATCACTAGAAGACTCCAAAAGGTTTTCCTTAACTTTATCTCGGGCAATAAGCATCCTAAATTAGCTGGGACAAATTATGTCTGCAATGAAACACAGAGGCTTGGGCGTACTGAACCTAACTAGATATGCCCATGTGGCAGATCTGACACAGTATGAACAGAAAAGAACCTATTCCTGACATATCTTATAGTACCAGAAATCCATCTCATGCTCATCCTCAATCAGAAATGTGCCTCATAGGTGTGTATGAAACGGTGGGACCTGGGGAATGGGAAAATATAATCTAAAAATGGTTTTCACAAGAATTTTATTGGAAAATATCCCCCATATGCCATCGCAACAGACTCTAGGCAAATGATATGTTGTTGTCTTTCGGCTTTTCTCGGTTAGGGGTTACCACAGTGGAACTCCGGTCCGCTAATAATTGGCAGTACATTTTCACGAACGCCAAGGTGCCAGCTCAACATTCAACCTTCAACGAAGGCATGCCCATTTACGCATGTCTTTTGAACGCCCACTCAACTGTGGGGAGGACATGCAGACTCGACACAGAAGGCACTCCCCGCATTCCAGCCGAGAATTGAATGGGAGAACCTCTTGCTGTGAGACAACAATGATACCGCTGCACCATCACGGAACAAATGGTATAATTATCATAAATATTTGCTGGAAGTCATGGATTTTGAAGGAGCTACCTTTCTGTCTTGACTTATTCCCTAAAATAGCTGCACCTCTTATGGAATTGCCTTATAAGTGTACATACCTGGGACAACATGCATTTATTTTATTTATTTATTGACATTTGTTAACCGGGTTAGTCCATCTGGGATTTTGTCCCATTTTCAGTGGAGACCCAAGGAGAAAAAATTATGATGCATCCTCATATGCCCTTAGAAAACCCATCCACTCCCTTCAAGATCTAAGATTTTGGATTTAAGGCTCATTGACAGGACCATCTGACTTTACCAACATACAAGGGATCCCTCCCCTGCTGGATCTAAGATTTTACATTTAAATCTCATTGACAAGACCATCTGAACTTATCAGCATAGACTGAATCCCTCCCCTTCAGTATCTAAGATTTTAGAACTAAGGCTCAGACAGGACCATCTGACCTTTCGATCATAGTATAGGTCTCTCCCTTTCAGAATCTAAGATTTTTAATTTTAGGCTGACTGACAGGACTATCTGACCTTTCCAGCAGGGAAATGTTTAGTATACATGCAGTTGGCTATTTCAGCAAACCTCTTTAACTCATTAACACGTTTGTGGTGTGGAATGTCACACCTCTAACAGCCTATACGCATCTTGCGTTCCAAAGCATTATCTGAAAACCAGACATAAAAAGCATAAGATAAACAAAAGAAAATATTTGTGAACAATAAAAGCCATTAAAACTGTACACATGACTATGTTATCAGAAAGAAGTCTTATTTGCCATGGTGATTATATTCCTAGTCTTTCAATAAATTCTAAAATATATTATAATGCACACAGACCCAAAATTATATTTTTTGCTTAACATTCATGTACAAATTATCATATCTTGGAAACTGTACAAACTAAATATATATTGTTAGAACATTCTGATTAACCAGGTAGAAACTTTCACATGAAAACAAAAAAATCATCTCTGAATGCATATTGAGATATTTTATAGAAATATGAAAATATGTATGTAATTGCATCATTAGTAATATAAATAATTTAATAACTCTCAATATGTAGAACTTAGAGTGCAAGTATGAAAGACAGTTTTCTTCATCAGCATTTAAGGTTTCTCCTGATGTCATGCGACAGTTTATGCAAGTTTTTTTTTTTTTTAAGTACTAAGTACATATGGAAATATTGTTTATTTTCATAATCAGTAACAACTTGCACCGTCTCAGGTATTGTGTGATAAAAAAGTGAATTTTGGTGTCTCACACCATACCCCGTAGTAACATCTCAGTTATGAAAGTATGAACATAAATATGAAAATACAAATAATAAGTGACAAACTGATTAATTTCTTTACTTAGGGCATCCAAAATTAACAACCTTAGAGTCATGTTGTTAATGACTCCTTGCATTTACTAATACTGCCTGTTATTAGCTGGTAAGTCAATAAGAAAATGAGAGCTTTCACAGCAAAGTTCTGGAAGCCAGAAGGAACTATGAGTACAAACTGGAGCCATAGAAAAATGCACGATAGACTTGAATGAGGTAAATATCGGAAGGTATTCCAATGGATATTAACCAGGATTTGCATTGTTACATAAATAGGCTGTGAGTTTCACTCAGGGAAGGGGCTGAGTTTAATGATTTGAATGCTTTTGGGTGCATTTTTCTGTATGTGTGACATCATCTTATATAATAGCTTAGCATATATGAAAGGGAATGTGATTTTACAGTTAACTCTGCATTTAAGGAGTGCTAACTTGTTATTTTGTAATGTCTTTGTCATTTGGTAAGTTTATTCTCTCTTTTGCAAAATTATTTTATGAAGAATTTTCAAAAAAAAAGAATAAAAATTCTTTGGTACACACAATGCAGTTACATATAAGATTAACTCCAGAAATACAAGAAATATACAGAATGCAGTTAACTGAACATCAGAAAGAAGGGTGGACAAAATGTCTCAGTGTTCACATCATTATCAAATAACAATTAGAGAAACATCAATGATCAAATTCGTGGATTTGCATGCAAATGTGAGAGATCTTTGATCTGATTTAATGTCACAGTGCATTTTGTGTCCTTTCAGGATATGGGCAACTTAGAGGTAGTTGCTATAGGTGAATTTTATTTGAATTCAGGACACGTATTAACTAAATTAAGCCATTGCAAATTGTGAAATGAGGGATAGTGGTGGATTCTGGCATGACATGTGACTTAAACTCTAATGGTCCTGTTGCAATTTTGTTCTATTCTGTAAAGAAGAAGGTCTGTAGGTTAAATATAAACACAGAATATAGAAAGGGCAGAAGGAGATAAAGTGATGCATAAGATAGATAAAAACTATGGCTTAGCCATACAAATACATCAAGGTTTTGATCTCTCTAAGTTAGTACATGCATGCTTATCAAATATTTATGATTATCTATAGTTAGTCTAGATAACTTGGTGAAACGAATCATGTCAGCCAAGGAATGATCAAAAGAATATATGGATACAACTGGAAGCATTATGGTAACCCCAACTCATGCTCTGGGTTTGGCATAATGGTTAAGGTCTTCACCTCATAGAGAGAAGGTACAAGGCTTGATTTGGACTATGGGATAATTGATAGGCCTAAAATGGTCCTTTGGGGCAATTAGCCTACTATTCATAGGTTCATAGGTTCATAGGTTGGTACTAGGCTATCGGCCCTAGGGCCTATACAAGCCTAGCCATAACAATTCCCTGGCTATTTCTTCCCACACTATTTACTTCCCTGATATTCACCTATTTCACTTTTTTTTTTGGGATCCTTAGACATTAAAAGCATGTTTCTGATTTTCTTACAGGTGGCACACAGCCCAGATGAACAGAGCAATGATTGCATGGGTTCTGAATGTGGTCATATTATGTGGCTGCTGCCATTATAGTGCTTAAAGCAGACTGTGGAGGTATGTTGTTTAATTGTGTGCAGATATACTTATCAATTTATGGACAG
This sequence comes from Protopterus annectens, assembly GCF_019279795.1. Taxonomy (NCBI): domain Eukaryota; kingdom Metazoa; phylum Chordata; order Ceratodontiformes; family Protopteridae; genus Protopterus; species Protopterus annectens. The sequence continues at coordinate 800,795,031 of NC_056736.1, forward strand.
TAAAAGTGAACAAAAACGATTAAACAGAAGGGCAGAATTACAGATGCTTCTTATGTGGTTAAACTAGCCTTATGTTTATCGTGTACATTAGAGCTGCACAGCTAGGGAGAATTTAC
>NC_056736.1:800797646-800802646 GCF_019279795.1 Protopterus annectens
ATAGATAGATAGATAGATAGATAGATAGATAGATAGACAGACAGACAGACAGACAGACAGATAGATAGATAGATAGATAGATAGATAGATAGATAGATAGATAGAATAGATAGATAGATAAACAGAGACAGATAGATAGATAGATAAATAGATAGATAGATAGATAGATAGATAGATAGATAGATAGATAGATAGATAGGTAGATAGACAGACACAGACAGACAGACAGATAGATAGCTATATAGATAGATAGATAGATAGATAGATAGATAGATAGATAGATAGACTAAATCTGATTTTGTTGTTTAGCACTTGTTATTCTCCTGAACTGGTGCCTTCTGTGTGGAGTCTGCATGACTTCCCTGTGTTCATATGGGGTTTCTCCTGGTGCTATGGTTTCCTTCCACATTTCAAAGACTTGCAGTAAGTGGACTGGGACCCCTAAATTGGCCATAGATGTGACTGCATGTGTGTATGTGGTACAGCCACGATGCTAACAACTTTGTCCCAAATAAACAAACGAATCTGTTAAGGAAACAAAAACAAGAGTCACTGTTTTTGTTGTTTTCCTCATGAGCAAGTTGAAGGCATAACAGACAGAAAGAGAGAGAGAGAGAGTCACCCGTATTAGTGCTATTATTGCAGGTGTGTAAAACTAGGGAATGATGTTTCATGATCAGAGTCACAAAACTGGATTCCCTAATATAATTGTGCCAGATATTTCTCCAGGGATTCAGAAAAAGTTACTGCACAGTGGAAACCTTTGCTCACAAGTTTTACTGAGTGCAATAAACCTGGGTAATGCAGAGACCACTTTTCTGTTAAGGCTTTATTCAGGCACTGGCTGTTGCATAGATAGCAGTCTCACTTGAGAAACCACATGCAAATGCAGCAGTCCAAGAGAGAGGCTATTACTGCTTAGCCATGTGCTCTCCCTTGGAAATGGTATTAGTGCAGAAATAACCCAGTAAATGGTGAGACTAGTCAGACCTATGGTTCTGTAGTTCTTATGGTACAAGAATAAATACAGTGTATTCTGCTGATGCTAGAATAACACATAAATGGTACCAGTGCAAGGATAACACAGTATGTTCTGCTGATGCAAGAATAATACATAAATTGAGCTGGTGCAAGAATAACACAGTAGAATGATTCAGAGAGTTACTCTACTGTTTTTTTTTTTTTTTTTTTTTGTAGGAGGAAAACATTTATGTTGTCCGTTAACAGCTCATTCCATGACTTCAGGTCAATACCAAGGAACTGTTTCTATGCATGTGTGTGTAGCAGCATGATTATGGCTGCATGGATATGTGAGTGTGTGTGTGTGTGTGTGTGTGTGTGTGTGTGTGTGTGTGTGTGTGTGTGTGTGTGTTTGGGAGGGGATGTAGAGCATGTTGCACTATGTGAGTAAGTGGTCCCTTGAAAGTGTGTGTGTGTGTTTGTTAGTGTGTGTTTGTTTGTAGCTGCACAGATGCATTTAAGTATGAGTGCTAGGGTGTTGAGTGTGTGTGTGCACGTGTCTGTTTATGTGTGTGTGTATCTGCATATTGGGATGTGCCCACGCATTAGTAATGCCTGGGTTGGTAGGGGAAACATTAGCACAGTAAGATCTCACAGCTCATTGTTCACTTCACAGACATGGTAATTAACCACTGTTTTATTATTTGCATGACTTTACCTTGTCGCTGAGATTATTGTTGTAATGCCATTTTCTGATTGGTTGTTTACAGCTTTATGTTATCTCTTTTAATTGACAAATGGCTGCATCTTATAGGGTATTGATTTGGATGGTATAGTTGTTTTGGGAAGTGGGTAATATTTAATTTTTGTGCATGAAATCGTCCCGAAGCAAGTTACCACTCCAAATTGCATTGTGAAGAAATGTATTTGTTATTTGCAAAATAGATACATTTCACTACAAATATATATATATATATATATATATATATATATATATATATATATATATATATATATATATATATAAAATAACAATACAGAGATTTATAAAAACCAGTATTAGACACACGCTTGCATGACTACTTTCTTGTCACAACTTTATGTCAAAGTAGGGCATGTGACATAGTCCTCCCCATTATCACCACCCAAAACCTCAGCAGCAGTGTAACCTTCCATTCACTTTCATCAAGCTGGCATTGACAACTACTCACTTCTTTCATCTTCATGCCTGGAAGGAAATGTTGCCACACGGTAAACCCCCAGATGCCTGCAGAACGTGGGCTGGGTTGGAGGACTTCACAGTCCTTTGCCAAGAGATTTGACATCCCTCCCTGTGATGACCGTGCCCTGGCCCAGCAATCAAGGAGCCTCAATCCTCACCACTAACACCAGCGAGGGGTGTCCCATATAGGAGGAAAGATAACAAATACACACAGTAAAATGCAATTTCCCTTAAGAGCACACAGAGATCACAGTCAGTCTGGGGCTGGTTGCTCCCTTGCTCTCCAGGTCCCCAATAAGACTCCCCACTGGCACAGCTATAGGGTCCAGGTCTCAGCCTAACTGGGCAAACAGAATCCAGTACCCTATCTGTCCAGCCAGCACTTTGTGTTCCTGTCCAGGTAGCTGATACAGCACACACACACTTTCAGGTAAGTATTTATACAACTTCACTGACACTCCTGGGAAAGGCTAACACAGATTCTCCAGCTGTGTCCCTTTACCCATACTATACAGTAGTAATTACTACCACCACCCAGTTAATAATATCAGCTACTAAAAGACCCTTAAAAGGGCGTCCAATTATTACTGTGCAATAGTAATATCCAATGGTAATGTGACTATACAGTCTAAGGCTTATCAGAGTGGCCTATTACAATAAACTCTGTATAAATATGCAGTGTGCTCTAGAGCTTATCTCTGCACAAAGCAGCCACAGGTAGAAGGCTTTAAAAATATTTAATAATAAATAATTAAAACACAAGACAAAACTACTACACCACAGAGATATCCAAGAGTTCACAGATCACACAGAAACTTAAAATAATATTGTAGGAAAGAGCTGATTACACAGAAAAATACTTAATCTAACTTTCTAATCTTAAGAGAATACACAGTTCTACAATCCTACTTCCATACATAAAGAGCATAGGCAGTGCTGGTAAGTTAGATGTCCAGATCAAAATGCTTCAGGTCTCTTGTGAGCTATAGTATTTAAACATTACTAACAAACATGTCTCTAAGACCCTCCAAAAATTACATCAACTTTGACTCTTAGGTTTTCCCAGTATTCATATTGCATCATCTTAACACCTGGTCTGTGTTCTCAGGTCACAAACTGCATTATTTAGCAATCTAGCACCTGCACAGAAACTTACAATAGAAGACATTTCACATGTATATACTAACAGAAACTAAAGCAATAAAGCACCTTCCATATCTAAATTCTAGTCATAAACTTTAGCCTAAAACAATGGACATGAAATCTTCACCCAGCCGCCCTCGGGCCGAATTCTAACATGAAAGGATACAACATGCTTCACTGGGCCAGTAGAGTGCAATGTTGTCACATATTTTGCAGTTCTATATTTCACAGTGTTTCTTACATTTAAAAACACAAGCCTGTATTTTACATTTATTGATACAGTTGATAGAATTATATATCAAATTCTATTAGACTAGGCTGGCAGCCTTCGCTCACCTCTCCCCAGTCGTCACATCCCCCTTACACATTCTGACCTCTTACAACTTTGTGCTTTCCTATATTCACTTCTTCTAATTGCTTACCCAAGTAGGTGCTAACAGACAAAATCATTTGCTAGGATGAACACTGTTTAGTGCATGAAGTGTGTGTATTTGTCACATGCATAAGATATACATGAGTGTGCATGGGTATGTATAAAAAGATAGACAGATAGATAGATAGATAGATAGATAGATAGATAGATAGATAGATAGATGGACAAACAAACTGATAGTGGGTTTCTTTAGCTACCTGAAGACATACCTGCTAGAACCTGCCCATTAGTGGGCTATTAAACTGAAATAAAGCCATCCCTTAAGAACTGTTGTGTTCCTGTCTGTCACTCAATTTATCTTCAAATGCTAAAAACAGTTTAATACCTTCTTTAACTGGCCTAAATATATATATTGTCTGGGAATAGTGGATCTTTTCTGCTTAGAATTTTGCCTCTTAGTTATCTGACTCCATCATCCTTGGCATATATGTGTGTGTGCGTGTGTGTGTGTGTGTCTGTGTGTGTGTGTGTGTGTGTGTGTGTGTGTGTGTGTGTGTGTGTGTGTGTGTCTGTGTGTGTGTAAGTGACTTTTGTTTCAAACCAGTAAATATTACTGGTTAATATAACTGTCAATACCCATGAAGAGCAAGGTAGAGGTATTTGCAGCTGACATAGACAAATAGATTTCTTAAATGCACCTAATATTGAGATAGAAATAAGCAGTTTATCCTCCATACCTTTATTGCCAAAACACAAAACTGCTTTAAGGAGAAAGGACTTATATTTGCAGAATAAACACTGCCTTGTCCCGACAATGAGACTGAAGTGTATAAATCACATTTATTTGTAAATCAAAGTCTGTTTTTTTTTATTTAAAGAATTTGCATGCACACAAACATATCCAGAATCACATACGCACATGCACACACCCAGATGTGTGCTCACATGCATAACGTTTCGCAACTATTGCAATAAACTGGCACTTTCTATGCCAGATGAGCTGTTCATGTAGCAGATGATGAACTAATGACCAAAGATTACTTAGTAATGATATAATATTATATCGATATTATCTAGACCAGAGAAACTTTTTACCCATAGTTTAAAATTATGGTTCTATTTTTTGTCAGTTTTAAAAGAAAAACATCAGAGCATTTTAGAAAATGCAAAGTGAAATAAAAGCACAATATGTGTGACACTGCAAGGGATGTCTAAATTTGTAATTTTGTATTTAAATCAGGTAAGGGTTCACTTACATGAAGACACTATATTGATATCTGCAATATAATATTACACAATGAT
>NC_056736.1:800807646-800817646 GCF_019279795.1 Protopterus annectens
ACTTCCACTTTCTATTTATCACATTCATAGTGACTATTACAATTACAACTTTATATGCCTTTAAAAAACTTTCTATGCCTATATCTGCTCTTGTGATTCTTCTCCTTTATCCAGTTTAAAATAAACCCTGCTTCAGATAAGTGCTATTCTGGTTCTAGTATTTCTTGAATTAATCCTTGATTTTTTCTTACATTGTTCTAAATTAGTATATGACTAGATTATATGTCTCCAATCCTCCTTTTGATTTCCATTGTATCTCCAACACCCTTTGTTCAAATTCCAAACAAAATGTGTTTATCCTCCTACAGGCAATATAATACTTGGGTAGACACTTTCATTGAAATATTCTAAATGTTATTGATTTTGTTGCTAGATGAATTCCCCAAACATTTTTCATTCATAAACCCTCTTTTACAACATTGTGCCATCTCTGGATGTAACTACTTATCAGCTTCCCCCTCAGTGCTTTATAAATTCTAGTTACCCCTCTTTTATTTGAGGCCTCCAGATTTCTTGTCTCTATTAATATATTTACTACTTCCTGATAATCCCACATCTTGTCCTAAACTACTTTGTCATAGTCCCCTAATACTTCTAGTTCATGGGAAAGTGCTATGAGGTCAGTCTGTGGGCTACTACACCCCTACAAACAGATAATAAACACAGCTAAGAATCAATCCGGAACCTTGTGTCAATGAGGTAAATACCTTAATCATAATACCAACCCCAAGTCCTCCATTTAAGTACAGTATTAAAATCTATTATAAATTCATCATATAGTAATCCCATACACCCCACAACTTCACCTGCCTTTGGGTTATATTTCTTTTGGCAGTCTGTCCAACTTATTATCTGCTCATTTTGTTTTAACTGTTTCCAAAAATATACATTTATTTTCTTTTGCTTTGAGCATTTCCTCCACATGCCTATATATCTTCCCCAGTACACATTCATTCTGACCTTTAATCTGAATCTGTGCCCAGATAATGTTTCTGTGTAGCAGGCTTCTTTTTCACCATTTCCTTCCATCATGCTCTACATTTTTCATTTCATAGAAGATGTACAATTCTTATTTATGCTGCCCAGTAATACTATTGAAGATGGGAGAGCATTATCCCCCCTTCCTCCATAGGAAGAGTCATTTTCTGTCACTTCACCCTTTGCTCATTATCTTCCCAGATGTGTTTAATTACCTCTTTTCTAAAATATTCCCAAAATCCGTTCTCTGTCTCACAAATGCAGATATGTGTCACATATACTATTAAAGGGACCACAAGCATTTTCACTTGAATCCTGTTGTGCAGTTGTTGTTCTCCATCACCTCACTAAACTTTTCTCCTTCCATGTCTCTTTCTGGGATTTCTCTGATCTATTAGTAAACCAGACACCTAAGGATCTCATCTTCAAATGTTCCCAAAACTGCAGATATTTCTGAAACAGATCATGTGTAGGTATATAATTAATACTAATTGTCTTTGTTTTAGCTTTATTAATCTAGTAACCTGAGATTTGTACAAATTGTCTCAAGACATGAAATTGTTCTGGAATATCTTTTTCTGGGTTTGTGGGGTAAACTATTATGTTATCTGCAAACATTGTTATTTCCCTACCTTCTTATTTTCTGTGCCAACAGTTCTAAATATATTGCAAAGAAGACTCATCACAGTGGGCAACTTTGCCTTTTTTCTTCTCTGTGTGGAATTCTGATGTTAACCTAACATTGATTTTTAATAATATGACTGAGTTTCTATAAATCACTTCAAGTATGTGTAAATAATCAGGTGGAAATCCTATCCTATAGGTGAGTTCCCATAAATAACTTTAACATACTCTAGCAAAAGCTTTCTCTGCATCTCTGCATATGTGTTTTTAAATATTGTCAAATGTTTCTGTCTTCTTTAGAAAACCACCTTTTTCATAATCAATAACTATTGGCATAATTGCTGCCAATCTGTCTGCTAAAATGGCTACAGATACTTTACGGTCATGGTATAAAACTGAGATTGTTTGGTATGAATTTGCACTGGCTGGATTTGTCCTTTCTTTTAGTATTGTTGAAATTAAGCTTTTTTTCCAAGATTTTGGGAAAACCGTTTGTCTCATTGTCTTGCTGAATATTTGTAGCCAGATTATAGTAATACTCATCTTATGTCTTCTCCAAAATTCTATTGGTAGTGCATCCCATCATACAGATTTTCCTACTGCTTATTTCTTGAACTCCTCAATCTCTTGCTGTTATTAGTTTTACCAAAGTCTGCTTCTCCTCTATTTTTCTCTACTTCCATTTTTCACTTTTGCAGTGTTCTTGCTCCTGCTATGTTTTAAAGTAACTACTCAACATTTCTGTCATTTCCACAGGTTCCTAACATATTTTTCCTTTTTGTGGGTTTCTTGGTCCTACTAAGGCAACTATGGATATTTCTTCTTTTTTGCTGTCTTAGTTTCCAGCCAGCATTTTCTGTGTTCTTAAGATGTTCTCAGCTCTTCTCTGCCTATCTAACAACCATTTCAAGTATATTTTCCATCTGTCTTTCAAACTGTTCCATTCCTCCTTTCTCTTATAATTCCTGCATTTGCCCCAGTTGTAACTTCCTAAATTTCCACCTTCCCCTCCCTTCCCTTCTTTAACTAGCTCCTCCAGTAAAAACTATGGCATCTCTTTCTTTAACTTTCCCCAAGTTTCCATTATTACCATTTGTTGTGACTTCATCTCTTCATTTTTTTCTAACATCTTTTTTCCTAACATTTTCCATTTTCTGTTTATCTTTTAACCAGTTTTGTACCAGAGCACAACTCTCTCATTCCCCAACCTCTTCCTGCCATCTTCAACTGGATTTCTATTGGGGACTGATCTGATATTGTCTTGGGGTGTGCTTTATATTTCTTATTATATATTCATCTTCCTTGATACATATGCTCTGTCTAATCCTTCCCAGCTTCCATACTGCCTTACATAATATGTAAACTTTCTTTTAGCTTTCATCATATTTTTCAAATCCACTAATTAAAGCATTTTAATTATAACTAATATTTCTCCCTTTACTGGTACCTTCCTTACCCACAGTCCTCCACTTATATTTTCTTCTGATGTAATCAGGTTTCAATCCCATGTTAACAGCAAAATTCCATCATAAAATTCTATTATATCTAACATCAGCCCTCTTTATTCTCTCTTTTATATTTTAAGTGGATAATGTATACTACCAAATGTAATCTGACTCCTGTACCCAAGTATCTTTCTCCAGTATATATCATCCTAGAGGATCTAGTTTTTTGTTCCTCTACTCAAATGGGCATTCCATTTCTAACTAGTATCACTTCTCTTCTCCTTTCTTCATGTACTTCCACACAATACCACGCAGTGAATACTGTCCTCTTTAATTCTTCAAGATGTTCCTTTTTTAACTGTGTCTTGTGCAATATGTCAATTTCTACTTCATTCACCCTGACATATTCTAAGAATTTTTGTCTTTTATTTTATCAGAGGGGGAATTTAGATTGTCATCAATAACTGGAAAATTCTGAAAGGAAATTGAGATTTTACTGAAATTATAGCTGATATTCCAAATTTTATATACAAAAAAGTGATAACATTAAATCTCCTTTCGAGCAAAATAATTGTGAGAGTATACGTTTTTCTAGTCCTTTTGGTACTTACAAATGCCATATAACTGTAAGTACTATAAGTACATGAAAGAATGTTTAAATGTTACATTAAGACACTTCACTAGAATTTTATGTAGAAAAGGCAGATTTATGTTTAGTTCTGAAGGTGTGTTCTATTTAGCTACTTGTTGCTCCAACAAGAGCTTCTTAGCAGGTAACACCACTAGGAGAATTCTGCAGAACATTTATGAATAGGTATTAGTGATTAGAACAAGAATTACAGCAATTCACTAGCTAAGCCAACAACTCTGGTCATTTTTTAAACTTCTGTACTTTGTTTTAGATTTTGCAAAAAGCAAACAGTTTGGTGGGGAAACTCACACTATTTTAGAGAATAAAGAATTTAAATAGCAAGTACCCTTAAGAACAAACAGAATATCTGGACTAAATTAAACTACTGGCATAAAATGTTTATTAAAAGCATAAATATTATAAAATGTGATTTTAAGTCCAAAAATGTAAAATATGTTTAAATAATGTAGTTTTTAATAAATAATATAACATTTTGAGTGCAATTTTTGTAGAATGGTAGTACATTTTTATGTAAATTAGTGTCAGCTACTGAATCCTGACTTTTTTGTAAATATATTTAAATGTTTTACATACAGTTTACCATTAGTTTGTCTATCAATTTAATTTCTGCTTTATTAGTTAGATACATATCCAGACAGCAGAACATATTGAGTGTTTACCCACTGCATCCAGCAACCACCTTCTCCATCCTGCATATGTGCATCAGCCATTCAGACACAAAGAATGACTGTTACATGTAGGTGCTCATTTTAGCTATAGAAATGCAATGGTCTGTAGCATGTACATCATGGGATATGTGACATTTGGGCAAACAATAGTCACATGGTATGCTTTACATTTCAATCCAAACAGATCATGAATCTATATTGTGACATCTGTAGAGGATGGATAACAGCAGCAACAGGGTGAAGCTACTTTCACTATTGAGTCACAATCTCCAGATACTTTGACATTGCCTGCCTCACTCATCTGTGTGCATACATCCACTGGCCAGGCTAATAATAATGAGGCCTCCCCCCAAACAATGCAGAGTCAGTCATATTGTGTATTCACTGTGGCCATCTCTATCTTCACTGATGTCTAGCCTAGTGGTAGTGATGGCCTTGCAGGGTAGGGGACAAGAACACTGCTTTTGCTGTTCACATACCCAAAATAAGGTGAGATCATGGTGAGACACTTCATTGACTACCATCCCAGCCAATACCTTACATGTCCAAAGTATACAGACTCAAAAAAGCAGATATGCAGAATTGTAACCCAGGTACAACCCACTGCTACATACATGGAGATAGAAATGATCGAATGTGAGTGTGGCCTGTGCAACATTTGCTGTTGTTTGGTACAATAGTATCATTGGCCTTTGTTTGTTCCATGGTGAACTGTATAGCTGCAGTGACTACCTCCCTGAAAATGATACCATCAGTTACTGCCCTGAACTCCACTTTGGCCCATGGCTGTGGACCTGTGCATTATGTTGGTGGGTGCACATTCTACTTCTGCTATAACTGAAGCACATTATCTCTAGGGCAGCCGCAGAGTCATCCACAATGCACACCAGCTCAGGGAGATCCATTCCATGTGCGTGCACCATACAGTTCATGTTCATTCAGATCCTCCACATTTGTATCCAAGGGAAGAGAGTTCTATGATGTTTTTCTGACAATCCTCTCATTGCAGTTATCACAGTCATCATCCCCTTTCACACCACTGAGGAGATATTTGACAAAAATAACTCCCCTCCCAATGATGCCTTTTTCTGCCTGTGATGACGTGTGGTCATTTATCCCCAGAAGTATGGACTGCTAAGTGTCCGCAGGCTGTGACCCACATTACCTTCTTATTTGTATTGCATAGGTGGAGATATTCAATGTACAGTGTAACTCAAACATGTATTGCCCAGCCCAAATGCTAAAGAAAACTGCATGCATTATTTGGTTGTGGATGTGATACTATAGATGTCAGGACCCAAAGGGTGGACTAGATGCTGCTGCTTCACTGTAATCTTGCATAATGTTCACAATGCCATCTAGATGGCTACATTGTGGCTGTTGCTGGTGATTTGCTGGCATCTAAATCACTGCAGGAGATGCCAAGTTGGTTACGGGATGTCCTGCTGCTGTTGCTGTTGCTGTTGCTTCAGTGCTGGAGAAATTGGGTATTCTACTTTGTTTGCCTGCTTGCCAGTGCTAACTTATGTCATACAATCTACAACATGCCAATGACATTTGTCATACTGCCGAGTACAGAAGACATGGCAACATGCCACAAATATTTGTCACACTACTGTAACCAGAAATGTTCAGACAGTGGAAAGTCTTCATTTCATCAGGCTAGACACATGCAAAACACTGTGTGTAGTCTGTACATGAGAGATGTTACACTGATGCTCAGCCATGCCTTCTTGGTTCTTTGTAGGGGTCTATATGACACTATCAAATGGACTAAATAGCGAATGCAAAGTCACGAAACATCACATTTTTCCCAGGGAAAAAATTTGGTGGGCCGTCTTCTGGACTTTACCATTTCTTCCACTATGGCGCAATCTCAGAGTTGGTATATTTAAGTAGGGGGGGTGTGGGGCAAAGCCCCTCACTTAAATTTGTGTTTGTTTATTTTTTATTTTTTTTACGGAGCAGCAAATTATTTCCCTGAGAAAAAATTTACTGTTCCTTTTGTTCAATATTTTGTTGTTTCGATATTATCGGTACGATGAAATAGCGTTCGCTATTTACATCATATGATAATATGATATAGACGCTCTTTGTAGACATCATCAGTCAGGGTTCCAGAGGGTAATCTGCATCACCTCCATCAATCAGGGTTCCAGAGGGTAACCTGCATCACCTCCATTAATCAGGGTTCCAGATGATAACCTGCATCGCCTCTAACACCTGCATCATTTCCTTGTTATTGACTATTAATCCGCTCTCCTATCTTCATTTATAAGTCATTATGAAATAATTTGGAATGTGCTTCCTCATCTATGTGTCATTATACAACATTTTGCATACCCCATTTACTTAAAATGTTTAGCTCATTGCTCATTAGTACATTATGATTTTCTGAATCATTGCCCAGATGTGTATCCTCATTTTTGGTGTAAGATTCCTCTCTGCACTATTGCTAGTGTCTAAGATTATAATGTATTGTGACAAGGCAGTCTTAATAAATACATTTTAGGCAAATGAGTTTTCTTAAATTCTCATCCTTACTGTGAGGTTTTAAGAGCATGAATGTATAACACTTTAAGTTCAGAATTGTGTAAATCAAAATCAGTCATGATTACTGGCAAAATAAGGCTAATCTGAAAGCTTTTTTTTTAATGAATGTTAAAGGTAACATTCTAAAAAGGTTTACACCATAGTGCTCTGAATGTGTGGTGCAATTAAATGGTCAGTGTAACAATAAGCATCCATGTGAGACATACAAAGGAATGGTAATACTGACGAGGCAAGTTTTATCCAGAGGACTAATGCTCTGTATACTGCTTTTGCTTACATTACAGTTACATGTGCACATACACATGTCAGAATTTCAAAACTGCACTGCAAAGCATCAATTTAACTTGCTCATGTGTGATATGCAAATGAACGACATTGTTGATAAGACAGATTTGTATCGAATGCATTAATGTAGTGTATGCTGACTTTGCTTAAATAATGCGTATATGTGCACATGCATTACCATGTGCATGAATGCACACACACACACACACACACACACACACACACACACACCTCTGAACATACTAATGATTCACTTTTCTAAACAGCCATATAAATGCGTAACTGCTTACTTATAGCATTGTTGTGTGCCATACTGTTAAGGACAGTTGTAGATGGCAAACTATTTTTCATGCTAAGAACATGCCATAACTATGGATAACATACATATCTCCCTAAGAAGTGGTAATAATCCCATATGCCTCTTGTGCTCAAAAAACTACAGACTTGTATGACATGTTGGCCACCATTTTTAGCTCTCTAATACCATACATCACCAAAGGGGTCTGATTAGCATATAGTGTTTCAGAATCTTATGCTCCCCAGATTGCATAGCTTGCTAGGGACTGATTTCACACAGTGCTAAGATTCACAATCCCTTGTGGATTCAGTAGCATGTGCCAATGTCTACAAATTTTGCAGATCAAGCTGGGAATATTATTGCAGAGGGATGAAGCTTTGACAATGACCCAGACAGGCAGTCATTCAGTAGCACAGGCATCTGTAGCAGATGGTAGAGCTGGAGGAGGAAAGAAATGATGAAGCTATGCTGAGGCTATGCTTGCTCAGCTCTTCAAGGGAAGGATAATGACAAAGCTCTGGAGTGAGGCAGGTGGTCCTTGTAGTCCTTGGCCTTGATCAAGTCTGGAACCAGATGAATGAGCAGGCCATGAGGAGGTATTGTCACTTTAGAAGTGGTCAAGGACATACCCAGAGGGAGCCCATTGCATAATAGCTCACAATCACCTTCTGAATGATAGCAGTACATGGGGTAGAGCCTCCTAGGATTGTTTTGAGTAAATCTATGTTAGCATCAGTGATGGTTTGCAGGCTCACTTTATTCATGCACCCAGCTTGTGACATCAGAACAGAGGATTAAATCACCTCAGTGTTGCTGAATAACTGCTATTGCTCATATAAGGGCTTAGGGGAAATACATATTTACAAAAGTCAGTCCAACCCATGTAACCTTCATAGACTTGCCAACAGAAAAAATGGCTTGCAAAGAAAGGGTCTATATTAGATCAGCAAACGCTTAAACAAGTGAACGCTGATTGATCGACCTTATTTTAGCAAAAGTTAAAAATATCGAAGCAATAGAAACTCAAATTTTTTCCTAGGGAAAGAATTCACTTGTCTGTTTCTGTTGCTTCAGTATTTTCAGTGCTGTGGTGGAAAGTTACAGGTCGGATTCAGGTAAGTGTGCGATTGTGTGGATGTGAGTGTTAGGGTGGGTTAGGTGAGTTAGGTAAGGGCTCGTGTTAGGTATGTGTGTGACTGTGTGGACGTGAGGGTTAGGGCTGGTTTAGGTGAGTTAAGGAGCGGGTGAGGTGAGTGTGCGATAGTGACAGACCATAGGGTTAGGGTTTGGGTTAAGGTAAGTGGATAGTTAGTGGTGTGTGCATAGTTTAGTGTAGGGTTAGGTGTCAGATTTTAGGTGTTGGTGTGTGGATTTCTGTTTGTTTGGTGTGCTTGTGTTGTGTGTATGTGTTTTGGACACAGACAGCATTCATAGTTCTGGTTAACATATTACCAAAGTATCTCTGAGTGCTTCTGCTGCATAAGAGTAATCAAGTGCTACTCAATGCAGTGACAGCAGTGGCAAACACAAATAATACAGATAGTGTAGCAGCCACACAGGAAAGGAACTTTATGCCATTATCTTTATGTTCTATAGGTACCAGTCCATTTTTATTATTGCTTGTGGGGAAGGTGTTTGTAGCTGAATGGTGGTGTATGTTTAGTCAAGCTTGTTCAAGGAACATAAAGCTCTCAGCTTACTGCAATATCACTCTTATTGCAATTACTGCAGGATAAATAAGAGTTCTTATTCTCTGTGTTATTTGCATCAGTTTCTGTCTTTGTAACTCAATTTGCTTTGGCAGACAGTTTAAAGTAAAGATAGTGGAATTCATCCATCCACTTTAGGTTCTAATGTATGAATACAAATGTGCAACATTTAATATCCGAATTTAGGTATGCGATACAGATGTGTTCAACTATAGTTCACACAGTACTCATGAGTCCTTGTCAGATACATGCTCTATACATTATATAATATCACATCGAAACGTGTATTCACAGAGTACCTTGATGCCATAGTATTGTAGTATAATATATTATATTCACACTGTACAAGCATATGATGTTACCACAACAACGGAAGTGAGTATTGCATACACTTAAAATGTAGATATAAGGTTAAACCACATCTTTACTTGCTAATATAAATATATCCACATATAGAGTTCAGCAGATGATAATTAAAGCCATATATAGTAAAAAAAATGTTTTGATCACAATCTGTGTAAATATCTGGAATGTAAAATTGAAAAGAGATCACAGTGTAAACTATTGTTGTCGTGTTACATTTTAATACTAACTCTACACATCTGTTAACTAAAACACACAAAGCACTTCTTGTGTCAACATAACTTAGTAAGCATCACAACACCAATTAAGGAAGCACACAATAGCAATGTAGTCATTTTTAATGTGCATTAAAACATGGTGACTGCTGTACTGTATGTGGAATAAACACAATAATTACAGATGCATCTTCCTTAAGTGGGAATATA
>NC_056736.1:800820146-800885146 GCF_019279795.1 Protopterus annectens
TACATAGCTGTAGCATTCTCATATACTTACTTCTCCTTATATTCTTTATAGTGCCATTATGTCATCTATCTATTTACACATTTATGTGACATGGATTCTTGTGTTTCAACATCAAATAGATAATTCTGAAGTTCTGAACAAGCTAGGTGTGATGATATACTAGTGAAACCAAAGAGAGAGCGAAGATAGTTCATAGGTTCGTACTAAGCTAACTGCCCTTGTGAGCCATTTTAAGCCTAGCCAATTATCCCTTGTGAGAATTAAACCCTGCACCTTATGCTTGTAAGGTGAACACCTTAACCATTAGGCCAACCTCCCAATCCTAGTCAGTGAGAAAAGGATCAGGAACAGAGGCAAAAACCTTTGGAGATATTGGCTGAGGTGTATTTTAAAGATCTTATGGCTGCTGATCTGTCTCAGGGCCAGAGGCACAGAGGTACACAGTCTGGAGATGCGAGAGGGACATAAGGAGTCACCAGCTATTTTTGGACTAGAGATGTAAAATATTAGATACGGCTAGGCTTAGACAGGAGTTTATGAGTGAGTAGGAATGGTGAAAGATGTAAGCAGTGTGGTAATTCTAACCATGTGAGTTGCTTGAGGGCCAGGCAGTGGTGGGATTTATTAGGCATGCCAGTGTCAGATTTAACTGTTTTGCTGTAATATTGCTGTAGGCTAAGGGATAGTTTTGCTTGTAAGTTGAGCAGTATTGAGGAAGCATAGAGGAAATTTAGAAGCAGGCATGAAGAGGCTAAATGTTTTCTTGCTGCAGAAGTAAGACAAGGTTTGATCTCTATACTGTGATCCAATTTCTTGATTTTTTTTTTTAATTCCTCCCTGGTGTGTATATCGCATTTCAGTCTTTCATCAGTGATGCCTAGCAATTTTATAAGGGATGCTAGTTCACTCTGGGTGCGAATTAAGGAAGTTATTGTAAATGGAGGCTTTAGTTCATTGTATTGTTTAGGAATGAATATGATTAGCTTTGATTTTTGTGGGATTTAGGAACAGTTGTGAGTCAGAAAGCCATGTTATGACTGGTGATAGAAAATCTTGTGTAATTTGTTGAGTTTTGTCTAGGTTAATGTTTGAGAATAGAAGGCTAGAGTCATCAGCATACTGCATGATGGAGACATGCTTGCTGGATTTATGAAGATCATTTATAAATATAGTGAAGAGAAGACGGCCAAGGATGGAACCTTATGGAATTCCCACTGTTACAGGGAAGAATGAGGAGTAAGAGGTTATCTATTTGATAGATTGAGATCTTTTGATGAGATAATGTTCAAACTTTAAGAAGGAAGGAAAGTGAAGGCCAAGGGGAAATGTTTTTGAATGAGTACAGTATGGGATACTGTATCTAAAACTTGAGTTCCGTGAAAACTGCAGAAATTAGTTGGTCTTTATTTCTATTATGATTTATTAAGAATGTGAAGCTAAGGAGGGCTGTGATGTTAATCTGTCCTGGCTGTAATGGTACTGTGGCATGTCTGTAGTGGGTGGCCTGGCTGTAAGTGGTACTGTGGCCTGGCCAAAATCCATGCTGTGTTAGAACTAGAAGATTACGGTTTAGAACAAACATAAGGAGCTGTCAGTGAATGCACTTCTGTAGAATTTTAGACAGCGGTAATAGGATGGCTATTGGTCTGTATTACTGCAACCTTCATGAAGTGAAAGTATATACGATTTCTTTCACAACGTGGGAACATTTTTTTATGGATGCTAGGACATTTGCTGCAGTTTTAGGTATTCTGAGGGAAGATTATCTGGGTAAGTGGTAGGTTTTGCACGCTAGGCAGCACCGGTTAGCTAGAGTGTAACTATTCCCGGCTCCACAAAGTCTCCTCTTCAATTTTTCCCTTGGAACTAGACAAACCTTCAACTTAAGCACTCAAGCCATTCATTTCTCAGCCCAGCACCTGCTCCAAACTCATAGCAAACACTTATAAACCCTATCACTAGACCCTCCTATACTGTACAGAAGGACAAGGCTCCCTATTCAACCTTACCAGCCATTCAGTAAAACAGTTCACTGTACCTATCCAGGCATGTCCAAAGGGCAGTTTCAGGTGTACTCTCCAGTTCAACTGGTGAATCTGGGCATTTTGAGGCAATGTTACAACTGCCTCATGTACACAGACAACCCTCTCCTCCTACCACCAAACACTAATACATGTGAGAGATGCAATTATACAGCCAAACTGGTGGCTAAGCTCTCTCAACCCAAGGCAGTATCAGACAGTCAAGAGGAGAAGGGAAATACTTGCATCACACCACCAGTCTCACATAGACCTATGAAACCAGCACCAGCAAAAAACACACATAAATGCATGAAAACATACATGGAGGCTCGAAATAAAAATCTGTGAAAGCAATAGAGACCTCCAAAGCAGACATCCAAGCAACCCCCCCCCCCCCAACACACATCATGAAACACATACTTCACAAAACCAGTGTGCCATGCAATCACAGCCCTTAAGGCAAAATAACATACCCAACATACTAGTAATAGATGACTCTATAGTCAGGCACACTGATGTCCCACTCACTAGGCTGAATAAGGGAAAGGTTACTGTTAGCTGCCTGTCAGGTGCCAGGATCTGCCACATAAAACAAGCACTCAGGTCACTCCAGAACAAGTACAAATATGACTCTGTTATTGTTCATGTTGGTGTGAATGACCTGAGCCATACCTCCCTGGACTACATGAAAAGAGACATGTAAAAGTTCTCTGATCTTGTAGCCCAGGCTGGTATGACCCTGACCCTGAGCAGCATCCTGCCCTCACCAAGAATGATACCACGGTATAAAGAAAAAATTATCAATTTCAACAACTGGCTAAGTTTCTAGTGTCATTCAAAGGGGATCCAGTGTCTGTCCACATGGGATGACATGCTTGACAAGCCACGCTGCTGTGCTAGAGACAGCTTGCACCTTTCACCCTTAGGCTTTCAAATACTGGCCAAGGCTCTTGCCACCCCCACAGTGCCTTTTTTAGGCAAGGCTCAAAAGACAAACCCACTTGCCATAAATAGCACAAGTAACAAAAAACTGAGGGTAATGCTACTCAGTGCCGGAAGTCTAAACCTCAAAATGCATGCACTCGAGGCACTCCTCAGAATAGAGAAAATCGATATATGTGCAGTAACAGAAACCTGGTTTAAGGCTCCAGAGAGCACCCCAGCACTACCAGGCTACAACTCATACCATACATTTCGGCCACAGAACCTGGACTGAAATACAAAAGGTGTGGGCGTATCCATATTCATCAAGGATACCCACACCTCCAGGTTAGTGGCACAGTACGATGCTTCAGAGATCATCCACATGCAACTAACAATGGGCAAAACTGAAATTCAAATTGTAGCTTGCTACAGATCACCCACCATGTCCCAGAACCCCCATTCCACATGTCTGGAAACATTGAGAAATATAAAGGTCCTACCAAAAACCCTAATATTGGGTGATTTTAATTACCCAAACATTAATTGGGAGAAGTACTCAAGTACTAACTCCCTTGCCCAACATTTCCTAGAATTTATAAACTCAAATGCCCTGGATCAACTGGTCAATACTCCCACCAGAGGTGATAACATATTGGACCTGGTCATCACCAACATGGGCGACCGGTGCTCCACACCGGAGATCAACCCCTCACTGGTTAGATCTGACAATAAGCAAATCACTTTGGATATCCACATTCTGCCCCCACCCCCGGAGAAGGAAACCACCATGAAAAACTTTTCAAAAGCAAACTTCACATTACTTAAGACCGAGGTGGAAAATTTCAAAGCCCCCATGCTAAAGGATAACATTGTCCAAGCTGTAAAATCCTTTACTAATGTATTCTACGGGCACCTACAAGAATGCATGGATCGTGCTATCCCAAGCAAAACCAAGACTCACTCCTCAAAGAAAAGGAAACCAGTCTGGTGCACTCCTGCCATAAACAAGCATACAATAAAAGGAGGAAGCTAGTACAGAAAAGAGTAAAAATCCCAAGAAGGGAAGACACCCCTGATCAGTATCAGCAAGAAACTACAATCCCTCATAAAATCATCCAAGGCGAGTTTCAAAAGAAAAATTGTCAAGGACTTCAAAGATAACCACAAGGTATTCTTTAGCTATGTCAAGAATCTAAGTGGCAATGCCCAGATCTTCTCAGAGTTAGTGCAGAATGGTACAAAATACACTGAACTGACCGATATTGCCAACATCCTGGCAGACAGGTTCAGCGCAAACTTCACCCCCTCTCACACCCAAAAAGGCCCATAACCATACCAGAAGAATGTAGAGCACCTGAAATCACAGAAACTCAGGCTAAAATAGCCCTCTCCAAAGCCAAAACCACAGCATCAGTGGGACCAGACAGCGTCCCAGGCTGCATCCTACATGAGCTCAAAGATGAACTAACCCCTCACCTGAACATACTGTTCAAACTCAGCCTCTCCACAGGTTATGTACCCATAGAGTGGTATACAGCAACGGTTATTCTGCTCCACAAAGATGGAGCCACAACAGACCCCTGGGAACTATTGCCTTTAAGCCTGACTAGCTTGGTCTGCAAGGCTATGGAGTGCATCATCATGGAACTCATTAACAGAGACATTGGAAACCTTCAAACACTGGACCCTACCCAGTTTAGCTTTGTTAAGGGCAGATCATGCCTTCTAAACCTGGTGGACTTCTTTGAGACAGTTACCAAGGCTATAGATGAGGGAAAGGTGGTACACACAGCCTACCTAGACCTCGCAAAGGCCTTCAACACCATTCCCCATTCTGATATTATAGACAAGCTCGCCAGCCTGAACATAAACCCCTACATCACAAGATGGGTTGCCAACTGGCTCACGGACAAAACCCACATGGTAAGAGTTGTGGGAGCTAGGTCTGACCTTAAACTGGTTACAAGTGGCATTCCCCAGGCCTCAGTTCTAGGACCCCTCCTGCTCAGCATATACTTCTCAGAGGTACAGGCAAGCCCAGGAAGACTATAGCTGACCAAGTTCGCTGACGACTGCAAACTAGGGGCTATAACTGACTCTCCGGCTGACACAGACATCCTCCAAAAGGGTCTCACTGAGACGGATACCTGGTGTCAAAATCATGGCCTCAAGCTAAATGCCAAAAAGTGCATAGTCATCCCCTTTGGAAAAAACAAAGTACCCACAAACTACCGCATAGGTGGTAGTCCCCTAAATATGGAAGATATAATATGGGATCTGGGGACCTAAATAGATAGTAATCTCTCCTTTGATAATCACATTGCCAAAGTGGTTAGAAAATCCTATTATATGTGGCCCACCTTATCACAAAAGGGTTCACATCCAGATCAAAAGAGGTCATTGTGCCCCTCTACTCATCGCTCATCAGACCCATCATAGAGTACAACGCCCCATTTGGGAAGTATCTTACAAGACACCTGCAACAGCTGGAAAGACCATAGAAGTACCTCACCAAAAGGATCACTGACCTCAAACAGATGCCCTATGCAGCTCAACTGAAGAAACTCCAGCTGTACTCGGTTGCATACCACCTACTCAGAGGTGATCTCTGCCTGACATACAAGGCCATGTCCAACCCAGAACTGATGGACATGCTCAACCTAAAGAAAAGCTTATCCCCTCAAGCCACATGCTCGAGGGATCTAAACCTCACCACAACAATAAATAGGACATGCTGGAGGGATAGATTCCTGTCCCAGAGACTTCCCATGCTTTGGAACAAGATTCCAATCTACATTAGGCAGAGCTCCTCACTAACACTCTTCAAGAGAAACCTTGACGAGTGGATGGGAAACAGAAAATTTACCCCGAGGATCACTTCAGTGGCTCTGCTGGACAGAGGCATAGGGAACTAATCTAAGGGGGCAAATCCAACACATTCTGGCTAGGCTTATAAATGCCTTTGGGGAGATAGCCTAGTACCTACCTATGAACCTATGAACCTATAAAGTCGATTTTGATATTGCAGGTGGAGACTGGACTAAAAGAGAAGAATGTAGTGACAGTGTTGTTTGGTTGTGGGTTAATAGCAGTGGAAGGAATGCAAATTTTCACTAGAGAGGTTCCTGCCTGTATAGAATGATGATGAAATGTAAAGACTATGAATTCTGCATCACTGGCAAGAGAAGAGGAAGGGTATCTGTATGGCCTGAGTGCTGGCGCTGATTAATGGAAGACCAGTACATTTTGGAGTTCTTTAGAATAGTATTTTGATAATTTACGTAATAAGCTTATTTATCCTGTTTGATTTTTTTTGATTAATTAAATTTCTGAGCTGTTTAAATTTTGGCAGGTGTGTGTTAGAGCTAAACCTTTTCCAGTATGTCCAGTTTTTGTTTCATTCTTACATTAGTTGTTTTATTTGCGTGGTTAGCCATTGGGTTAGATTTGATATGATTCTTTTTAAATCTAATTGGGACATGGATGTTTGATATGATTCTTTTTAATTCTAATTGGGGCACGGATGTTTAAGGCATAAAGGGAGGTATTACTGAATAGGGTTACTGTTTCTTCTAAAAGGATTATGTAAAGTGCTTTACAGTTAAATTGCTTTAAGTGTGAGATGGAATGTTCCTTGTTGAAACTGTTGAGATTTCAGGATTGATTGCACCAGTGCTGTTTTTTGTGGGGGTGTGACTTCTGATTATAAATGTAGGCAGGTGGTCGCTGAGCATATCAGGGAAACAGACACTAGAGATGATGTTGTGCAGTGAACTAGTCAGAATTCAGTTACTAGTAGATTCCCTGTTTCTACATTTTAATGTCTAGTGGGAGTGGCGATCACCAAGGTATCCCATATAGGCTTAATGTGTTATCCGAGGAATTGTTGTTGAGTGATAAGCAGTTGATATTGAAGTCCTAAGTCTCCTAATAATGACCACTATACTGCCCATTATTCTTTGCTGTATTTAATCTAGGATTGCTGTAGCCTGCAATAAATAGTTATTTATTTTTGAATTCCTGTTTCAACCAAGTTTCTGTGGCTACAATGATGTTGGTTGAATGCTGGGTTACTCCTGCGTTGAATTCTGTAATTTTGTTTTGAATATAGCACAGGTTAACATTATAGAGTTGTAGTTATGAAGAGCTGATTGGCTTTATGGGCTTGAAATCTGGGTTTAGGGAGGGCACTTTGGAGTTTAGTGGTGTTGTTGCAGGACCAGGGTTTGTTTGTATATCACCATAGAGAAGTCACTAGAAAATAGACTATAAAATACATAATTTTTAGTGGGTAAAAAGCTTTTGTTTAGTTTTGAGTTGTATGTTGAATTTGTTAAGGTGTGGATAAAATACTTTATTTAATAAAGATGAAGAGCAATAGGGTTTATTAATGTAACAGCTCTGGAGAAATGACAATGTGAGTTGCTTATCCTCTCTGTTAGTGCAACTGAATAGGGTGGATGTGAGGCTGGTGGTAGTTGAAGTTAGTATGACTGAATAGGGTAGATGCAAGGCTGGTGGTAGGTGAAGTTAGTATGCCCGAATAGGGTTGATATGAGGCTGGTGGTAAGTGAAATATCGAGGTGTAATGTATCAACGGTAGTAGTGATGGGAGTAAGAAGAGAGAAGGGTGCAGCAGTTTTGTGCGGTACTGTTGATTTAGTAAATGGGGAACTCTGTGTTGTAGTGGCTGTACTAATATTATGCAAGGGGTGATTTTACTTACTTGAAAGTACATATCAGTATAAAAAAAGACAGTAGGGGTGATGAAAAAATAGTTATATATAAGCAGTAGCATAGAAAGAAGTTTTATGTCAAATATATATAATTGTGGGGGTGAGTGCTGTTGTGTAGCACTATTAGCTAAAGGCAGGAGAACATGCTGCTTTGAGAGTTATTCTTGGATTTTAACTGTAGGTAAAAATATGCTTTGATGTAAGTATTATGACTTGCGGCTGTCTGAGTGATACACAAGAACTCATATTGAGAGGTAGTGAATGTCTGCTCTGTTGGGTGACAAGTTTTCTTGCAAATAGGACGTATGTGGACTGGTGGTTGAAGTACAATGTACTGAAAGTTATCTGGTGATATTGAAGGGTGGAGGGAGAGATTATACTTTAGTTAGAGAAGGAAGGGTTATAGGGTGTTGGTACAAGGCAGGAAAAAGGGTTTTGGTAAAGCTGGTTGTGATGTTGGAGGTGGGAGGAAGTGTTAGATTTAAATCTAGAGTAAATTTGGGTGGGTGGGAATTGGGGGAAAAGTAGGGGTCCTGGGTGAGCCCGAACATCGAGAGGCAAATGGAGCAGGGCACACACCCAGCAGAGACCTGCTCTGCCTTATTGAAAATCAGTAAAGCAGTTTTTATCTCAGGAGGGAATAAGATGGAGAGGTAAGATAAGGCTGTAACTGTGACCTTCAAGGGCATGCAGTTGAAAGGTAGCAAGAATATGTTATTATAAGAAAAATCACAGGGACAGATCTTAGCTTTTCAAAGCATTATTATTAATATTTAGCATTGTCCTTCAGTTGTGTATTATGTGAATGTGAGTTGTAAGTATGCACATATACAAAATTAAGTCCGTAAACTGTGCAAACACAGCTGTGAGATGATATGACTTCCCAGAAACTGAGGAGGAAGCCATTGGTATTTGAAGGTAGGTCGTTCTAGATGATGCCATGCAATTTTGCTTTTATAGAGGATGGAACAGTAGGATGAGAAAAACAAACAGTACCATAAGGTTCTGGAATGGAGTTTAGTATTATTCAAGATAAAAAAAACGGTTTAGAAATGTTACAGTTAGACTTATCTGGTGTTGCAATCTCTCCTTGCTTCCAGTGGGTACTTCATTATATGAAACAGATCAACAGCATAAGGATGACCAGCAGAGAAGAGTTGTAAAAGAGCATGAATTACGCATGGTATTGCATACTAGCTGCAACTGATACATTTCATTCCTTGCAGTCTGTAATTGTGCAAGCAATACATTCACTAAGATTTCAGTATTTCTTCCTATTACAGCACAACATCCATTTTATAGATTTTGCACATGTAAAGTGCAGATAGTTCTGATGCTACCTTCTTACCAGCATAAATGTATATGTGTGTATATATATATATATATATATATATATATATATATATATATATATATATATATACATATTCACTTTATAATCCTGAAATCCTGAAATACCGAATTTCAGAATCTCATGATCATAAAGCCGAAACCTTAAAATCCCGAAACCCCAGAAGCACGAATTACAAAATCGCGAATCCTACACTAATCATACATCACACACATACACATACAAACACCTTCCCCCCACACACAAACACACAAACCTACACTACATACAAGCTGGGGACAAGCCCCCCTGCAACCCCCCCACACCCCCCTACTTAAATTTACTAACTGCAAGGTCGCACTACACAGACAAACACATGAAAACTCCACCATACAAGCTACATCCCCCCCAACACACACACACACACACACACACACACACACACACACACACACACACACACACACACACACACACACACATCACAATAACAAAACACAATGACACACACTAAAGTCCCTAACCAAAACACTTACACATAAATACTTACCTGAACTTCCAGCTATCCATTCATAAACCACAACAGCAGAAGTGCTACTTCAACATCTCCAGACTTCGGGATTTTGAAATTCACGCTTCTGGGATTTTGGAATTTTGAGCTTTTGGCTTTATAATCTCGGGATTCTGAAATTCGATATTTCAGAATTTCAGGATTATAAAGTGTTGCTATATATATATATATATATATATATATATATATATATATATATATATATATATACATATATATATATATATATATATATATATATATATATATATATATGTGTATATATATATATTTTTTTTTTTTTTACATTCAGTACTTTGTTCAGCTACCCCTTAGGCCTAAAAGAGATAACATCAGCAGTAATAATATAATATCAGCAATGCCTGAGTAATGTGACTTAAGCAGTTGTTAAAAACTTATTAGCACATATGTTAGAAAACAACACTGAGTTTAATACATTCTGCTCAGGCTAAGAATACCAACAGCAATACTTGATGTCTCTACTTAAAACACCAGCCTCAAGCTGCATATTAAAAACAATTTCTTTACTTACTAGCTATTATCATGAACTTTAATAAATCAGCAAGTTCTCTTGAAATAAAAAAGTAGTGGACGCAACTCTTTAGACTAAAAATATCTTTCACATAGGTAATTATTTTATGCAGGTGTATCGATGTTTTTCTATTTAGTTACATTAAATGTGAAAGTGCACAGTATAAGGAGCACAGGCTGAGGCTGCCAAGCAAGATGTGTATTTAAAAATGGTTCCTTTACTGCGGAAATCAAACAGACAGTATAGAGACATACCAGGAAAGGAGGAGGATAGTATAATAGATAGGGTGCAGGTCTAATGAAGCAAGATAGCTTCCAGAAACCACATCCAGCAGATATATTCAATACCTTAGGGAAACAAATGATCAGAGAGCCATTTTTTATCTTAGGATAAAATAAGGTAGACAGGTATGGTTAGGTTGCAAATTTGACCTCCAAGGGCATGCAGTTGGAAGGTAGCAAGTATATGTTTTTATAAGAAAAAATAGAGGGACAGTGGGGTAACTCCTTGGAGTATTATTATTATTATCATGATTATTATTATTAGTTTGTATTGTCCTTCAAATAATTATAAGGGACAGTGTAATGTTTTTGGAATATTTAAACAGGCAAAGTAGCAAACAGAGTTCATAAGTTATACATATGTGAATTGAAACATTAACTATACAGATTATATGGATAATATAATAATCAAACATACTCTGCATTAGTGTATTATAGGGATAATACACCAATTCATGTATGTAAATATATATATATATATATATATATATATATATATATATATATATATATATATATATTTGGATTCAGGATTCACTTCAGAATCTCGAACATCTGAAAACCCGAATGTCATATAGTCGAGACCAACCATATGATCGAGGTTTCAGAAGCTCGAAACCTTGAAATTAATAAAAAAAAAAAACTTTTCTGCAGGGTGGCCCCCCTGCACCCTCCACACCCCCACCACTTAAATATACCAACTCCAACATCGTACTACAGGGAGTAAAAGGGAAATCTCCCATTCCGCGCTGTATTCAGATCTCTGTTCAGAATTTTAAGCTATTGAAAACTTGATCATATCATCTCGACTGTATGACATTCAGGTTTTCAGACATTCGAGATTCTGAAGGGAACACGTATATATACATACACCTGTTTTTTTCATTTTTCTGTATATTTCTCATTATTGAAACCATTAACAGTCTTTGCTGTTGACCCATGTAAATGGCATATGATGTAATTTTTAAAATCTTTTAATTATTTCATAACATTAATAATTTCACTAAAGCATTTCTGGTTGATGTTAGCAATTTTTTTTAAATATATAAAGTATTTCCCCTGACTTTAGACAACAGTCTTAAAAGAGATATGTTGGCATTTATTTTATGCACTGTTTTTCAGTGGTGAAGAAAAGATTTTGGCATTTGTATTAAGCACATAAATGGACTGTCACATTAAAATGTCATGCATCATAATTCTTTGCAAAATTATCTGGACTCGTCCCTGCTGTATTGCATAAAAGGTTTTTAATAAGTTATCATGACCTAGAGAAACTGCCAAACTATGAACAAAAACACAAATTATTTATTAAGCTCTGTTTTGCCAGTCTTACAAAAAAGAATTCTCATTCATAGGTGTTATAAGTGGAATTTTTTTAGTTTCATACTCTTGTCCACTCTCATATTTAGCTGTAGCAAGAAAACGTCCAATCACCAACAACTCCAGTATACATACTCCTCTCTCTCTGTCTGTCTGTCTGTCTCTCTCTAGGAAGGAGAAGTGATTGGGATAAAAAGAAAAGAAGAGCTCCAGCCAAGCACTGATATTAAAGCAATATATATATATATATATATATATATATATATATATATATATATATATACATGGAACCACTACTAAATACCGAACACTCACTCTACTGATGGCCAAAATCCCGAGACCAAACACCCGAAATACTACAATACCGAAAAACCAAAACTGCGAAATTCAAACTACCGCAAACTACACACAACATACACCACACACAGACACATACACAAACCTTCCCCCAAAACACAGACACACAAACCCCCCTGCACCCCCTATGTGGGGGGATGTGCCTCCCACACCACCCTTACTTAAATATTCTAACTCCAAGGTCGCAGTACCTAGACAAACACATGAATACACCACCACACGCCTACATCCCCCTCACACACACACATCACACTCACAACACACACTTACGCACTAAACCTCTAACTAACACAGTTAAGCAAAACTTGCCCTTCCACCATACCGCAACACCAGAAGCACGAATTTCAAACTCCCGATAGTCGGGATTTTGAAATTCACGCTTCTGGTCTTTCTGTAGTTTGGGGTTCCGGCTATATGGTCTCGAAAGTTTGAAATTCAGTATTTCAAACTTTCGAGATTATTTAGTGTTCCCATGGATCTAGGACTATTGAACAAATGTTCAATAGTCTGACTCCACAATCACCAAACACACTTTAACAAAACCGCTTTCACTGAAAAAGCGCTTTTGTTAAAGTGCGTTAAAAAAAAAAAAACAATAAATCTACTTTTATATATATGGGATTGGTACTAATTACTGAAGGAATTATTAAGCAAAGCACAAACGGCTGGGCATACTTCCGCAAAACTGCTTTTTTACCGAAAAAGCACTTTTACTGAAGTATGCCTGCAGCTAGAGGGAGTCGTGGGGGAATGACTGTTACGGAGAACATACTACGGTGCAGATAAGGGAATATTCCCTTTTCCTCACTGTAGTGCGATCTTGGAGTGAAAATATTAAAGTAGGGGGTTGTGGGGGGCTGGGGTGCAGAAGGGGCTTGCCCCTCTGCATAAAAGTAGATTTATTGTTTTTTTTTTGTTTGTTTTTAACACACTTTAACGAAAGCGCTTTTTTGGCGAAAGCGCTTTCGTTAAAGTGTGTTTGATGATTGTGGATTCGGACTATTGAACTTTCGTTCAATAGTCCTAGATCTATACATATATATATATATATATATATTTAGATGGATTCCCTTCAGAAGCTCAAAGTTTCAAAACTTCGAACTTCAAAAGGCCAGGACCGGAAGATCGAAGTTTTAAAACTTTAATGTTCTGAATGTAGATTGCCATACAGCACAGAATGGTATATTTACCATTTTCCTCACTGTAGTGCGATATCAGAGTTGGTGTGGAGAATGCTGGTGCAGGGGGGACCTTACCCCCCTGCAAAAAAGAAAAAAAACTTTTTTATGTTTTTATTTATTTTCTTTATTTAGGCTTCTGGTTTCAGACTTTTGAAGTTCTAAGTTTTGTAACTTCTAGCTTTAGATGTAGATCCGTATATTTAATATATATATATATATATATATATATATATATATATATATATATATATATTTATATAAACACAAGTCACAAAGTTATACAGTTCTTAATTAAATTAGGCCATAGACTATTTATTAGTAGGTCATATAGCATGACTCCATTTTAATTAAGGATCTGCTACATATGTTTAGTAGGAAGTAAAAGGAATTTAAATGCCTTTGTATTCTTCATCTAAGTATCTGCATGTTTGAGATAAGACTGTAGTAATTATTAACAGTACTTTTGGCCTATATGTAAAATTAAGAAACTTAAAAATATTATATAACTAGAGAGATATGTGTCAGAAAAAATAAAATTGTGAATTTAAGCAAAGAACACATAGCTCACCACCACAGTGTGCCCCTCAACCTAAGCCCTGAAGGCAAAACACTTTGCCCAATGTATTAATCATAGGAGACTCAAACGTGAGGCACGCTGATGTCCCACTCACTACGTTGAACAAGGAGAAGCTGACAGTCACTTGTCTATCGGGTGCCTGGATCTGCTATATAACACATGCACTCAGGTCACTCCACAACAAGTGCAAATATGACTCACTCATTGTCCATGTAGGTGTGAATGACCTGAGATGTGCCTCCCTGGACTACATGAAAAGAGATGTGATGACAATCTTGGATTATGTGGCCCATGCAGATATGACCCTAGCCCTGAGCAGTATTCTACCATCTCCCAGAATGATACCACAGTACGAGCAGAAAATGATTGACTTCAACAATTGGCTAAGTTTCTGGTGTCATTCTAAGGGGATCCAATATCTGTCTGCCTGGGACAACATGATCGACAGACCTCAATGCTTTTCCATAGATGGCCTGCATCTGTCACGCCTGGGATTCCAGGTAATGGCTAAGGCTCTTGCCACCCCTATAGTCCCTTTTTAGGCAGTTTTCCAAAGACCAAAATTCCACCGTAACAGCTACAAGCAAATGCAATCTGAGGGTCATGCTGCTCAATGCTAGAAGTCTAAATCTCATGATGCACTTGCTTTAACCTCTCCTCAAAATGGAAAATGTCAACATCTGTACTGTAATGGAGCCCTGGTTTAAAGAGGCAGAAAGCCCCCCTGTGCTCCCAGGCTACAACTCATTTCATACCTTTTGGCCCCAGAATATTGCCGGACGCTCCACAGGTTGTGGTGTCTCCATATTCTTAAAGGTTATGCACACCTCTAGAGTGGTAGCCCAGCATAATGCATCCAAGATACTTCAGGTACAACTAACACTGGGTAACACAGTGATACAAGTCATAGCCTGCTACATAAACCCAAACATGTCCCTAGACTCTCACTCCAAATTCCTAAGCATCCTGGACTCTATCAAGGTCCAACCCAATACTCTCATACTGGATGACTTCAACTGCCCTTCCATCAACTGAGAAAACTATTCAATTACCAATGTACAGGCCCAACACTTTCTGGAATTTATCATTTCCAATCCCCTGGACCAGCTCATTGTGACCCCTACTAGAGGAAGCAACACCCACGACCTAGTTATCACCAACATGGGAGACCATTGCTCCACACCTCTAGTCAATTCCTCCCTGGTTAAATCCGACCACAAACTGATCACCATGGAAATCTCCATCTCACCTACAACCCCAGCTAAGGTGACTACTCTGAAAAACTTTTCTAAAGCTGACTTTGGGTTCCTAAAAACAGAGGTGGCTAACTTATTGGCACCTATGCCAATGTAAAATAGCTGCATGACTGCCAAAACATATACCAATGCTCTGTATGAGCATGTACGTGAATGCACAGACCTTGCCATACCAAATAGAACTAAGATGCTTTCCTCCAAAAAAAGGAAGCCAATCTGGTGGTCCCCAGCCATCAATAAACTCTACAACAGAAGGAGGAAACTGTTGCAGAAAAAAATGAAGTCACAAGATTGGAAAACCTCCTTTATCAGTCTCAACAAAAAGCTGAAATCTCTTATCAACTCCTCTAAAGCCAGCTATGAAGCCAGAATTGTGGCTGACACCGAAAACAGCTACAAAGCTTTCTATAGATATATCAAAAACTTCCAAGGCAATATCCAGATTTGCTGTGAGTTATTGCAGAATGGCACCTCCTATACTGAGCCAACAGATTTAGCCAGCATACTGGCTGATGGATTCAATGCCAACTTTACCCCCCCCCCACCCCCACCCAAGAGCCCTATCACAATACCAGAAGAAAGCCTGGTACCCACCATTTCTGTGGCACAGGTAAAAACTGCAGTGTCCAAAGCCAGGAATACAGCATCCATTGGACATGATAATATCCCAGGCTGTGTCCTACATGAACTACAAAATGAACTGGCAACCACATCTTTGTGCCCTCTTCAATCACAGCTTTATCTCAGGCTATGTCCCTAATGAATGGTGCACTGCTACAGTCATCTCGCTCCATAAAGGGGGAATAATTACAGACCCTGGGACCTATTACCCCATTAGCCTGATGAGTCTGGTATGCAAAGCTATGGAGCGAATCATCATGGACCTGCTTAACAAAAATATAGGCAATCTCCAAACTCTTGACCCCACACAGTTTGGCTTTGTCAAAGTGAGATCCTGCCTGCTGACCTTGGTTGACTTCTTCAAGGCAGTCACCAAGGCTGTGGATGAGGGTAAGGCAGTGTATACCGCCTACCTCGACCTGGCCAAGGCCTTTAGATACCATTCCCCGCTCAGGTATCATTGATAACTCACCAAACTAGGCATTGATCCTTACATCACTAGGTGGGTTGAAAAATTGGCTCACAGACAGGACCCACAGAGTGAAAGTTATAGATTCCAAGTCAAACTGTTGAACAGTCATGAGTGGAGTCCCACAGAGCTCAGTCCTGGGCCCTCTCCCGTTTGACATCTAATTATCAAAGTCCAGGCCAACACAGAAGGACTCTGGCTGACCAAGTTCACTGATGACTGTAAAGCTAGGAGTCATTATCAACTCCCCAAGTGATGCAGACATCCTACAAAAGGGCCTCTCTGAGACCAATGACTGGTGTCGGAACCATGGCCTGAAGCTTAACGCCAAAAAATGAGTTATCATCCACTTTGGAAAAAAAACTTAGTTCTCACAAATTACCGCATTGATGGGAGCCCACTTAAAACTGATGTGGCCATAAGAGATCTGGGCACCCAGGTCGATACCCACCTCACCTTTACCACCACATTGCCATTGTGATCAGAAAGTCCTTCTAGGTGGCACATCTTATTACCAAAGGTTTTGCATCCAGGAACAAAGAGGTCATCAGCCCTCTCTACTCATCCCTTATTAGACCAATCATTGAATATAATGCTCCATTTGGTATGTACCTGACCACACACCTACAACAGCTGGAGAGGCCACAAAAATACCTCAAAAAAAGGATCCTAGGCCTTAAACACATGTCCTACATGGACAGACTCAAGAAACTCCAGCTTTTCACATTCTCTTATTATCTATTTAGAGGTGATCTCTGCTTCACTTACAACGCCATGTCCAACCCAGCCCTACTTGAAATGCTACATCTAAAGAAACCCCAATCCCCCCATGCCACACACTCCAGAGATCACAACGTCATTATCACAATTAACAGAACATGCTGGGGGGACAGGTTTACCTCGTTGACCCTCTTCAAGAGAAATCTTGATGAGTGGATGGGTAACAGAAATTTCACCCCAGGGATCACTCCAGTTGCCCTACTGGATAGGTGTACTGTGAACTAATATCAGGTAGCACAGTGCCTGGGCATTTTTTGTTGGGCTAGGCTTGTAAAGGCAACAGGGCCATTAGCCTAGTACACACCTACGAACCTATGAATTGAATTAGAAGTTCTTGTGGTACATTTAAAACTTGCACCAAAACTAAGTTAAATAAGGGGTAATGACTAAAACAGTATGCTGGAATGGGTGCATTAGACAAAATGAGCTTATCATCTTTGGCGCATCCGTCCAAATGTAAAGTTTGTTTAAGTCTCCACACTTAAAATGAAAACATATTTTGATGTGCATCTGATTCTCTTGACTGAATGGTGAAGGGAAAAGTTTGCTAAACAGTTCCACAGGTGTTTACGATTACATATCAGAATGCCCTGAACTGCTACCCTTATTCTCCCTTAAATAACAGAAGAGACCTTGTGACTATCAGAAATCCCAGAAAATTAGAAAAAAAAATAATATGTAACACTGCACAGAAACAATGAACTAGGCTGACCACCAACAGACACAGAGATGAATTAACTGTGAACTGACTTAGTACATTCTTATTTTCCTGTTAGTTTGCATACAAATACTCATAATTCTGAATATGTGTCTTGGGGTCTATATTAGAACACTGAACATTTAAAATGTTGAGTGTTCTAATATAGACCCATTTTCAGCGAACGCTGAAAATATTGAATAAACAGAAAAACAAATTTTTTCCTAGGGAAAGAATTTGGTTGTCCATTTCTGTTTCTTCAGTATTTTCAGCACTCTGGTGGAAAGTTACGGTTCGGGTTCAGGTAAGTGAGCAATTGAGTGCGGGTTAGGTTAGTTAGGGTTAGGGTGCAGGTTAGGTATGTGTGTGATTGTGTGAGCATGAGGGTAATGGCGGGTTAGGTGAGTTAGGGTTAGGGCGCGGGTTAGGTATGTGTGTGATTGTGTGGACATAAGGGTTAGGGCGGGTTAGGTGAGTTAGGGTTAGTGCGTAGGTCAGGTAAGTGTGTGATTGTGTGGACGTGAGGGTTAGGGCGGGGTAGGTGAGTTAGGTTTAGGGCGCGGGTGAGGTGAGTGTGCGATAGTGATGGACCTTAGGGTTAGGGTTTGGGTTAAGGTAAGTGGATAGTTAGTGGTGTGTATAGTTTAGTGTAGGGTTAGGGGTAAGAGTTTAGGTATATGTGTATGGATTGCTGTTTGTTTGGTGTGCTTGTGTTGTGTGTATGTGTTTTGGAACAGCATATTTTTTCCCTAGGAAAAAATTCGCTGTTCTGAATGTTCAGTGTTTAGTATTTTCGATTGGTAGGGTTTGATATTAGAACACTCGACATTTTGAATGTTCAGTGTTCTAATATAGACCCGTGTCTTAGACAGGGGCAATGGGTGTTGATTTTAGTGCCTGCTTGAAATAGACACCCTTGGGAGTATGGGTTGTACTTGGCTAGGCTTGTAAGGGCCCTGAGGCCATTAGCCAAGTAACTTCCTATAATCCTATGATCCTATTCTGCTTTTACTATAATTACAGAGTAAAATAATCACCAGATGGAAAAAGAGCACAGCACTTTTAAACTGTATTAGGCCTTCCCAAAGGCAGGGCTGCACCTTACCAGGGAGTATTTTTGAAAAACACTGGTTAAGAGGAAAATAAACTGAATGGATACAGAATGAATTTATTGCTCAGTGACTATAAATGTTTAATACCATTGCAAAATTTTATATTTACCAGGTTACACTATAATAGACTCCAAGTGGACTCATGTAGCATAGTTTCTCAGAAAAATGTCTTTAAATTAAGAAACAAAGCAAAGCAAAGGTAAGAGAAATTCAAGAAGCAAGACATGAAGAAAAATATCATGGCCTAGCCAGAGTTTTTACATATGACATCACCAACTATTTGCAAGATTCTGGGTGAAGTCAGTATTTGTGTAGATGAAAGTGCAGACAGTAAATTGAGGGAAAGGCATCTGATGCTAGTACAGGCTGATGTAATAAGACAAGGTGCTTAGTATGTCTGACCTCAGATCATGGTGAACTGATTCCTTGCTACAGAAGCATCATTACTTTTTTAATTAATATAAGCTTAATCCATTGATATCAATGTTTAAATTCTGCTTCAGAAGTCTTTCAGCAAATATCTGACCAAACTGTACCAAGTATCAAAAATACCAAGGACTTCAGTGATTATTTTATGTCCTGAATTTGGGATCATGTAGAGATGACAGAACAGAGATAAACATTTTAGGAAAGCTCTGAAATAATGGTCTGACACTTGATAACTTTGACAAGCATAATCCTCAAGTTTCATTTTTTCAAGGAATATCATGTTACCTAACTCAAAACGCTGAAACAAGTACATGAGGTACCACCAATCACTAACACAAAGGAGGCTAGAAATATTTTATCAGTTACCATTTTCCTGGTTTTACAGAACAATTTGGCATAAACACAGGACCATTAAGAGATTTAAAAAGAAAAGATATTTTGATTATCTGGAAACAGCAAGTGGCACTAGAAGAAAAAATACTCAGGTACCACGGATCAAATTATCCTATGGAGACCTACACTGTTAGAAGTAGATACAAACTCCATATGATTTGGTACATTTTTAATCAAGATGCAAGAAGGGCACCAGAGAGTCACAGTATATGTAAATACATCTGTGACAGATAATGAAAGTACCATAGTCAAACAGTAAAGGATGTCTGTGTTATAAATGGTGTGTCTGAACAATTTCACATGCACATCTTTGCTAAAGACATGAATCTAAAAATAAACCAGTGACTTCTAGAGATGAGTCAATAGCCTGAAGTCTTAGCCTCTCTTTTCATAAGATCATAGGAATTTACTAGGATGTCAACCTGGAGGTCATTTCCATCCCAATGTAATACCATAGATAGACTAGTCAATACCAAGGACTGTATTTAGTAATGACTGCTTATGTCCAGGAGGGTTGTGGGCTCTAGGCCTGGGAAGAATTTTTGGTGCCCCCATCCACTCGTCCAGGCTCCTTTTGAACAGTGTCATAGAGGTACTGTTTCACATGAGTTGGTAGTCTATTCCAAAGATGTGGCAGTCACTGGGAGACAAATATATCCATCCAGCACATCCTATTTAAGTCGCAGACCATTTATCAAAATATTAAGATTCCTCAGAGATCTAGGAGACAGTCCTTAAGACCATAGCTATATCAATGCATAGTTTACTGTATAATGGAAGGAACAGTATTCCTGATTATTTGTTCAGGTAGACTATGAATTTATCAAAAAAGAAGCAGATGGACTAGATCTTTTGATGGTTATAGAAACAAGATTGCATAACATGCTCTGCTTAAAGCATTAATATTGAAAGGAACATGAAACGCAAATGAAACAGACTATGCTGCAGTGGTGTTAGAAGAAATTGAAGAAAAGTAAAATACAAGAAACAGTCTCAAAGAGTGGGAAATGTTTGAGTAACGCATCTCAACTCATTTTATATTAAGAAGCTTAGAGTATTTTAAAATATGAATTTTAAAATATAATCTGCATTAAGAGAGAAACATTCCCTACATCAATGACAGGAAAGAAAAAAAAATGTTGAGATACTGATTGGCATATCTGGCAAATGTAAAATGTAACAAGCCAGAGCAGACTAAAATGTCTGAACTCATGATCTCAGTATTGATTTCTATGGAATAATGTATAGCAAAGAGCAACAACGCTCTTTTTCTATTGGGAAGATATGCAATTCTAGAATTTGCACTACCTGAGTTATGGTGTGTATTTATAGTACTTGGCATATTAAACCAAGGCACTCATTCATCATAACTTGCATCTTTTCTTGTGCTTATAATTTGAAGAACATTTAGGTAAATTTAACTAGTACTCTATATTTGTACAGCATTTAATTGTATGTGTGTACAGATGCACTAAAATGTTATAATGGAATGTCTGTAATGACCAAAGATGACAATCTGAGTTATAATTTTTGGAATTTCAAGTCAAGATAATTGAATTTTATTGTTTTAAGCAGTAAAACAGTGCCTCTTTACAAAGAGTACTTATACATTAACAATAGTTACTCATTATTTCTTCTGCCAAACATGTATATTCTGTGCCATCACACAGACTAGTTGAAGTACCTAATAAATGTATTTGCTGCTTTTGGATTACCAGAAGCAGTGAGGACTGATAATGACTCATCTTTTAACAATCATCAATTCAAGCAGTGTTGTGAATGACAAAGATATATGGCCGGATTCACGATGGCTTGCACGGAGTCTAAGAGTAGAGTAAGACTCCATGCAGCCATCATTTCCGACGAGCAATCCAGGAACAGCCTGTAGGGGCGTGTAAGAGAGCTCCTAAAATGGCTCTTACACGGACAGGGCCGGGATATGCAAATTACCTCAATTGCAGCTGAAAGGCATGCAAATGAGGTAGATTTGCAATCCAGGAAACCCGAGCCTGTCCGAGTAAGAGTAGTGTTATCGGAAGAAATGTACTCAGTTGACAACTGAGTACTGTTCTGCAACTAGCAAAACGGAGCCGTGACAGCTCCAAATAAAGGTTGCATCCAGTAGAGGAAGCATGCCAATGACCAAATATACGGCCATTGGCAATGTTACCTGATGCAAAATGAAAAAAAAATTAATTTAATTTTTTTTCCGATTTTCCATGTTTAAGCATAGCGCAGCATTGCGCAAATGGGCTGCGCTCTAAAAACCAGAAAAATAAAAATTAAAACCCACAAATGTGGATTTTATGGGGATTTGTATTGTACAATGCAAGGCAATGGCAGACTGAAGACAACATGGCTACCGAGTAGGGGTTGCTAAGGGGGGAACCCACTCTAAGAGATGTAACCAAGCATTAGTAGGCAATCCTATGCAAATGAGGGTAAGGATAGTGAATCCCAAGTCTACATAGCAAATGAGCACAGTCAGTGGAGTGTAAGACTAGGATAAGGGGAGTAACAGAGTAGGATATAGGTGACATCAGGAGGGGGTATGTAAGAAAGAAGATAATCTCATTGGAGCAGAGTGTCATGTGTTAGCTGTCAGTTTCTCATCACTGGAAGAGGTGTGTCATCAGGTATCCTAGCTAAAGTCAAGAAATAGAAGGTGCACACTGTGGGTATCACCAAAGTTTCTTGTAAAAATGCTTGCAACTTGTATGAGCGTGTGTGCGCGCCTGTAACCCTGAGTAAGACAGTGTGCACACGTGGAAGCGTGAGTGTGTGCGTTTAAGCTGGAGTAAGCATGTATAAGGCAGTTTAAAGTCTTGGAAGCACCTCTGCACTCGTGTGCACATGTTTAGGCAGGAATTAGCTAGTGTAAGTCCATCTAAGCCTGTGTGTGTGCATGTTAGCATGTGTACACGCATCTGCACTAGTGTGTGTGGTGCTGCCCCTTGAGGAAATGGAAAGGGAAAAGGAAGCACAACAAACAGTAGGAAGTTAACCAGGGAGAGTCAGCAGAGCTAGCAGGTGGAAATAATCAGAATCAGGCAATTACACAGGCAGGAAACCAGCCCAGCCCAGCCCAGCACTTAACACTCTGCAAACAACTTTTCACCATGTATTGCTCAGAGACACTGCAGCACTGCAGTAAGCTAAGAGAAGTGAATACTGAAAAGGCTTAACTGAGACAAAGAAATGTTAGGGGCTGCCATTGCTGTCATAAACCAACATATGCAACATGCTGAGGGTGGTGACAATGGGAATGCTGCCAACCAACCCCCAGTGAGGAGATGGAGAAGAGTGTACAGGCCCAGGGTAACCTACCAGGGGCTACATGAGCTGGAGATAGTGGAGCGCTATAGAGTGGACAGAGACCTCATGCAGCAAATTGTTGAGCTGTGCAGGCCACACCTCACACACAGAACCAACAGAGGGGAACCCATTCCAGTGGAAATCAAGGTATGTGTTGGCCTATGAATACTAGCAAAAGGTACCTTCCAGAGACCAACTGGTGATATGATGGAGATATCACAGGCATCAGCATCCAGGGTACTGCACCAGTTTCTGGATGCCATGTCAGTACATGTCGGTGATTATGTATATTTCCCCAATTCCCATCAGGTATTGGCCAGCAATATGCGTCTCTTCCAGCAAATAGCGGAATACCCTGAGGTAGTGGGTGCAATAGACTGCACGCACATATGCATCAAAGCACCAGCCGGTGAGCGGGGTAGGGTCTACTTCAACCGCAAGGGCTTCCCCTCCATCAACTGCCAGGTCGTGTGTGATGCCCAGGGCATAATACTGAATGTGTGCTGGCTGCCCTGGAAGCTACCATGATTCCCATATCTGGCATCTGACGCAGCTGTACCAGACATTTGCCAATGGGGACATCCCACATGGTCACCTAGTGGGGGATGCTGGCTATGCACTGGAGCCGTGGCTGATGACACCCATCAGAAACACATGAAGAAAGTAGTGACTGTAACCCACCAAACCACAATGCAGGCATGATATCACTTGGCTCGGACAGAGATGAGTACACAGATGTTAACTGACGATGAAGTTTATTAGATAATCCAACAAAAAAGTGTATCAAACGAATACAAGACAACTTGAGAGAATCAGGTTAAGTGCTTTCATCCGATAAATTCAGACTTCCTCAGAACCAATGAGGACATTGTGGGAGTTACATTTATACCACAATTTGGCGCCAAAAATGGTTAATTATACAATAAATAATTTTAAATAAAAATGTTACACAATATGTAAAATATGTAAACATATATGCTATTCACTTATATGTTATCTAATGTATGTAATGTACAAATATTTAAGGACACTTTAAAAATCATTTTAAAAAACTTCTTAAAAAAATCCATACCGCAATTGGTTTACTGGTATGATAAATTACTTGTGTATATGTATGTATAAAATGCTATGTAGTAATAAATTAATCTTATTTCATTAATAAGAAAGGTTTTAAGCTAATGTATTCATTAATGCCTGGGGGGGGGGTTGTGGCATCTAAAATAATCTGCCACTTACTCTCTAATAAGCTAAGATATGCTTTCCAATTGCCTTTATCAAGTGTATTATCAACTTTATCTATAATTGTGAATGTAAATGTATGTTCTTTCCCCTTGTCAATCGCATGTTTGCTAAGTGCATTTTTCATATCCCCTTTTTTCACTTTATACATGTGTTCGTAAATACGAGTTTTTAACTTTCTTTCAGTCTTCCCAACGTAATATGCTGAGCAGCAGATGCAGCAGGCGAGATATACCACCCTCTGGGAATTACAATTTCCTGCTACACATCTACACTTACTTTTTGTACCATTGTCGAGAAAGACAGTTTTGCTCTCATTTATGTATTTGCAGTATCGGCACACGCCACATTTTTTGGTGCCCTTTTTACTTTTATCTGTGTTCTTAATATATGGTCCACTTTCCAATATCTTTTTGATATTTTTAGATGTTTTTAATACTACTACTGGATGGTTCCCAACAATTGGACCTAACATCTCTGTATTAGTTAACAATTCCCAATGTTTTCGTAGAATCTCTTTTACAATGTTGGTGTATGCATTGAACATGATGATGCAAACCCTATTATTCTCATGTTGATTTGTTTCATTTTTGGGTCTAGCTACCCCTAATAATGGTGGGTATTTAATGCCCCATTGGTTTTTCACATACCCAACTACATCATCAAGCATTCCTTTGGGATATTTCCGATCAACAAACATTTTGTATATAACGTTCAGTTCGTTGTCCATATCTTCCCTTAAAGATGACATCCGAGCTGCACGAATACACTGCCCCTTCACAACATTCTTGAAAATATAAGGTGGGTGATTACTCCCAAATTGGATATAATCATTAGAGAATGTAGGCTTCCTATATAATCTAGATGAAAAAACACCTACTTTTTTTCTGATGAAGGTATCTAAATATGGAATCCCTTCATTACTAGTTTGGTACGTGAATTGCAAAAATTCAGTCGTGTTGTTTAAATACGTGATGAATTGGGGTATAATATCACTAGGTCCGTTCCAAACTATAAAAAAATTGTCCAAAAACCTGGAGTAGAGAGATATATATTTGTAAAAATCACTGGTAAATACAAAATTGTGTTCCCACTCTAACATGACCATGCTAGCAAATATGGGTGCACAAGAGGCACCCATAGCAATCCCTCTTGTTTGTCGAAAATGTTCTCCTAGGTATTGGATGTAATTGTGATCTAAGATAAGGCTCATCATGTCAACAATTAAGTTTATCTTATCCCAAGTTAATCCAGAAAATTTCCGCATGCTATTGCAAAAATATTCTAATCCGATAGTATTTGGAATGCATGAATACAGGTCTTTGACATCAATGGTGATAAATGTTATGTCCTCTCTCCAAATGTCAGGTGTCAACTTACTAAGAAAGTCCCAAGAATCTTTGATCAAATGAGGGACATTACTGTAAATATGCTTAGTCCAATGATCAATAACTACCCCAATATTGAAAGTTTTTGACTGAGATCCAGAAATAATGGGTCTAAATGGGGGTTTATACAAGCTTTTGTGTAACTTAGGTATACCAACAATACAAGCCATCTTTGGATACTCTATTCTAATGAAATTGTATGTATCATTGGTGATGCGATTGTCCAACAGATACTCTTCAATAACCAAATCAATCCTGGGATAACCAATGTTGATTTGATTAATCGACACTTCCTCATAATTACCAGAATGGAATAATATCTCTTGTATATCTTTTTGGTATTGAAGTGTGTCATATATAACAATGCCCCCCCCCCTTATCTGGCTTCATAATACGAATATTCTTATTCATAATAAGACTGTCTAAAGTTTTCCTCTCTTCCTTGGTTAAATTGTCCTGAAACACATCGGGAGGGCTGTTTTTCTTTTTCTTTCTTATACTATAATCAAGTTCGTAAATTTCCCTACATACCACTTTCTCAAATGCATGCACCATAGGATTAGCAACCGGAACATATGTGCTTTGTTTGACCAATTTCTGTTGTGGAACGTGAATATCTTTTATTTTATCTTTATCAAAGAATTGAATGGCCAGATTGAGGCGTCTACAAAACAACTTAATTTCTTTGATGGTATCAAATAGATTAAAACCTGTACTAGGTATATATTTCATACCTTTACCAAATAATGAATAAAAACTTTAAGTGATTGTATAGTCTGTATAATTGTATACTTTTAATCCATTATACGTATGTATATGTGGTATACTTTCTACTATGTCATTAATCACAACCACTGAAACATTACTAGTACTATGAGAATGATGTCCTGCTGACTCACCATCCGTATAAGAATTAATTTGACTGGGTAAATGCTTGACATCATCTATATTCAAATAAACTATTTCCTTCTCTGCGTGGGTTTTGGGGCTGGATAAAACCTTCCCCCTTGAAAATTTGTATCAGTGTTGGATCTATGGTTTCTTCTACTACCCTCATAATGGGTGTCTATAACATTCATTTCAACTCTGTTGTTTTGTGGCCACACATAAACTCTTCCAGATTTGTAATGTTCTGTATCCCTTTCAAATTTATGTACTTTCCTGTGGAATACACTACTAGCCCTGGTGTTGGCAATATGAAATTGTTTGGTATACAATTCTTGCCATTGTTCGAAATCTTTATCATGTAATATGTCTTCATTAAGCATTTCCAATTCATTGAATAACAACATAATTTTCTCATCATTACATTTCATGATTAATTTAATATACATGAACCCAAAATTGTCAAACAATTTGTTAAAATCCTGTATTGCAGCAGAGTTATAAACAATGCCTAATGGCAACTTAAAAAAACGTAGACCCTTAGGAACTAACTGTGCTTTCAGACATTTGTCTAAATAAGCGTTGTCTATTTTAGCACATTTTAGTTGGATCAGTTTTTTACCTAATGTATATATTTTGGTTTTAATTCCTTCAGTTGCATGGCTATGGACATTTCTGTTAAAAATATTGCATGAATCCACTTTATCTAAAAAGTCAAATTTGTCAGTAATAAATTCCTGAAACACTTCATTGTATTTAAAAACATTGTCTTTACTACTGCCGGTAGTTTTATGTCCAAAGACTTTTTTAGTGGTATACAAGTTGACATTGTTAGGACTAGATACAATATTAACAGTACCTTTCGTTTTTTCAATGCCTTTTCCAGTTATATGTGAATAGGTCTTCATGTTGTCACGCTGTTTAGGGCGTGCTCCCAAACGTTGGTGTTCCCTCGAATGGTGAAAAAGGCTGAAATCGAACGTGAAATCAGCTTCCGACAAACCTAACCCATTAGTTTCCTTCAGATCCGTTTTAGCTGCTTGTGTGTTATCATTACACACGACTTGTCCGTTAGGTATATCGATAGAACTGTTAATGGAAACACGCTCAGCTAAAAACGCTGAGTTCTCCTGCGCCACCTCCACAACGCGAGGTGTTGTTGTTGTAGTTACATTCCTCACGGACTGCACAGATTCCGTGAGTTTGCTAACCAAGTCAAGCAGTCTGTGAACATCCGATTGCAGTGTGGTGACTTCCGCACGTAGCGACTTTAACTCTTCCCTGTTCCATGAAGCCTCAGTGGAATTTGTGTCTGCCATGAACCAACCAAGAAGAAAGTAGTGACTGTAACCCACCAAACCACAACGCAGGCACAATATCACTTGGCTCGGACAGAGATGAGTACACAGATGTTAACTGATGATGAAGTTTATCAGATAATCCAACAAAAAAGTGTATCAAATGAATACAAGACAACTTGAGAGAATCAGGTTTAGCGCTTTCATCCGATAAATTCAGACTTCCTCAGAACCAATGAGGACATTGTGGGAGTTACATTTATACCACAATTTGGCGCCAAAAATGGTTAATTATACAATAAATAATTTTAAATAAAAATGTTACACAATATGTAAAATATGTAAACATATATGCTATTCACTTATATGTTATCTAATGTATGTAATGTACAAATATTTAAGGACACTTTAAAAATCATTTTAAAAAACTTCTTAAAAAAATCCATACCACAATTGGTTTACATACACACCTGAACAGGAACGCCATAATGAGGCACACGCACAAACACGAAATGTAATCGAGCGTGTGTTTGGGCTGCTCAAGTCATGGTTCCAGTGCCTGGACACATCTGGTGGAGCTTTGCAGTACACTCCAACTACATGTACCCAAATTGTCATGGTATGTGCTATGCTACATAATATGATCCTGTGAAAACAGCTGCAGCAGGACCAGCATAG
Source organism: Protopterus annectens (assembly GCF_019279795.1). Taxonomy (NCBI): domain Eukaryota; kingdom Metazoa; phylum Chordata; order Ceratodontiformes; family Protopteridae; genus Protopterus; species Protopterus annectens. The sequence goes on from NC_056736.1 coordinate 800,848,537, forward strand.
ACCTGGCCCAAACAGCCCCCCACCATTGCCAAGGTCATCACAGGCAGAGCGTGACTCGGAGGAGGAACAACCTGAGCCTGCCCTAGTAGGCAGAAGGAGGTGTGCCCAGTATGCTTTGGCCTTGGCAAAGAGGCAACGCATAGCACATACATTGGCTCAGTAGGAACCCTGGAAATTATACCTATCACTGACCAGCACATATAGTAAAAGGGATGCCTAAGTTGACACTACCTGCTTCAAACATGTACAGGGAGTGTAGTATGTGCATCCTACATAGGCAGCCCTGCAGCACCACCTGAGGCATGATTGCCATGTGTCAAGCAATTTAAGGTAGTGCTAAACAGCATTTACCACCATGTAGTATATGCAAACAGAATACACACACACCAACTAGTACAACTGTGGTCAGTATCGAGTAACATTGGGCAATGCCCAGCAAAGTTGATGAATATACAGCAATGTCGGACAAGCCTGGTCTAAGTAGGGCATAGCAGAATAAAAGCCAACATGCTCATATTTGCTTAACTGGCCCTTAAGCAGTCTGGTCTACTCAGTATGGAAATATAAAGCAGTGATGGGCATCAAACCGAGAATACTGTGCACCATAGTTAAAGTACTGAACCACTAAACCATGACAGCATCTCAAATGCGCAGGTGAAAGCTGCTCTCTCTAAAGCTAAAAACACAGCATCAATGGGACCAGATGGTGTCCCCGGCTGTGTGCTACATGAGCTAAATGAGGAATTAAACCTGCACATAAGGCAGCTGTTTAATCTCAGCCTTACCACAGGATACGTGCCCAAGGAGTGGAGTATGGCAACTGTGGTCCCACTCCACAAAGGCGGCGCCTCTACAGACCCTGGTAATTACCGCCCCATAAGCTTAACAAGTCTAGTCTGCAAAGCTATGGAGAGGATCATAATGGAGCTCATAAACAAAGATATAGGGGACTTGCAGACATTGGACCCGACCCAGTTTGGCTTTGTCAAGGGAAGATCATGCCTTTTGAACTTGGTCGACTTCTTCGAAACAGTCACCAAGGCCATTGATGAGGGAAAGGCAGTCCATACAGCCTACCTTGACCTTGCAAAGGCTTTCGACACAATACCCCACTCGGGTATTGTAGAAAAACTTACCAGCTTAAATGTAAACCCATATGTCACAAGATGGGTTGCAAACTGGCTTAAGGACAGAACCCACAGGGTTAGAGTTGCTGGCGCTATGTCAGACTCCAAGCCGGTCACAAGTGGTGTCCCACAGGGCTCGGTCCTTGGCCCCTATTGTTTGGCATCTACTTCTCAGAAGTACAGGCCAACATGGGAGGACTTTGGCTGACAAAGTTTGCAGATGACTGCAAACTGGGCGCCATAGTGGAAAGTGCATCGGACACGGATATCCTTCAGAAGGGACTCACGGAAACAGATAGCTGGTGCCAGAGCCATGGCCTGAAGTTAAATGCCAAAAATGTATAGTCATACCCTTGGGAAAAACAAGGTAACCCCAAGCTACCATATAGGTGGCAATCTACTAAGCACAGAAGAGGTTATCAGGGACCTGGGGACCCAGGTTGACAGTGGCCTTTCTTTTGACACTCACGTTGCTAAAGTGGTTAGAGAGACCTTCTACATTGCCCACCTGATCATGAAGGATTCACATCCAGATCTAGTGAGGTCATTGTTCCCTGTACTCTTCACTTATCAGACCAATGATCGAGTACAATGCCCCATTAGGGATGTATCTCACCCGACATCTGCAGCAATTGGAGAGACCCCAAAGTTCCTCACCAAAAGGATAAAGGGACTCCAAAATCTGTCATATGCTGCCAGATTGAAGAAACTCCAGCTCTATTCAGTCGCATACCGTCTGCTCAGAGGTGACATGTGCCTGACATACAAGGCCATGTCCAACCCGGAATTAATGGACATGCTCCACCTCAAAAAATCCAAATCCACCAAAACCACTAGAGCAAGCAACTTAAACCTTAGCACGAATATAAATAGGACGTGCTGGAGGGATAGATTTATCACTCAGAGACTCCCTATGCTGTGGAATAAAATCCTGGTCCATGTGAGGCAGAGCACCTCGCTGACTCTGTTCAAGAGAAATCTAGACCTGTGGATGGGAGATCGTAGGTTTACCCCGGGAATCATCTCTGTGTCACTGCTGGACAGAGGCACAACAAACTAATGGGCACAGTATTTTTTCATATAAGGGGTGGCGTAAGCCACAAAAATTTGGGCTAGGCTTATAAATGCCTTAGGGCAGATAGCCTAGTATAAACCTATGAACCTATGAACCTATGAACCATTGCACTGCTCAGCCAGTATGAAGGAATGTTGATAAGTCTATGCAAAGTATCTCATGGAAACCCTGCAGGCTCAGCATAATCCCTGTTGAGTTATGACACAAAGGTGAGTCCTGCAGTAAGAACAGAACTTGACTTCCAACACACACAGTATAAATGTTAATATCGGTCATGTTCACACACATCCACAAATGTAGTAGACTTCAGATTGCAACATACTGAAAGGTCACACTGGGTATGCTCACACACTTGGATAAATGAGACATATGTCAGGCAACAAAACATGGAAAGCCTGAACTGGGCATGGTCACACACTTAGGCCATGTCTGACTACAGCAGTGGGCCACACATCTGGCAGTTGCATGTGTTAACCCAGGAACCTCTCACTATCCAGCAATCCGCCCTGTGCACACAGTTACATGACAACAGAAAATTGTATAATATAGTGGAACCCTGTCATGATCAAACATGTTCCACAGATACCTAAGTTGTTCATAGAAACTGGGAAAGCAAAGATGATAAAGACCTGCAAACAGTATCAGCAGTAAATATTGTGCATCCCGAGCAGAAGCATAGGTTCAGAGGTGTATAGTAGGCTATCTGCCCTAAGGTATGTACAAGCCTAGCCAGAGTGCTTTTGCAACCCTGTCAGAGTACTACAGCGTGCCAGTGAATAGTAGGTCACACAAGATAACCCATGTACATTTAGGCTACTGTGCCTCTGTCTAGCAGGGACACAGAAGAGATCCCAGGGGTGAATTTGCAATTTCCCATCCATGTGTCTAGATTTGACTTGAAGAGGGTCAGCGAGGGGCTATGTCTAATATGAATTGGGATTCTATTCCAGAGTGAGGGGAGCCTCTGGGAAATGAATTTGTCCCTACAGCATGTCCTTTTTATTCCTGTGCTGAGGTTTAAGTCCCTTTGAGGTGGAGCATGCCCATTAATTCGGGCTTTGACATTGCCTCTGAGTAGGTGGTAAGCAACTGAGTAGAGCTGGAGTTTCCTTAGTTGAGCTGCATATGACATCTGTTTGTAGCACATGACCCTCTTGGAGAGGTACTTTTGGGTCTGTCCAGGTGCTGCAGGTGTCGGGTAAGGTACATCCCAAAAGGGCCATTGTATTCAAGTATGGTGCTGATGACTGACGAGTAGAGGGGCACAATGACCTCACTTGATGTAGTTGCGAACCCGTTCGTGATAAGGTGGCATATATAGAAGGTGTTTGTAACCACTTTGGCAATGTGATTATCAAAGGAGAGATTACTATCTACATTGGTCCCCAAATCTCAAATTACTACTTCCGTACTTAATGGATTACAACTTATGTGGTAATTTGTGTGCACCTTGTTTTTCACAAAGGGGATGACTATGCACTTTTTAGCATGTAGCTCGAGCTTGTGGCTCTGGCAGCAAACATCCATCTCTGTGAGACCCTTCTGGAGTTCCATGATAATATGCTCCATAGCTGTACAGACCAGACTAGTCAGGCTTATGGGGCGATAGTTCCCAGGGTCTGTTGTGGCACCACCTTTGTGGAGTGGAACCACTGTAACTGTATGCCATTATTCGGGTACATATCCTGTAGTAAGGCTAAGTTTGAACAGTGACTTAATGTAAGGGTTCAGTTCTTCTTGGAGCTTGTGTAAGATACAGCCTGGGATACCGTCCGGTCCCATAGCTGCTGTGTTTTCTGCTTTGGCGAGGGCAGCTTTCACCTGTGCATCTGTGATGTCAGGGAGGTTACATTCAGTTGGGATAGGCATTTGTTCCTTTGTGGGTGAAGGGGGGGAGAGGTTTGTGCTGAATCTGTCTTCCAGGATGTTGGCTGTCTGTAGTTTCGGTATATTTTGTACCATTATGCAACAATTCAGAGCATATCTGGGAGTTTCCACCCATATTATGGACATAACTGAAGAAGGACTTGTAATTATCTTTAGTGTCTAGGGCAATTTCCCTTTGGAAACTGGCCTTTGATGATTTTATGAGGTATTGAAGTTTCTTGCTAATACTGATCAGAGATGGCTTCCATTTTTTGGATTTTGCTCTGTCATGTAGTAGCTTCCTCCTTCTGTTGTATAGCTTATTTATGGCCAGGATATACCAAACAGGTCTCCTGTTTTTGGAGGAGTGAGGCTTCATTTTATTTGGGATAGCACGATCCATGCATTCCTGCAGGTGCTCATAGAATGCATTTGTAATGGATTCTGTGGATTGGCCTGTTATCCTCTGGCCTGTGGGCTTTGAAGGGTTCCACCTCAGTCTTGACGAGTGCAAAGTTGGCATTTGAGAAATTCTATACAGTGATTTCCTTGGCTGGGGGTGGGGACGGGATATGGATGTCCATGGAAATTTGTTAATGGTCTGATCCTGCCAATGAGGGGTTTACCTCTGGTGTGGAACATAGAGTCCCCATGTTGGTGATGACCAGGTCCAATATGTTTTTCCCTCTTGTGGAAGTGGTGACCAGTTGTTCCATCGCATTACAGTTTATAACTTCAAGGAATCATTGGGTGAGTGTGTTTGGGCATGAGTAGTTGTTGCAGTCAATGTTTGGGTAGTTGAAGTCACCCAATAACATAGTTGTAGGAGAGACCTTGATATTCTCCAGTGTTCTCAGGAATGCCAAGTGGGGTTCCTGTAATAGGGAGGGTGTTCTGTAGTAGGCTACAAACTGAAATGCAGTTTGGCCCACTGTTAGTTGCACATGGATGGTTTCTGATGCTTCGTGCAGTGCCACTAACCTGGAGGTGTAGGTATCTTTGATGAATATAGATACTACCCCTACTTTTGTGCTTTGGTCCGAGTTTTGTGTGTGAAACGTATGGTATGAGTTATAACCTGATAGTGCTGGGGTGCTCTCAGGAGCCTTGAACCAGGTTTCTGTTACTTCACAGATATCGATATTCTCCATACTGAGGAGAGACTCAAGTGTGTGTATCTTGAGCTGAAGACATCTGGCACTGAGTAGCATTACCTCTAGATTTTGTATCCTTGGGTTGTCAATGGAGGTGTGTATGTCCTTTGAGCCTCGCCTAAAAAATGCATTATGGTGGTGGCAAGAGGCATGGCCAGTATACGAAAGCCTAAGGGTGACAGGTGCAAGCCGTCCCTAGCGAAGCAACGTGGCTTGTCAGGCATATCATCCCAGGCTGACAGACACTGGATCCCCATTGAATGACACCAATACTTTAGACAATTGTTTAAACTGATCATTTTGTCTGCATACTTTGGCATCATTTTTGGTGAGGGCAAGATGCTACCCAAGGTCAGGGTCATACCAGCCTGGGCTACATGATCAGAGAGCTGCTCTATGTCTCATGTCTTGTAGTCCAGGGAGGTACGTCTCATGTCATTCACACCTGCATGGACAATGACAGAGTCATACTTGTACCTGCTTTGGAGTGACCTGAGTGCTTGCATTATGTGGTGGATCCTGCCACCTGACAGGCAGCTTACAGTGACCTTCTCCTTGTTCAGTCAGTTGAGTGGGACGTCAGTGTGCCGGACAATAGAGTCCCCTATAACAACTGTATTTGGTGCGTTGTTTGGCCTTAAGGGCTGTGACTGTGAGGCACACTGATTTTGTGAGATATGTGATTCATGGGTATTGTTGAGGGGTGGCTGTTGTTTGGGTATCTGTGGCCAGTACAGTTGCTGCAGGTGTTGGGTAAAGTACACCCCAGAGGTGGCATTGTAACCAAGCACGGTTGTTATTAGTATAAGAGCATAATGACATCACTCGATCTAGATGTGAAACCATATGGGATAAGGTTGTTTATATACAAGGTCTGTCCAACCACTGTGGCAACGTGAATGTCAAAGGTGACAGTACGAACAAGTCATGTCCCCAATCACCTAACAACACCTTCCATATGTAATGGAGTACTACCTATGTGTTAATGTGTGGGCATGTTGTTATTCCCAAAGGGGATGACTATGCAACTAATGGCATTTAGCTGTAGGCCATGGCTCAGGCACCAGTCATCCATCTCTGAGATACCCTGTTGGAGTATGCATGTGGCAGCTGGAGAGGTGATCATGGAACCCAGTTTGCAGTCAAGTATGAACAAAGTCAGCCATATTCCCCCTGTGGTAGCCTGTACATCAGACAAATATATACTGAACAAGAGAGGTCCCAGGACTGAGCCGTGTGGGATGCCACGTGTAATTGGTGTATATCAGACATGGCACCTGCAATTCTGACCATGTGGGTGCTATCCCTGATTCGGGTAGCAATCCATCATGTGAGATATGTGTCCATATCGATGCTGGTGAGCCAATGCATAATGGCCCAGTGGGTTATTGTGTGGAAGGGTTTAGCAAGCATCAGGTAGGCTGCGTGTACAACTGTTCCTATGTTGATGGACCTGTTAACTGTCAAAAGAATACAAACATGTTCAAGAGGCAAGATCTGTCCACAACAATGCTGAAAAGCTTCGGAAACCATCCAGGTGCAACTAACCATAGGCAAAACTGCTCTACAAATTGTAGCATGCTACAGGCCACCCTCTCAAACTCAGGAACCCCACACAGCCTTCCTGAAGACACTGGAGGGTATAAACGTATCTCCAAACACCATCATATTGGGTGACTTCAACTACCCGAATATAGACTGGGAACATTACTCAAGCCCTAACTTTCTAGCCCAACGGTTCCTGGAGTTCATAAATTCAAATGCCATGGAACAACTAGTCACTGTTCCCATGAGAGGAGAAAATATACTAGATCTCATTGTCACAAACATGGGGACAAAATGCTCCACACCGGAAGTATATCCCTCATTGGTGAGATCTGATCATAAACTAATCTCACTGGAAATCCACATCCCACCCCAAACAAAAAAGACCATAGTGAAGAACTTCGCTAAAGCAAACTTCACACTACTCAAGACTGGTGTGGTATCCTTCAAGGCCCCTGAGCCAGTGGAAACCGCAACCCAAGCTGTGGAAGCCCTTACAAATGCCTTCTATGAACACCTCCAGGACTGCATGGATCAGGCAATCCCAAATAAAACCAAGACTCTTTCCACAAAGGGCAAACATCCAGTCTGGTGGACCCCAGCCATTAACAAACTTTACAATAAGAGGAGAAAGCTATTACATGAGAGAACAAAATCCATAAAAGGGAAGTCACCCCTGATCATTATTAGTAAAAAATCGAGCACTCATAAAATCAACTAAGGCCAATTTTGAGAGAAAAATTGCCATGGATTCAAAGGACAATCATAAGGCCTTTTTCAGCTATGTTAGGAACCTGGGTGGAAACTCCCAGATATGCTCAGAATTAGTCCAAAATGATACAAAATCACTGAACCCACACACATTGCCAACATACTGGCAGACAGGTTCAGTGCAAACTTCACCCCCGTCTCCCCCCCTAAAGGAGAGATAACTATCCCAGCCGAGTGTAGCCTCCCAGACATCCCAAATGCGCAGGTGAAAGCTGCTCTCTCTAAAGCTAAAAACACAGCATCAATGGGACCGGATGGTGTCCCCGGCTGTGTGCTACATGAGCTAAATGAGGAATTAAACCCGCACATAAGGCAGCTGTTTAATCTCAGCCTTACCACAGGATACGTGCCCAAAAAGTGGCGTACAGCAACTGTGGTCCCACTCCACAAAGGCGGCGCCTCTACGGACCCTGGTAATTACCGCCCCATAAGCTTAACAAGTCTAGTCTGCAAAGCTATGGAGAGGATCATAATGGAGCTCATAAACAAAGATATATGGGACTTGCAGACATTGGACCCGACCCAGTTTGGCTTTGTCAAGGGAAGATCATGCCTTTTGAACTTGGTCGACTTCTTCGAAACAGTCACCAAGGCCATTGATGAGGGAAAGGCAGTCCATACAGCCTACCTTGACCTTGCAAAGGCTTTTGACACAATACCCCACTCGGTATTGTAGAAAACTTACCAGCTTAAATGTAAATCCATATGTCACAAGATGGGTTGCAAACTGGCTTAAGGACAGAACCCACAGGGTTAGAGTTGCTGGCGCTATGTCAGACTCCAAGCGGTCACAAGTGGTGTCCCACAGGGCTCGGTCCTTGGCCCCTATTGTTTGGCATCTACTTCTCAGAAGTACAGGCCAACATGGGAGGACTTTGGCTGACAAAGTTTGCAGACGACTGCAAACTGGGCCATAGTGGAAAGTGCATCGGACACGGATATCCTTCAGAAGGGACTCACGGAAACAGATAGCTGGTGCCAGAGCCATGGCCTGAAGTTAAATGCCAAAAAATGTATAGTCATACCCTTCGGAAAAACAAGGTAACCCCAAGCTACCATATAGGTGGCAATCCACTAAGCACAGAAGAGGTTATCAGGGACCTGGGGACCCAGGTTGACAGTGGCCTTTCTTTTGACACTCACGTTGCTAAAGTGGTTAGAGAGACCTTCTACATTGCCCACCTGATCATGAAGGGATTCACATCCAGATCTAGTGAGGTCATTGTTCCCCTGTACTCTTCACTTATCAGACCAATGATCGAGTACAATGCCCCATTCGGGATGTATCTCACCCGACATCTGCAGCAATTGGAGAGACCCCAAAAGTTCCTCACCAAAAGGATAAAGGGACTCCAAAATCTGTCATATGCTGCCAGATTGAAGAAACTCCAGCTCTATTCAGTCACATACCGTCTGCTCAGAGGTGACATGTGCCTGACATACAAGGCCATGTCCAACCCGGAATTAATAGACATGCTCCACCTCAAAAAATCCAAATCCACCAAAACCACTAGAGCAAGCAACTTAAACCTTAGCACAAATATAAATAGGACGTGCTGGAGGGATAGATTTATCACTCAGAGACTCCCTATGCTGTGGAATAAAATCCCGGTCCATGTGAGGCAGAGCACCTCGCTGACTCTGTTCAAGAGAAATCTAGACCTGTGGATGGGAGATCATAGGTTTACCCCAGGAATCATCTCTGTGTCACTGCTGGACAGAGGCACAACAAACTAATGGCACAGTATTTTTTCATATAAGGGGTGGCATAAGCCACACAAATTTGGGCTAGGCTTATAAATGCCTTAGGGCAGATAGCCTAGTATAAACCTATGAACCTATGAACCTATGAACCTATGAAATGTGTAGGACACAGTGTCTGTAGTTTCCTGATGTCTATGTGTAAGAGGCCCATGACAATACACTCCATAGCTTTGCATAACAGGATTGTTAGGCTTATAGGGCAATATTGTCTGTGTTCCATTCTGGCACCAACTATGTGGAGTGGGAACACTGTCGCTGTATGCCATTCTGTGGGTACATATCCTGTAGTAACTCCAATATTGCACAGTGATGTAATGTGAGGGTTACGTCTGTCATGAAGCTTGTGTAAGATGCAGGCCGGGACACCAACTGGTCACATTGATGCTGTAATGTATGCTTTGGGGAGGGCAGCACTCACCTGTTACTGTGTGGTGTCAGGGAGGTTATACTCTGTTGGGATGGGTAGTTGCTCCCTAGGGGGGATGGGGGAGACATCTGCACTGAACCTGTTTGCCAGGATGTTGGCTATGCCAGTGGGTTCAGGGTAAGTGTAGTCAGTATGCAGTAACTCACAACATATCAGTGAGTATCGACCCAGGTTCCTGACATAACAGATGAAGGCCTTGTGATAGTCCTACTTGTCTGGTGCAATTGTCCGTGAGAAGAAGAACTTAGATAAGTACATGAGTGATCATAGCTGCCTGCTAGTACAGATCACAGATGCTTTCCCCATCTGGGATTGTGTTCTATCATGTAGTAGCTTCCTCCTGACACTGTACAGCTCATTAATGGCTGGTGTCTACCAGACAGTTCTCCTGCCATTGGAGGAGTGAGTCTTGTTGTTATTTGGGGTAGCACAATCCATGCAGTCCACTAGTCCATAGAATGTGTATGTAAAGGATTGAGCAGTCGGAGCTGTATTTCACACTGTCTCAAGGTCTCTGAAGGATACCACCTTGCTTTGGTGAAGTGAGACGTTGGGTCATCAGAAGTTCACCAAGATTACCCAGGATGGGTGTGTGGAGTGTATATGTATATCCACTGAGATAGATGTATGTTCCAACCTTACCAATGAGATGTATATTGCTGGTGTGTAACATAGAGTCCCCATGTCGGTGATGATCCTGTCCAATATGTATTCCCCCTTGTGGCTGTGGTGACTGGTTGTGCTATAGCATATGAATGTACAAATTGTAGTGACTGTAGGGCGAGGTTGTTGCGGCTTGAGTAGTATCCCCAGTCAATATTCATGTATCTGATGTCACCCAATATAATGGTGCTCGTGGAGACCATCATATCCCCCACTGTTCCCAGGAAAGCCGAGTGTGGTTCCTGAGTATGGGAGGGTGGTCTGTAGTAGGCAACAAACTGAAAGGCAGTTTCGAACAATGGTAGTTGTATATGTATGGTCTGTGATGCTTAGTGCAGTGCCACTAACCTGGAGGTGTGTGTATCTGTGATGTATATGGATACACCCCCTAGTTGTGTTGTCCATTCCAAGTCCTGTGGTCAGAAAGCATGGTATGAAACATAACCTGATAGTGCTGGTGTGCATATGTGACCCTGAACTAGGCGTCTCTTAGTGCACATATATTGCTATCCCCCATACTGAGGGGAGTCCTGAGTGGCCGCAATATGAGGGTAACACATCTGGTGTTGAGCAACATTACCCTTAAAGTTATTTAACCTGCAATGTCTATGTAGGTGGGTTGGTCTTTTGAGCCCTGCTCAACAAATGCACTATGGTGGTAGCAAGAGCCTCAGCCAGCATTCAGGTCCAAGGGTGACAGGTGCAAGCTGTCCATAGTGAGGCACAGGCTGACAGACACTGTATCCCCTATGAATGACACCAATCTGTTAGCCAAGTGTTAAACGTGATATGTTTGTCTGTATACTGTGACATCATACTTGGTGGGTATAAGATGCTAGACAAGGTCAGCGTCATACTGGCCTGGGCTACATCATGACACTGTTCCTCCATGTACCATATCATGTGGTCCAGGGAGTAACATCTGAGGTTTTACGCACCAGCATGGACAATGATGGTGCCAGTCCTGTACTTGCTTGGTAGTGACCTGACTGCATGTGTTATGTGGCAGATCCTGACACACGACAGACAGCACAAAGGGACTTTTCCCTTGTATGGGCTGGTGAGTGGTATGTCAGTGTGTCTGACAGTAAGTGTTGCCTATCACAACTGTATTATGTGTGTTGTGTAGCCCGAAGGCAAGTGACTGTGTGGCACCCTGACATTGTGAACTATGTGAGATGTGGGAATTGTAGTGGGGTAGCAGTTGTGTGTGTGTCTGATGTGGAGGTCTCTGCTGCTTAGGCAGAGTTCATTTACAGCATCCAAGTATGTGTATGTGTGATAATGTGGTTTGAGTGCTGTCGCCAGAGGATATGTGAGACTGATATGTGGTGTGTGGGGTTATCTTCACCACCTGATAGACTATGCCAGTCATGGGTTGAGAGAGTTCAGCACCCTGTAAGTCTCTATAGGTGCATTTCACACATATATCTGGGTTTGTTGTGAGGAGGAGAGTCTTGTCTGTGTACATGAGGCAGACGTGACATTGTGTCTACATCACAATATTCACCAGCTGGACTGGACAGTGCACACAAAACCGACCCCTGGACATGCCAGGATATCATCATGACATACTCTGTAGCCAGATGACAAAGGATCAGTAGGGTGTTAAGTGTGTAAAGGAGTATATCAGGGATTAGTGCTCAGGTTTGTTGGTGTTCTGTAAAGAGTAGCTGAGAAGGAGTCCAGACTGAATCATGACACATCCAACAGCTATGTCATATATAGCAATGTACACACATATATGTCATGAGTCAAGGCCAACTTTACCTGACTGACAATGCCGACATCCTGACAGACAGGCCCATATCTACATACCCACCTCCCACCGACGATAGTCCATATCATCATACCAGGAGATATCACATGTAGAATGGATGAACAGCTACCCCCAATGCTAAAAGCATGGCATCAAGTGGACTACATTGATTACCAATATGTGTCATGCATAAACTACAGAACAAACAGATCCTGCACCTAAACAGTCAGCTGAACCTCCCCCCCTACACAGAATGTGGAACCGTTGAATGTGTTACAGCAATATATGGCACTCCACACAAGTGTTGGTGCACAACACACCATGGGATGTACAGTCCAGTATGCCTATGAAGTATGATCTGCAAGCCATGGAGTCCATCATGGTTGAAGTCATAAACCAAACTATTGGAAGCTGACATACACACAACCCTACTAACCGTGGTATGTTCATGTGGGGATCATGGTTCCCAAACATGCTAGACTGTTTGCAAGGCAGCCACACAGGACATACATCACTGAACACAGCTACACATGTCTCACATACACTTTGAATAGCCCTTTATCAATATCCCAGACACATGTAGTAGCCACAAAACCAACAAGCTGTGCATAAATATGTGTTGACATATGAAGGAATGTCGATGTGTCCACAGATAGATCACACAAGGTAAAGATTATGAGTTCCTGTTCCAGCTGTTGACTCCTGACGACCCACATGGACCATTCCTGGAATGGCATAAAACAAAGTGTACACACATTACCATGTTCAGTCTGATGATGTCAGCACCCTAGAAATACAGACAGAGAAGGGAAACCACCCAATAAAGCAAATAGCGTGCTGAGCTAATGTGTCTCTCTCTAGTATCATAACCTAGTTAGGTAGGGGTTTGAATCCTGTAAATGCTGACTGTGTGTGTGTTTATGTGTGGGGGGTGTGTGTATGTGTGTGTAATTCTCTATGAAAGGATTGGCCTTTTTGAAGACTGGGATAACACACTACAGATGTACATTCCTCTTTTTAAAGACTGATGATATCAGCACTCTAGAAATACAGACAGAGAAGGGAAACCACCCAGTAAAGCAAATAGCGCACTGCGCTAATGCATCTCTCTGTAGTATCATAACCTAGTTAGGTAGGAGTTTGAATCCTGCAAATGCTGACTGTGTGGGGGTATGTGTGTGCAATTCTCTATGAAAGGAGTGGCCTTTTTGAAGACTGGGAAAACACACTACAGATGTACATTCCTCTTTAGAAAGACTGATGATGTCAGCACCCTAGAAATACAGACGGAGAAGGGAAACCACCCAGTAAAGCAAATAGCACGTCGCGCTAATGCGTCTCTCAGTAGTATCATAACCTAGTTAGGCAGGGGATTGAATCCTGCAAATGCTGACTGTGTTGGGATGTGTGTGCAATTCTCTATGAAAGGAGTGGCCTTTTTGAAGACTGGGAAAACACACTACAGATGTACATTCCTCTTTGGAAAGACTGATGATGTCAGCACCCTAGAAATACAGACGGAGAAGTTAAACCTCCCAGTAAAGCAAATAACGCACTGTGCTAATGCGTCTCTCTCTCTCTCTCTAGTATCATAACCTAGTTAGGTAGGGGTTTGAATCCTGCAAGTGCTGACTGTGTGTGTGTGTGTGTGTGTGTGTGTGTGTGTGTCACTCTTGGTCAATGCAGTGTTGGTCTTGCTTTTACTATGTTATGGCATATTATGATTACAACAGTAAGTGCATTGTACACATCAGGTATATGCATTGCAAATATATATGTGTACATGTTCCCTTAATCAGTACATAGGTGTGAAGCCTGCATACTACATGAATACATCTGTTGCCATTGACAGGTTGTGCCGCAGCTTCTCAGATCGTAGGTCACATATGTACGTATGTGACAGGCCCATCCACTATTGTGATCCATGGCCAAGGTCATCTGTGCCACACACACCCATGACAATTACTTTACAGTAGTGTGAGTGAGGGTATATGCCTGGGGTATATGTCAGGCATGTTCATACACAACCATGACTGCCAGTAATGGACAGTCTTTATAGGTGTACAACCGCCTTGTGTATATGCATCCAGGCCTCCAATGTGTCATGTGATAAACCTTGGGACTCCACAATACCTATGGATATGTGGATACCAAGGGACACATGACATAACATGAGGCTGTATGTACACATTGGTACCCACAATACATGTTGAGGGCTACCACCAATGTGGTACTGATGGGATAGGAAGTATAGTACATGTGGATGACTATGCCATAGTTGGCTTACTGTTATACAACATGTATCACATGACAGGCATCTGTCTGTATGATACCCTTGTGTCGGATATGTGTCCCATCCAGGGAATGGATTGTAGGCCACTGCATGCATTACCAGATGTGGATGGACACATCCCTAGTGTGTTTGCATGTACCGAAGGGGGCTATATGCCAAACAGGTGTGGACACAGGAATGGGTGGCGGTAATTACCACTGGTTAGTGTTATAGTGTAGCACTGGAAGGATACAACTGTTACTGAGTAGTTCCCTATGACTGTGTGTCATTTGTCAGGACAACATCCAATGATTGCTTATAGTCATGCTGTTGAGGTTATGTATACTACCAGACCGCAAATCATTGACAGATAGTAACAGTATCACCCACAGCACGGTGTCTACCCATGTCATAGACACATGTCTACCCATGTTAGTGCATAACTGTAGTAGAATGCATACTGGCCATTGAAAGATACTGTGAAATGTTCACTATGTGTACAACAGGGTATGCCACATGTCCCATGTGTCTACTATGCATGTACATACAGACAGTGCGCACCCATCATGTTCACAGATGTACACTTGCTAATCTGTACTGCACACATCACACACACACACTGTCCACTCGCTAAGACATGCTGGCAACAGATTACACATCAGCCAAGTGGCACATGGGTGGACAATACATAGTCAGACCTAACAGTGGTGTAAACAATGCTACATTGACAATCAGAGCTTTGATGAATAATGTCTCCTGAGATATACCTGCAAGGATGTCATTACACTTTCCTGTTGACAACTTGCTAATATTTCTACACTGCTATAGCGTCTGTTCTGTATAGAGCCTGTTCCTCCATCAATGTTACAGATGACAGGAGGCAACACAGGTATCATCATATGCACAGGGCATTTTGTTGTTTGCCAGAGCCTGACATTGACCCATCCAATCGACATGTCTGTGTGTGTGTGTGTGTGTGTGTGTGTGTGTGTGTGTGTGTGTGTGTGTGTGTGTGTGTGTGAGGGACAACAGTACAGCATGGGCCAATGTTGATGTAATGTGTGTGTGTATGTGTGAGCCCTAGTTGTTTGGTTAATGTGTGTGTGTCTGCATGCACAAAGCTCCACCATGTGGCTGCCATATACAGTAGTTTGTGGGACAGCCACAGACTGTTCCTGCTAGGCCATACAGATTACTGTCTCCAGCCACGGACACAGTACCTGTGCCTGGCAGGGGTGCTATGGACAGTATTGGGTACCAACCCTGACTGGGTACTGTCTTCAGAGGCAGAGGTGGGAAGACTGAACCCAAGTCCCTGCTGGGAATGGCCTGAGCCACGTGCACGTGGTCTACTGGGACGGTCAATGGACAGGCCAGCCCCAGCATTGCTGGGGCTGGTACTGCCACTACGGGAGCAGCTGTGACCCAGGGGCCATCCGCGACCACTGCCAGCTGTTGCTGTTACTGGCATGCATCGACGTCAACATCACAACCGTCCCGCACGGTCCTGGATCATGGATGACATATTGTAGAGGGCATCTATTGTCTCCCCCCAACGTCTATCAATGACCTCGGTGTAAGTCCGGATGGCACCGGCAAGGTCACGGATGCTGTCATTGATAGCGGTGTGATGTGCCCTCTGCACCCTAGGTCCCTGCCTGGTGTACCATTCCATACGTGCCTGAGCCTGCCCGGAACATACTGGATGTCATGAGACCAGTGAGGGCGTGCCTGCCAGGGGCAATATGACCATCAGTGCTCCCCCAGGAACCCCTGGACCTCCGCCTATGTGGTACCATTCCAGGAATATGGCTATGGCTGCTTTGAGGGGATGCAAGTGCCATGGGTACCACACTCTCCTGGTCAGTGCCAACTGTATGCTGTCCCTTGCCTATGGCCATTGGTGGTGAGGGATGTATTAGCAGTATGAGTGTGCGCATAGATGGGGTTGAATGCTGTGTACTGTCGATTGGTGGACCAACGACAGACCCTGTCAAACCTCCCTGTGTCAAAATACATGTCTCATCATCAGCACTATTCGTGGCAGTGGCTTCAGGTTCCCTGCTGCATTCGGCCAGCCCTAACTCAGCACCTGTGAGAAGAAGACAGGAAACACACTTTACAGTCTACACATGAACACATGCACACATGCACACATGAACACATGCACACATGCACACATGCACACATGAACACACATGCACACATGAACAGTAATACACTCCTCACTACAGCACATACACACACACCAGCAATCCAACACATACTCTATAGTGGGTGAAGGTGGGTGTCAGTATCACAAGGTAAACAGTCACCACCCATGTGTCAGCATGCAGAATATGTGTTGCACAAGACCATACAGTGCTAGTGTAGACGCCCCAATGTAATGGCATTATACATGGCTTTGTTGCAACTGTGTCGTTGTTCAGTGATTGGCTACACCCTGAAACACAATTTGTACATGGACATAACCCAATGTGTGTCAAGTGACCTATACACCCAATAGCATTCCAGGATATATATGTGACACTTTGTTTGGATGGCAACTGCTGTGCATATTGTGTATACTGGCATATGTAAGCACACACACAACATGCTACGCATATTGTATATAGGTGCATATGTTTGCACATGCACAACATTGAGGTGCAAAGCAATGACTGCTATGAGTATAGCATGTTTTCATGTACTGCATATGATAAATGTGTTCTGTTGTGTACAGCTGTAGCAACTATGCATATATAAGGTGCAGTCCAGTGCTGCCACACTTGTGTCTGCTGCACTGTGCAGTGTATGTGCTTGAGGCAGCTACTGACTTTAATGTGATGATTAATGTCAAACAGCAAACATGGACAGCATGCATTATGTGTAGGTGTCTTACGTGTACATGGCCTACACCTCACCTATGACGTGCACATTTCATTACCATTATTAAAGTTTTAACACACTCACCAGCATGTACCATCTGCCCTGCTGTCACACCAGAGGGCCCTACAAGAATATGACACAGTTTATCAGTGGCCACAACTGTGGCATTGCTGCCGTGAGTGCGCTAATCTACAGTGGAACAACAGTCAACAGTCACAGGTGTGGAGATACTATTCCAAATATCAGTATTGCACAGGAGAGGCAGCACAACTGCTAAACACACAGTACACATCTCACATAAGCATATTCTAACAATACAGGTAACAGTAGTCTACAGCTAGGGCATATTACCTGCATGCTCCATGTCATCCTGCTGGGTAGCTCGGCCTCCATAATGACACATGCATGATGTTGCTGCTGCTGTAGGCCAGGAGCCACCATGCTTAGGAGCAGTTCCTCCACTCTGGTGAGGGGGGATGTATGGGTGCCCCACCACCTGTGGCAAGCTGTTGCCTATGGATATCAGATGCATGCTGCCGGACGTGTTTGATTAAATCACTGCAGTGATGGCGTACCTGCTCATATGTCTGGTTATGCATGCCTATGTCATTTACCCAGCGAACAAGATCTTGCCAGAGTGCAGTGCGCTCATGCTGATGCTGGCTGGCCCTGGAAAAAAGCCGTGCATAGTTTTTATTCAGGCTGGCCTGTATGACCTCCTCTGCAGCTGTATACACAGGATTGCGGCGATGAGCCATAACCCTGGAACACAATTAAACAATATGTGTGAGCAAGTCATGTGGCACACTTAACATTATGAAGTACAGATATCACTTAACTGCCAGATATAGCATCTGTCTGTCTATCAGAGGATACACACCTTCAATACCACTTATCAGTGCCCAGCCCACAACCGCCTGACAGTGGCTGCCACACTCCATACAACAAACCAGTATACACCAGTACTTGGCACACTGTATTGGATACAATGCACAACCTCGCACTGGGGGTATCAAGCTAATGCATGACGAATATTGTCATCTAATGCAATGAATGTAATGTACAGTTACAGTATTAACAGTAAACCACCCTAGTCTTTGATGCCATACCCCTACCTAACATATGTGCACAGTTGTTAATATAGCTGGCATACTGCTGTAACAGAGTATACATGTTGCTAGGTACACACACATACCCTGTAACACACATGTGATTGCGGCCATGGTACAGGCATCATTACACACACATTAGTCAAACATACAACATACAAATGTATGCCAACACAGATGAGCATTACCTGTGTACCTTATAGTACTGTGTGGCCCTACTTACAGATACCTATGCCTGAGGAATGTAATCTGTGCAGACTACAGGAAACACAGAAGACAGTGATACCAGGGAATGTGAACATACACCATACTGTGGTGTTTAGGCCTACAGTTTCAGGTAGTACAACAGTTCATATGTGACCTGGATTCACCAGCAGTACCACTTACTGAGCATACATGTACTGCCACAGCCTACAATGGCACACAACAGTTGTACACAAGGTACTACGTCACAACATATGCCATCCTACTATGTCTGCATCCCAATAACTGACACATCTTTCTCTGCCCTCACACCTAGGACACAAACTACCATGACAGACACAACCTCACGCTAAGCTATCACATCTTTACAGACCTTGCACACAGTCAGTATCACACTCATTCCATCTCACATAGGTGGCATTGCACTGAGTACATGTGTGTGCACATTGTGTCATAGGTAGGTACTACACTATTGGGCCGGGGTCTACAGCAGCCTAGCCATATGCTACCCTGCCAATGTGATTACACTTGCTCCTGTCAAACGGATACACAGAGGTGACTCACATGGCATATTACCTATCTCCATAACATTCATCAGGGGTATGTATGACATCAAACACCTATTTGCACTTCAATAGTGATCATCCCGAGCATCTTAAGAGAAACATAATAAAGGGGCAGATGATCAGAGTGGCCCGTATGACTTCAGACAGGGAAGAGTTTCTTGTTGAAATTGATAAAATACAACAAATGTTTCACGAAAGAGACTACCCTGTGGAAATTACACAACCTATTAAGGAGTATGTAATTAAAGGATGGGGAAAAAAAAAATATGTACCATTATAAAATCAGACAAATGATAGAATTATGGAAAGAACTGAGAAAGCATTGGACAATAATGGGTTTCCTTATCTAACCCTTACATATTATCAAAACATAGGGTGGTTACATAAATGTATTAATGAGACATGGAATTTGTTTAAAACATTGGCTACAAGGACCACTATTTTTGAAAACAAATTAACCTATAGTTATAGGAGAGGGTACAATATAAAAAACATTTTAGAAAGAAAAAAGTGCACAATCCAAAATGAACCAGTCTCTAAGAGAGTTGGTACCTTTAGATGTGGTAGATGTGCCCAGTGTCCATTTATAGCTGGAGAAAAACATATAATATTACCCAGTTTAAACATTACACTGAAAGCAAACAAATATTATAGTTGTTACACCAAGGGTTTGGTATATTTGGTTTACTGTAAATCATGTGGGGGGTTCTATATTGGTAAAACAGAATGACACTTAAGAAAAAGGATATATGAACATTTGAGAGATATAAATCGTAAAAATGAAAATAATGCCTTATACAGACACTCCCTAACACGTGAGAAGGCTGACTTTAAATTTTGGGTGGTTGAGGTTGTTGATCATTTGGATAAAGGGGGTGACTGGGAGACAAAATTGTTATATAGGGAGATGATATGGCAACTTAGGCTAGATGCCTGTAGTGGTAAGGTCTTCAATGATCATATATCCATAACACCAGCCCTCAAACTATTAGCCAATGACCCCAAGAAGCACATGTAAATCAACTGAATTATTTCACTGATTATTATTTTAACACTATGTTATTTATTCATATCTTTACAATGTTTTATGATATATGTATATATATATTTATCTGATGTGTATGCATACACCTATATGTGTTTCAACAACTATTCACGAATATGAAATGTTATTTCAGTTTTACCCTGTCTACAGATATCTATTGATTGTTTAATTGCCAGCCACTTTACTGTTTATTGTTTTATTGTTTTATATCACTTTTCAAATTAATTGTTTTGATGTGTATATAAGAACAGGAAATGGGTTGTTTTAATTGATTCTGATGAGGTCTCCAGGTTTGGAGATGAAAGCGCTAAATCTGTGTTGTCGTGTACAATAAAAGGAAATAGCTGATTTGGAAGCTTTCTGGTAGTGGTGGAATTTATATGGAAGACAGCCTTTATTGACCCAGATTACTGAGTGTCTACATATGTATGACATCTACTAACGATGAGCCATGTTTATTAATGCTGGGTAGTTTAGCCCAGAGTATGGCATATTTGTGTATAGGAACCTGTACCTCCAGCATGTGCTGTTCAGTGCTTTGACATGGGTTAGGGCCCTAGGTCATGTAGCCCGGAGGGATTGTGAGGTGTTGTCATGATGGTTGGCCAACTGCTGTGGGTGTGACATACCTCTGTATGTCTGGCAGTGGTAACCTCTGTGTATGATGTATGCAATGCACTCTAGTTGTGGTTTTGTGAGTCAGTCTGCATAGGGCATGCGTTTGGGGCAGTGTCACTCTTTGTTAGGTATGTCTGTGGCCTTTCCACTTGCTGTGGTTGTCATGTGAGGTACATACCACATGTGGCATTGTGAGGAGTAGGGGGTACACTGACCTATATTTCCCTAGATGGCACACCTTTTGTGATGACACGTACCACGTAGAGGGATTACAAGACTAGTGTGGAACTGTGATTATCAGAGGGGAGGCTACTGTACACCATGTCCCATGTTCCCTTCTGACACCTTCAGTGTTGGGCAGGCAACCACCTATCTGGTAGTTAGTGTGTAAAGTGTTTTGGAATGGGGTATGGTACTGCACTATCAACACTGGTGTTCAGTCAATGCATTGGTCACCAGGCACCTGTTGCAGTACGTCTGACCCAGTGTCTTCCTCTCTCACTCTCTCTTTCTTTCTCTCTCTCTGTATATATATATATATATATATATATATATATATATATATATATATATATATATATATATATACATATATACAGGTATACATACACATACTTGTAAACATACATTACTGGCCACCTTTCATGTTGGGAATATGAATCATTAAACAGTTGTGAGACATACAATTTTGTAAAAATATTGCACAGTGTTGTGTAGAATGCATTTTGCTGTCCTCAGGCCATATAGCTGTAGCGGGCCTCACTGTCTCAGTCCCACAGCATTTAACCACCACATGACATATACCTGCCCTGCTTGCTGTTTTCAATGCCACACACTACAACCTACATAGATATGTGCACATAGCAACCTTCAACTACATATATATGTCTAGCCTTCACTAACAGTTGCAGTATGTACCTTGCCCTATGCACATCTGCATTTACATATAGATATGGACTGCACACACATATGGAGGGTTCACAGTATGTACAGTACCCTTCATACACATCATTCGCATCCCACCAAATACATATCTGTTACATACCTTACCTTTGTATTTCTTACCTCTTTCTGTTGTACCTGTTAATGTATATTTTTCTTTTTAAATATTTTTTTTTTGGTGTCTACAAACACCTCTGTTTGTTTGTTTTTTTGTCTGTCTCTCTCACTTACTTGCTTGCTTGCTCTCTCTCTCCATATGCTGCAATGATATAATTGCATGTGTGGACAGCAAGTACAGGCTGCTTTTGTAGGTATCTGCACATGTGCATATGATGGCATC
The DNA here is from genome assembly GCF_019279795.1 of Protopterus annectens. Lineage (NCBI taxonomy): Eukaryota > Metazoa > Chordata > Ceratodontiformes > Protopteridae > Protopterus > Protopterus annectens. The sequence continues at coordinate 800,870,652 of NC_056736.1, forward strand.
TGCACAAATCAGTGCCCACCATTTAGTAATTGCATGCAGCCTGCTGTGTGCTAATTGCAGTTCTCACTGTGGTTTCAGGACACTGCTATAAAATGATAGGTTAGGTAGGTGTAGGTCTTTCAGTTTTGCAAGGTGGGGACCAGGCTTGTTTGCTGTGGACACTGTTGTGTGAGTCAGAAGGTTGGTATATGTCTCATATCTGAAGCTGGGTTGTAGACAGTGAAATGCATGTTGTACTGAAACCTGACTGTTGCTTCTTCCAGTACACTCTTCTCAGTGTGTCAGTTTACTCACACCTCCTAATGCTAACACTGGATACATGGGAGTATGTACTTTGTTTTGGAATTAGGAAATTAACTAGCATACAACAGTGGTTATTCCAATGTATTGCTCTGGCTTTCCTATATTCCATTCACATTCACTCCTTGTAATGCATGTTATATTTCTGTCTTGCAATGTAATGCTCTGGCTTTCATATTTCCCCTTTACATTCACTCCTTTTAATGCATGTTATATTTCTGTCTTGAAATGTTTTGCTCTGGCTTTCGTATTTTCCCATTACATTCACTCCTTTTAATGCATGTTATATTTCTGTCTGTCTTGAAATGTATTGCTCTGGCTTTCGTATTTCCCCTTTACATTCACTCCTTTTAATGCATGTTATATTTCTGTCTTGAAATGTATTGCTCTGGCTTTCATATTTTCCCTTTACATTCACTCCTTTTAATGCATGTTAAATTTCTTGCAGTACCAAGTTATTGTATATCTGCTGTGGCTTAGTGGTATGTCATGCAGACTGGTGAGTCCAAGGTGTGGGGTTTGAGACTGACAAGGATATTTTATTTTGCTGCTGAGCAGTACAAGGGCCTTGTCATACAGAGTGACTAAGGCACTTTTAAGCAGTTGTAAGTGGGTTTGCACAAGTTTGCGCGGTGTTTAGCGATGCTTAGCTAAGCGCACACAAGCTCGCACTCACGTAAAGAGCTGCCAAAGTCTGGGCAACTGTATTTAGCTGGGTAAAGCACTGCTACACTCTGGGAAACTGTATTTAGCTGGGTAAAGTGCTGCTACACTCTGGGCAACTGTATTTAGCTGGGTAGAGCACTGCTTAAATCCTTATACCACATCAAAATAGTCAAATCATAGCATTCCACATAACCTGCTGGTAAAGACCCACAGGACAAGATTTGTTTTGGCATTCCTATTTTCCCTTTACATTCACTCACAGTAATGCATGATATATTTATTACAGCACCAAATGATTGTATATCTGCTGTGGCCCAGTGGTAATCCATGCAGTCTAGTGTGTCCAAGGTCGGGGGTTCGAGACTGACAGGGGTATTTTATTTTGCTGATGAGCAGACTACAGGCCTTGTCATACAGAGTGACTAAGGCATTTTTAAGCAGTTGTAAGTGGGTTTGCATGAGTTTGCGTGACGCTTAGCTACACTTATCTATGTTTAGCTAAGCACACACAAGCGCACACACGCTTACAACTGCTTAAAAGTGCTTACTCCCACTAACACCCGCGTTTTTTTCTTTTAAAGAAAAGAAAATGGGGAAATAGGAAAGTGGTGAAAAAGGGGGCACAAAGAGGGTAGGACAGTAGGAAAACAAGCTCGGGATGTGCAGGAAGGATGTAGGGAAGGTCTATAGCTACCCAATTCTATACCAGCAACAGCTGTGCATACGTTAGAAATTTAGAGTGAGATTTGAAACCTTCCACCCCTGAGAGAGGAGTGAGGACAACAATGTATGTTGTAGAACCAATTGTAATTATCAGTTTACATGTCCAGCAGACATGTGTGCAAAATGGGCAACTATGTATGGGGCGTAATTTTTTTGTTGGAACAGAGTGCCTTTTTTTTTTTCAGGTGAGAGTGGAATGTGAGGTACAGGAAGTAGGTATATTTGGGGAGGTACGTTGGGGAGGTTAACAGACAAGACAAACAAGATGCATACAGGGGCAGAGTATGACACATGTGGGGGGTAAACACAATTGATGGGGACGGATGTTTGGATAGCACAAGCCCATGAGCCCACAGATGGCAACAGTGGAACTGAGATCCCCACCCATGGGCAGCTACCACTGCGCCTTCACAGCCCAGGCCAGGGCTGTGCTGGGGGCTGGATAGGACGGGCAGGCACACCCATGAGTTGTGTCACTCTCGCCTCAAGCTGGCATAGGGGATCAGTCACGGAACACCTGATCTCACTACGCACCACAGACTGGACCCTTTGGAGGGTGAGTGGAGGCTCTCCTCCGGCCCAATGTCCATAGGAATTAATTGTGAATACACATACCCAGTTTGGTGTGGAATAGCATCATTTGTGAACATAAGGTAGGGTGATAAAATATTACATTAACAACTTAAAATACCTATACGTATACTATACATTACTATTAGATGAAGATATATATCCCCTACATGTATTAGTACAGTTTCCTGTATGTAACCTTACAAATGCTGGCGATAGAGATGTTACTGCTAAATTGATATACATTCCATTTGTATTCATCCTGCTACATTTGAACAGTTACATACAGTTCTAGCAGCACACTGACATTTGTGGGATCACAAGCACAAGCTGCTCATGTACCGGATTAACAGGTAAATACTATACATGATACAGTTGAGGACTATAAATATTCTTCTGACATACTGGCATTCCCATCAGCCAGTTTATATGGGCCTAGACAACTGTGGATGTTCAGCATTTCATACAACCATACTATCTCCATAATACAAGGGTACAACAACATATCCAAAATGTGGGATGGACACAGTCCAGGTATTGTACTTTATTAAAACATTTCACTCTTTGGTTGTGGCTGTCTCATTCATTTCATTATGTTATGCATGCAGTATACCTTTATTACAGACTTCAAGATCTTTCTCACACTCTCTCACTTATTTTATATTTACATTTCAGGATGGTACTTAATTCTAGGCTTTATTAACATTTATTACTGGGTTACACAATCCTTTCCAGCTGACTCACTTGTTTCATATGACAGTATATACAAGGATGTATTCAATACTTGTCTGTCCTTTACTGATAGATTAGAACACTCATTTTCAGGCTGAAGCAGTTATCTGATATTACAATACAGGTGGGAACTCTATTTGAGACTTGTTTACTCATTATTAATGGATTACAATACTCCATTTCAGGCTGCATCACTTATCTGATCTTAGAATACTAGCAGAAGCTTTATTCTAGGCTTATTTGACCTTTATTACTGGGTTACAACACTGAACTCTTTTACAGGCTGTCTCACTTATATTCTATAATAATACCAGCTGAATAATTACTAACTTGCCTGGTGGCGCAGCCTTACCAGCCTATCAGCATAGGCTTGCTGATTCGCAGAACGAACACCCACAGCTGTAATATAAATGAAGGGATATTGGAACATACCTATCTATACTATAGGCTAGGATAGCATTTCTTACATACTTAATTACATGTATACTTACTCAGTAGTGGGGCATTGGACATTTGACGGGCCTCCTAGATCCATCGGTTCAGTTGATCCTCCTTTCATTGCTTCAGGTCTGCATGGTGGTGACGGACCTGTTCACCAGTCCTTGGAATGCCTGTGGCACTGGTGAGATCATGTGCCAACTGGTTCCACGCCTCTGCCTTATACGCACCTCATTGAACTTGGCTATGCATGAGTCGGCCTTCATGATGATGGACTAGGAGCCAAACCATATATTTGGACTCCTCAATGCCCCACCTTTGCACTCTAAAGTGATTTCCCTCTCCGACACCTGCCATCCTGACTGCAAATGGGTACCACAATCAGTTATGGTGTGTATTCCCGCCTATGGAGCTTATATATGCCGGTTTTCCCACACTTATTTGAGATTGGCCATTTTGGAAATTTCTCAGCTAAGAGCAAACCTGCTTTGTCATGGTTATATTTTCATTCATTCCTATATGTATGGTAATACTGGATTTCTAGGTACAAGTGTCATGGCTTAGTGGTTCAGTACTTTGACTATGGTGCACAGTATCCTGGGTTTGACCCTTGTCATTGCTTTTTTATTTTACTACTGTCTAGACAGGCTAGGAGGTGTGTCTGTGTAAAGGTGACTTTGTTACACATTGCCCAACATTGCCCGACTGTAAGCTGGTTGGAGCACAGCGCAGCTCCGCGCAAATGGCTTACGCTGGGTAAAGCATTATTTAGTTATGTGCAGTCATATTAAGCTGGGTTCAGTGCTGTTTGGCTACAGGCACTCATTTTAAGCTGGGTAAAGTGCTGCTTGGCTACGGGCACTCATATTAAGCTTGTTAAAGCGCTGCTAAGCTATGGGAAATTATGATCCTTTTTATATATACATAATATAGGTTTTGTTCAAAAATACATGGGCCATTTCATTACATTTTACTTAAATTAAATTTATATATATCAGGGAATTGTTTCATACTTATTTAAAGAAAAATGGAGGGGGATGTTGTGGGGCTCGAACCGTGACCACCTATTCTTTGGGCAATGTCTCTGCCGCTACGCTATTGCTATTTTGCTTAATTTGCATATGTAGATCTTATATGCTTTTCAATGTCATATCTGCTAACTGTGGTTGAGCGAAGGGCATACCCGCGCAAACGAGTGCAAATGCGGGCAAACATATTGGAAAATATAAAAAAATAAATGAAACAGTTATTTTTACTTTTTGAACACTTTCACTAGGGTTTATTCTGTGGGGATGTGTGGTGTTGTGTTTCTTGATATTTCGGCGGACTCTAACTCTTCTGGGGGTGTGTTCCTTTGCAGTACTCGGCAATCGGACACACCCCCTACTTTCCTACATGGACCGTGTTAGACTAGAGTATGAGTCAGCATGCCCTCATGAATATGCATGGCATGCTGACGTCATACCGTTCAACTGCAGCTTCTGTGTAAGACTTATTTAGTCTTACACGGAGGATTGCTGTATCCGGGGGATAGACACAGAAAAAAAAAATCTACTTTACCCACAAGACAATGTTTTGGAGGAACAAAGCATGCAAAACATTTGCAAGGTTCTATGGAATACAAAGTTGAGAGAAATTCATTGAAAATGGCAATTAATTGATATGTTGAGACGTTTAAGGATATCCTTTCATTCTGTTGTTTGGTCTATACCATCTGGTTTGCTATTTAATCATAACTTTAGAAAAAATGATGGCCAACCTAATCAAGCGAATGGACATGGCCGATGAACTTAAAAGCAAAGCGGATTGATGGAGAAGGATACGACGATCTAATCTTCCTCTGTTCACACATCCTTTTGGCGTTCCCATTCCTGTTCATCATTTTGCTCCTTTTTTTCCTGTTGTAACTAACGTGTTCTAATTTCTAATAAAATGTACTCAATCCTTGGTACATATCTCACTTTCAGCAAATGAAATGTTCTCCTTTTACAATACTTTAGTCATTTTTATTGCATTCATTTTTTTATTTATTTTATCAATACAGTTCTTTACTATGGGAATGTGTTGATGCTTGCTACTGTTGTTTGTCTTTCCAGCTATATGAATTAATAAAGTGTTCTAAAAATTGTTTATACTACAAGAGAAGCCAAGTGGTGTAAATTTTACTATTTTCATAAAGGCAAACTGTGTTACTGAGAATATAAAAACAGACAAGCATGACTGTCTATACATCCTGGATCCTTTACAGATATGTGATCCAAAATGGGAAATGATTCCTTTGACAAATGAAACATAAGCTATTATCAGCTGCTGTTATATTCTGCACTTCTGACATGAGACTGTGTCTGAGAAATGGTTATGAGTGTGACTGTAGTCTTGATGATCTTACAAAAAACACCAAAACACCAAAATTACTATATCCAGAACTCATCTCTCTACATTGCCCTATGCATCCCCTATATCAACAAACCTTAAAAAGACAGACCTACACAAATTGTCTATGTGCTATAATAAAATAGCTTGATCCATAACCAACTCTAATTTCTGCTCCCACCACTGTGACTCACTAAAACAACTAGGTTGGCTAGAACTCCCCAACTTACTAAACTATTACCAACTCACCATGGCTCATTACTTGCTGTATCACTTAAACAAGATTTCTGATCGCTCAGACTTACTCAACTTTCACAATTCTGCTCACCAGCTAAGAACCACAAACAAAGCCCTTCTTAATGTAGCTAACAGTGCTGGGGAATCCCTCTACTCCTACACTGTTCCTAAAATCTGGAATTCTCGTCCACCGCATATCAGATTACAAAACAGCAGTCCCATCTTTAAAACTCAAGTGAAACCACCTCAATCTCATCTGGCAATGTACTTGTACTGACCATGGCTAGCCATACTAGCACCATTCAGATAAATCTTCCTCTGGCAGTACTCAAAGGTCAGACACAGAAAAAAAACTACCGCAATGAATTGTATTTTTAAATGAATGTGTATAACTGTATGCAGTATTACTGCACTTTCTTACTCAAATACATTATATTTTCTGCTTTACTACTGTACACTCTATATATTGTATACTCTATATATTATACACTTCTGTAACTTCTCATCATACTATGCCATGATATACTATTGTTTGCATTCTACTGTTTGTTTGGTCTATTAATTTGCACTCATCTTTGACTTTTGTATTTTTATCATGTATATGGAGCTTTTGTATTTTATATTTCTATGATTGTCATGTAGCTTTTCTCTCTGGGTGGCTGGTGGAAATGGGGACCTGATTTCCCAGTCAGACCAAACTGGTAATCAAATATAAAATAAATAAATAAATAAATAAATAAATAAATAAATAAATAAATAAATAAATGTTAAGCTAGAAAGTTCCATTTCTAATTACTGATTACCTATCAGGCAGATATTATGCCCAGATGGACTAAGACAGCTCTGAACAGTTCTTACTCAAATGATTATATTTGCTTATTTTTCACATAACAAGCAATGGTTATTTTAAAATTTTCTTGTAAAATGCACGATGCTTTGCCAGAGATGGCCTGCACCTGTTGCCACTGGGATTCCAGATACTGGCTAAGGATCTTGCCGCCCCTACAGTGTCTTTTTTAGGCAAGGTTCAAATGACAAATTCACCACTGTAACAGGAACAGGCAAGTAACAACTGAGCGTAATGCTACTCAATGCTAGAAGTCTAAATCTCAAAATGCACTCACTCGAGGCACTCCTTAAAATGGAGATCATCAATATCTGTGCAGTGACTGAGACCTGGTTCAAGGCTCTAGAGAGCATCCCTGCATTACCAGGCTATAACTCATACCACACTTTTCACCCATCTAACCTGGACCAGAACACCAAAGGCGGAGGTGTGTCCATATTCATTAAGGATATCCACACCTCCAGGCTAGTTGTGCAGTATAATACATCCGAGGTTATCCAAGTGCAACTAACTCTGGGCAAAACTACAATCCAAATTGTAGCTTGCTACAGATCCCCCACCATGCCCCAGGATTCACTCTCCTCTTTTCTTGATATACTGGAAAATATTAGGGTTCAACCAAACACTCTAATAATGGGCGATTTCAACTACCCCACCATTAACTGAGAAAACTACTCATGTACCAACTCCTTTGCTCAACGCTTTCTGGAATTCATAAATTCCAATGCCCTGTATCAACTTATCCACACCCACACCAGGGGCAACAGTATCCTAGAACTAGTTATTACCAACATGACTGACCGGTGTTCCACAACTGTAGTCAACTCCTCGTTGGTCAGATCCAACTATAAGCTAATCACCCTAGATACCTGCATCCCGCCCCCACCCACCATTAAGGAAACCATGGTAAAAAAATTCTCCAAAGCCAACTTCATGCTTCTTAAGAAGAAGTAGAAAACTTTATGACACCCATGCAGGTGGACAATACAGTTACAACTGCTAAACCCTACACAAATGCACTCTATAAGCACTTACACAAATGCATGGATTGCGCTATCCCAAGCACAACCAAGATGCTATCCTCCAAAAAAAGGAAGCCAATCTGGTGGTCACCTGCCATAAACAAACTCTACAACAGAAGGAAGAAACTGTTGCAAAAGAGAGTAAAATCCTATGAGTGGAAGAGCTCCCTGGTCAGTCTCAGTAAGAAGCTGAGATCCCTTATAAGATAATCCAAAGCTAGCTACGAAAACAAAATTGCCACTGATTCTAAGGGCAACCACAAAGCATTCTATAGCTATGTCAAGAATCTCAATGGCAACACCCAGATCTGCTCTGACTTACAGCACAACGGCATGAAAATTAGAGAACCAACTGATATTGCCAACATCCTGGCAGAAAGATTCAGTGCTAACTTTACCCCCCTCTCATCCTCTAAAGGGCCCATATCTATACAGGAAGAATGCAGAGTCCCTGTAATCACATCTATTCAGGTAAAAGCTGCACTCTCTAAAACCAAATACACAGCATTCATGGGACCAGACAACATCCAAGGCTGCGTTTTACACAAACTTCAGAATGAACTGGCTCCCCACCTAAGCACCATGTTCAATCGTAGTCTCACATCAGGCTTTGTGCCCACTGAATGGTGCACAGCAACAGTTATCCCACTCCGCAAAGGGGGAGCCACCACTGATCCTGGGAACTATTGCCCTATTAAGTTGATGATCCTGGTCTGCAAGGCCATGGAATGTATCATCATAGAACTCATAAACAAAGACATTGGTAACCTCCAAATTCTGGACCCCACCCAGTTTGGGTTTGTGAAAGGCAGATCATGCCTTCTGAACCTGATCGACTTCTTTGAGGCCATCACCAAATCCATAGACAAGGATAAGGTGATTCACGCAGCCTATCTTGACCTCACCAAGGCTTTCAACACCATCCCCCATTCTGGAATTATAGCTAAACTCACTAAACTAGGTATAAATCCCTACATCACAAGATGGGTTACTAACTGCCTCACTGACAGAATGCGCACTGTAAAAATTGCAGACTCCAAATCTGTCTTCAAACCAGTGACAAGTGGAGTACCACAGGGTTCAGTCCTAGGACCTCTCCTGTTTGATATCTACTTCTCTGAAGTACAGGCTAACACAGAAGGCCTCTGGCTAATGAAGTTTGCAAATGACTGCAAACTAGGAGCCATAGTCGAGTCCCCAAATGATGTGGACATCCTACAGAAGGGCCTCACTGAGACAGATGCCTGGTGTCAGAGGCATGGTCTAAAGCTCAATGCCAAAACGTGCATTGTCATCTCCTTTGGTAAAAACTCTGTACCCATGAACTATCACATTAACAGCAGTCTACTTAAGGCCAAATGTGTGATAAGAGACCTTGGGACCCAGGTGGATAGTAGTCTCGCCTTTGATAATCACATCGCCACAGTAGTCAGAATATCCTTCTACGTGACACACCTCATCACAAAAGGGCTCTCATCCAGGAAAAAAGAGGTCATTGTTCCCCTCTACTCAGCACTCATTAGACCCATTACAGAGTACAAAGCCCCTTTTGGAATGTACCTCACAAGATATCTGCAGCTGCTGGAAAGGCCACAGAAGTACCTCACAAAGAGGATTACTGGCCTCAAACAGATGCCCTACACTGACCGTCTCAAAATGTTCCAGCTTTACTCTGTAGCATATCGCCTACTCTGAGGAGATCTCTGCCTAACATATAAAGCTATGTTAAACCCAGAGATGTTGGACATGCTACGCCTAAAGAAATCCCAATCCCTCCGAGCTACGCACTCTAGGGACCTAAACCTTGTCACTACAATAAACAGGACATGCTGGAGGGATAGATTCCTGTCCCAGAGACTTCCCATACTCTGGAACAAGCTACCTATCTATGTCAAGCAAAGTTCCTCATTAGCACTCTTCAAGAAAAATCTTGATAAGTGGATGGGAAATAGGTAATACACCCCAGGGATCACTTCTGTGGTTCTGCTCAAGAGGGGCACAGGAAAGTAACTTTCTTGGGTGGCGTAAACCAGGGAATCTTGTTGGGTAGGCTTACTTAGGTCCTTGAGCTGATAGCCTAGTACCTACCTATGAACCTATGAACCTAAGTGTAGGAAAAGTAATTCAAAATCATTATTTTTATAGCCTGTTCCAGTGGCATACAAGAACCCTGACTATAACAATGGTGAAACAAGTTCCAATAGTGGATCAGTTGCATGAGAGAACAAGCAGGAAAGACTGGTGTACCTGTCCTGTGATGGACAGACTGTGGTTCTTATCTAGCTTATGCCACAAATCTGTTGAACAAAGGATCATCATGGAGTTGGTACACAGCATGCATCAGACTTCAGAAGCACAGTCAAGGTAGCCCTTTTTGGAGCACACATGAAGTGAAAGGGGGCATATATACAGTCCTTGTGTTGAGGCAACTGCTGACATCACTAACAATGGAGGGTTTAGACAATAAGATAAAAAATCCTCTCATTCCTAACAAGGAGACAAGAGAACAAATCACTCTTATGGCTGCCTTCATGATGGCCTCCATGAAAACAGTGCAATATCAGAATGAGAGAAGCTTGCCACTGGCATCCCCAGGGACAAAAATCATGCAAAAAATAATGTATTATTTTAATCATTGTGATTCTCTTCAAAAATATTCTGTTTTGAATATACACACATGGCTGTCTATCTGTTTGTCTCTCTAGCTATCTTCTGTTCTGCTGCTTAACATGTAAAGACATTTTTTAACTTTATTATTGTTAAATTCATATGTGGTGCTTTCCACATTGACATATTTTTTGAATAATTAGTCTTTCTTTAATTTATTGTAACATCAGAGTGAGAATATGTAAGAAAGGGGATTCAGGGATGAAGTCCCATAATAGCAACTGCAGGGTATTCACAACCTACCAAAATGGTCATGTTAATGCATTAGATCTTTTCATTTTTTTACCAAAATCTAGAATTATTTATGTACCTGTGATTCAGTCATTTCAATACTTGTGTTGGTGAGTTTATTTCCATTATGACCAAGAAATATGTTTATAGCTTTTATATTTTGATCAGATGTAACGGAGTTTTTTATATATATATATATATATATATATATATATATATATATATATATATATATATATATATATATGTATAATTTATGAATATATGAAGAATTTTAGGACATATTTTATTCAAAGTATATTTAATTTATTTGTTATTGTAATTTATTTGTTGAATAAAAATCAACATAAATTTGTATGTATAGCTGCCATCTACATTCCCCCTGGTGATAACATCCCCATCCTTGAAGACATTCTTTCATGGTTCCCTTCCAAAATCAAAAAGGAAACATTCATCCTTGGTGATATAAACATCAATTTGGCCACCATCGCCTCACAATCTCCGAGCCAAACAATTAATGTCTTTAACTTCTCCCAGCTAATAAACTACCCTACCAGACCCAGTAAAGACAGCTCCTCTGGCATTACACTAGACTGGATCTTAGCAACTCATCCCAACCTAATCTCAAACAGCAGAATTATACCTGAACCCCTTAGCAACCACCTACCAGCCTATGCCCTCTGGTGTGCCTCCTCTGTCCAAATAGAACATCAATACAGTCAAACTCGTAATGTCACAACTTCATTCCACAGACGTTTTCTGACTGTCTGAAAAAAATGAAAGTCTCTGCCTCTGGACAGTGCAAGTAATTACTTCAACAAAACCTTCCAAAACTTACTAAACAGCCTAACTCCTCTTAGAAAAAAAAAAGAATAAAAGCCAAAACTATTCCCTGGCTATCTAAAGTAACCAGGAAATGAATGCACCTCAGATACAAATGTTGGAAGCAATTAAAAAAAAATAAGTTACTAAACCATCTAATCGAATTCAAACAACTCCACAATTCAGTGACGAAACTAATAACTAAAGACCATAAGACTTATTACTCCAAACTCCAATCAGAACATAATTCTAACCTCAAAAAGTTCTGGAATTGCATTTCGTCCCTTCTAAACCCTGGTAGAAAAGACAATCCATGCCCTAACCCAAACTCCCCAGACCATGAAATTGCATCTAATTTTAACAATTTTTTTGTTGACTGCATAGCTAAACTAACCTCAAACTTTCCCATCTTCTCTCCCTCTCATAGTCCCTCATCCACTGCTTTTCACTCTAACACTCCACCTTTCAGTTATAAACCTATCCCCACCAGCAGCATAACAAACCTCCTCCTTAAACTAAAGCCTTGCTCCTACACTCCTGATAATCTGCCTCCATCCTTCCTTGAGATGGCTGCTGACACCATTACCCTTCACATTTCCATTCTTATCAATGGGTCCATCCAAGGAGCTTATGTGCCCTCATTCTGGAAGATAGCTTTTGTCACCCCTCTTCACAAAGGTGGTAATAATACAGACACTACTAACTTCCATCCCATAGTTATTCTCTCACCTCTTTCTAAAATCCTCAAAAAGTGCATTCATCACCAACTCTTGCCATACCTAACACACAGTCATCTTTTTACCCCAATACAATGTGGTTTCAGGCCTGGCGACAGCACTACTACTACTCTTCTGTCCTTCCTTGACACCATTAATCATGTTTGCGACTCTGGGAAAATTGTATCCACCCTTTACTTAGATCTCTCCAAAGCCTTTGACACTGTCTCACATCCTCTACTCTTATCACAACTTTCATCCCTCAATTTCTTTCCTTCCTTCATAGCCTGGTTTACAAGCTATCTCTGCAATAGACAACAAGCTGTTAAATGGAAAAATTTCACTTCATCCTTTTTCAACAATCCCTCCGGCATCCCCCAAGGTTCTATTCTCGGCCCCTTACTTTACAATGTTTTCATTAATAACTTTCACAAACCCATAGATGATGCTACACTGATCCAGTACTCTGATGATTCCACAATCATCTGTACAGCAAACTCTTCCACTGAAGTCCTTCAAAACCCCCAAACAGCCTTCTCCATTACCAAAACCTGGAAGCTAATCAACCATCTCACTCTCAATGCTAACAAAACAAAAATCATGATATTCTCTCCTTCAAGAAATTTTACCATAGAAAAAAGCTCCTTTAAAATAAAAATCCATGATAACATTCTAATCAGTATTGTACCTCACACCAAACTACTCAGAGTCACCACTGATGAACATTTAAAATTCAATATCCACATCCAAAATAATATAACGCCCCCCCCACACAAAAATAGGTCTGCTGTATAGATAAAACCACTATCTAACTGCTTCTACCAAATGTACTCTAGCCTCCTCCTACCTTCTCCGCTTTCTTATGTATGGTGCCCCTCCACTTACTCATCTCCAACTTAGCCGAAAAAAACAAACTGGAAGCCTGCTATTACAAAGTCTGTAAATTTGCTACAGGTTCCAAATACTCTACCCATCACTGCCATTCCCTCCACTCCCTTAACTGGCTTGAGCTTCCTAATTACCTGAAATTCATACATCTCATCACTGCTTACAAACTCATATTCCAACCCTCCATCTGCCCCTCTCTTTCATTTATCTTATGCCCTTACCTCCCCAGTCATACTCTTAGATCTGAAAACCAAAGCCTCCTTAAAATCTATAAACCCCTTTGCCCTCCTGGCCATTTACTTCTATCACACTAAAGTATGTAACCCCCCCCCCCCCCCGCTGTACTCACAACCACTCTAATTTCTAATCTCTCCTCCGTTCTTATCTTATCTCATACTGGGACTGTTCCTGCTCTCTTCCCACCCAAATTACACTGTCATCTCTTTCAAACCTCCTTTCACTAACATTATTGTTAGAACAAAGACTAAACTTATATAAACACTTTATGACTTGTGCTTTTAATTATATTATCTGTATTACTTTTGACTTTATCTTTATTTTAACATTTGTGTTCTTTAATAGTATACTCCCTTATTTTATATTTGTATTTTAAATAGTACATTTATGCTTTTGTACACTGTATATTCCATACTTTACTTATGTTATATTCTGTTAATTGCTTTTGGAGCTTTTCTCCCCGGGCCTCCACTGAAAATGGGCTCTGCTGGACCCAGTGGACTTCCCTGGTCATCAAACTATAAATAAATAAATACATAAATAAATAGTACTGTAGACATCGATGTACTGGTGTCATATTAATTTTGTTCCATCATTATGTAAAATAGCATGGCATAAGAATTATAAGCCACAGCCTACTCTGTTCTAATGAAAAAATAAATGAATCTCATTATTAGTTTGTGAAGAGAATTGAACCTGTCTTCCCCATAGAAGAAAGAATGATATAATGCAATAATGTACTGATCCAAGCGTTTCTCAGTAGGTATATCACTTTCCCAAAGTATCTGTTCACAATATTATTTTTAAAACTACTAAACTGCTGATCAAGGAATCATTTAGTAGACTTTTTAGACAACATGTATTATTTATTTTTTTTTTGGCTGACCTCCGGTAGCTAACCAACTACTTAACGTATGAGAGAAAAAAAAGATTCTTTCCATAGAAATGCAGTGATAGTCCTTGGCCAGACCACAAGCAGGAGATGGTTGTTGGTTGAAAATGAGTGTAAAAGAAAATTCAAGAAAT